>NC_133775.1:38880290-39173128 GCF_003597395.2 Chelonoidis abingdonii | reverse complement strand
TTTAAAAACTTTATTTACTTTACATACAACATTAGTTTAGTTATATATTATAGAGTTATAGAAAGAGACCTTCTAAAAACGTTAAAATGTATTACTGGCACATGAAACCTTAAATTAGAGTGAATAAATGAAGATTTGGCACAGCACTTCTGAAAGGTTGCTGACCCCAGCTTAAAGTATTTATTCCATTTTTCATTTCTTTTTTTAAAAACCTAGGCATTTAGGAAATTTTAACAAGTTTGAAAATTCTTGCCATAAAAATATCAGAAACAAAACAAAAAAAATGAGGAGTCCGGTGGCACCTTAAAGCCTAACAGATTTATTTGGGCATAAGCTTTCATTGGTAAAAAAAATCTTCTTCTTCAGATGCATGGAGTGAAAATTACAGATACAGGCATAAATATATATTGGCACATAGAATTATAGAATCATAGAATATCAGGGTTGGAAGGGACCTCAGGAGATCATCTAGGCCAATCCTCCTTCTCAAAGCAGGACCAATCTGTTATATCATTGAGGGGCAGCAGTTTTAGGAAGAAATCACTGGAGACACAGAGAGCTGTAAACTTTAAAAGCAGCCATTTACTGCCACGTACTGAACTAACCAAACCAGCCAAAACTGGCTGGGCTATCCTCTAATAATCTAACTCAGTTGCCATAGCAACAACAATGTTCTATTACCATGACAACCAAATACACAACATATTCCTCCCCACTTAATGAGAACATCCCCTAAATAAAACAAACACTAAACTAGAGAAGGAGGGTAGACTGTCTCCATTCCCGGGTAAACCCTGGGGATTATTTTGCCCCATAACCATGGTTCGCTCTAGCTAAAGATCCAGCCATTGAGGAGGCCTTCCGTTTCTAGGTGGATTATGGCGGACTTCTGATATTGTTGCACCCAAAAGTGTCTTGGGCGCAGCCTGACAATGGGCTCATGGTTCGTAGGGAATGGGTGAGGATGTAGTATCAGCTCATTACGGGCAGTGATGAAGGGGGACAGTCAGGAACAGGTGATACTTGATTCGGTGTCTTGCCGGAAGTGGTGAAGTCAGGCAACTCAACTGAAAATGTGTCCTAAGGACTGGTATGACCTGGCAACAGCTGAGCTACATGTCGCTGCCAGTCCGGACTATATAGGAAACAGGTCCTGTTTGAGCAATGACAGTGGCAGGGACCCACTTAGCTCCAGAAGTATAATTCTGAACCAAAACGGCTGTCCCGGGCTAAAGGTTTGGTCTTTTGCTCTGGGTGAAAGCCGGATGACTTTACCTTGCTGCTCACATTGCACAATTTGTTGGGTTTCAGAAGGTTTCAGAAGATCAAAGCAAGTGCACAGCTGTCATCCCATCATTAGAAAGGCCAGGGGTGCCTTGGTCGTAGCATGAGGTGTGTTTCTGTAGGATAGCAAGAAGGTGCCAGATGCTTTTGAATGGATAATTGTCCCCTTGCCAATTTCAAAGCTTGTTTCATTGTCTGCACAAATCTTTCAGCTAATCCACTGGTGGATGTATGATATGATGCTGAAGAGATGTGCCTGTGTGGGGTTGTGAGGGTTTGTGCCTCTGGTTGCAGGGTAGTATGCCCTAGTAGCCAGAGTCCATAGAACTGCCCCTGATTGCAGGGCAGTACGGCCTATTAGCCAGAGTCCATAGGGTCACCCTGGGTTGCAGGGCAATATGGCCTAGTGGCCAGAGTGCATAGAAGTGCCCCTGGTTGTGGAGCAATGCGGCCTAGTGGCTAGAATCCACAGGGTTGCCCCTGGTTACAGAGCAGTTCTGCCTAGTAGCCAGAGTCCATAGAATCGCCCCTGGTTGCAGGGCAGTATGGCCTAGTGGCCAGAGTCCATAGAGTCACCCCGGGTTGCAGGGCAGTATGACCTAGTGGCCAGAGTCCATAGAGTCACCCCGGGTTGCAGGGCAGTAATACCTATTGGCCAGAGTTCATAGAATCACCCATGGTTGCAGGGTAATGCAGCCTCGTAGCCAGAGACTCTCCCACTCCACTGGGTCCCAGCCTCTGGCCTTAACCGCAGCATAGGACGTTACCCCTGGCTCAGCGGGGTGGGGTCCTATTGAAAACACTGAAGCTTGCCGGGGCAAGGTACCAGTCCAACACCCGCCCTCCTCGGGTTGCTTCCTACCGGCTTGAATGTGGAGGCCTCCCATGAGTCCCTAGGTTTCTTGTGGGCCTCCAGATCAGTTGCCTCACTGGATTCATCCTGCAGTAGGCTTTGAGCCAGCCTGGAAAGGCTTCAGCCCCTGGCGCCTCTGCAGGCGGTGGCTCATCCTCCTCAGGAGTTTCCCAGTCAGGTCCTTTCCCTGCGGCCACCAGCCCAGACTGAACTGGTTTCCCTCCTTTTATACTCCCAGAGCACTTGGAGCATGCCCAGTGGGACAGGGTGGGACTTACGCCGTCAGTGCTTCTGGCCTGACATTACTGGGGCTGGTGCAGGGTGGTGTTACCCCATCACAGGGGTCCAAAAATTTAAGTCAGAGGTCGATGGTCTGTGAGAAAGGTAAACTTCTGTCCAAACAGGTACTGATAAAACTTCTGAATTCTGAAAACGATTCCCAATGCATCATGTTCGGAATAGTTAGTTTCTGCTTTCCTTAGAGTGCATGAAGCAAAAGCAATAGGTATCTCTTCTCCCAAAGGCATAAGGTGTGATGCGACTGCTCCCACTCCATAAGGGGAGGCATCACAGGCCAACTGTAGTGGTAAGGATGGATCAAAGTGCGTCAGAACTTCAGAAGTTAGAAATGCATCCTTAGCTTTGTTAAATGCAACATCACAGGTTTCAGTCCACTTCCAGGCCTTGTTCTGCCCAGATCAGCTGAATCTTCCTAAGCCAAGACCTACCCATTAAAGCTGGGTAATTACCTCTCACCACAAACAGTGGCAATTTAACAACCTGTCCATTGAGCTCCACCTTAACATCAATAGTGCCCAACATGGGAGCAGCTTCGCCCGTATATGTCTTCACCACTGTTTCTGTTGCCTTAAGCGGAAGATGCTGTAACTTTTCTTTACACACAGTCTCAGAGACCAGTGAGATGACTGCACCAGTATCCAGTTCCATGCTTACAGGTTTGCCGTCCAACAGGGGGGTTACCCAGCACTGATGTGAGCCCATGGCCAAAGACAAAACATGCAGGGGCACTTCTTCTTGCAATGACGTGTCTCCTTGGTCATCCTGGGTCTGCGCAAGGGTATGCAAGTTTCCCTTTTTGGTCAGCCAGACCACAGGCCTCTTTTTCCTTTGTTTACATGCACACTCAATGTGTCCCTTTTTGGCTACACATATGACACACCCAGGTCTTACACCCAGCATTGTTGCATGGTGACTCAGCTTATCATAGCAGTAACATCCTGACTCCACAGCAGTTTTGTGGGTAGGTTCTTGTAACACCATATGCACCCTAGGGGATGCACAAATGTATTGTGTCTCCTTTGTAGCCAGTTCCCATGGAGACCGCATATTACCAGCCTCTGTAAGATAATGCTCGAGCCCCTGTCAGTAGGCACACTTCCATATAGCTTCACTGTGCAGGCCAGCAAACTAACCTGTCACGTAGGGTGCCATTTATATCTCCTTAAATTTCACAGTGTTCGCTAGCTTTTCAAAGTTGCTACAAATTTTACAACTGTTTCATCTTCTTTTTTAGTCTCCTTTGTGAAGAACCTATCTCTTTCAGCAATTACCAGCAGTTTTGGAGAAAATGGGACCCAGGATTCCACATTGTCACTGTAAGATTAATCTGGCTTAAAGCTGCGTAGCAGGGAGTAGGTCTTAGCCCTTACAAACACTAAGAATATTGGCACCTTCTTCTCTTCTGTAATGTCATTTGCAATAACAAAAAGCTCAAAACGCTCAGTATATACGTGACATTGCACTATAGTCTCCTCAAAAGGTTTCAGTGGCCCTATAAGTGTAGCCATGGTTTAGTTTCAGGTTGCACAGTCAGTGCAAACAAGCCAGTTCTCACCCCCTTTCAATAGCAAACAAAGGGGGATTTGTTGGTTTCTTTTTTGGTGTGTTTTTTTTGTATAACTTCTACTTACTTCTGTTGCTGGGGTAAGACAGACATCCCATACTCGTTGCCACTTTGTTGTATCCTTAGGGGCAGCAGTTTTAGGAAGAAATCACTGGAGACACAGAGAGCTGTAAACCTTAAAAGCAGCCATTTATTGCCATGCACTAAAGTAACTAAACCAGCTCAAACTGGCTGGGCTATCCCCTAATAATCTAACTCAGTTGCCATAGCAACAATGTTCTATTACCACGACAACCAAATACATAACACAATCCCCAACTAAATCATCCCAGCCAGGGCTTTGTCAACCCTGACCTTAAAAACCTCTAAGGAAAGAGATCCCACCCTCTGAGTGAAAAAGTTTTTCCTAATTTCCAATCTAAACCTCCCACACTGCAACTTGAGACTATTACTCCTTCTTCTGTCATCTGGTACCAATGAGAACAGTCTAGATCAGGGGTCGGCAACCTTTCAGAAGTAGTGTGTGGAGTCTTCATTTATTCACTCTAATTTAAGGTTTCGCGTGCCAGTCATACATTTTAATGTTTTTTAGAAGGTCTCTCTCTACAAATCTATATATTATATAACTAAACTAGTGTTGTATTGTAAAATAAACAAAGTTTTCAAAATGTGTAAGCTTCGTTTAAAATTAAATTAAAATGTTGATCTTATGCCACCAACCCACTCAGCCTACTGCTGCTCTGGGGTTCTGTTCACCTAGGCCGGCAGTGGGCTGAGTGGGGCCTGCGGCCAGGACCACAGCTGGGAAGGGTCTGGCAGCCAGAACCCCAGACCGGCAGCAGGCTGTGTGAGGCTGGTGGCCAGGACCCCAGACCAGGAGTGGGCTGAGTGGCTCAGCCCACTGCCGCTCAGGGGTTCCATCTTCTGGCTCCTGCCAGCGGGGATGCTGGCTGCCGAACCCGCTCAGCCTGGTGCCAGTCTGGAGTCCCAGCCCTGCCCACATACAGTGGGTACCTACCTTCTCCCTGTTTCTGGCCCATTCTCTTCCTCTCTCTGCACTGAGCTGAGAGTTGGAGTGGAACAAGCACAGGGCTGGGGTGAAGGGTCTGGCCAGGAGCTAGAATGAAGGAGGGCGCTCAGGGCTGGGCCAGGAGGTTTGGGTGTGGGGGCACTTACCTGGGCAGCTCCCATGGTGTGAGGGGTGCAGGTGGGAATGTGAGTGAGGGTGCAGGGGCTCCCATTTGGTGATCAGGGTGGGGGTGGGGTGGGGATGTGCAGGGTGTATGGGATGTGGGGGGCTGGGGATGTGGGGGGTGCAAGGGTCAGGGCAGAGGGCTGGGGGCATGTGGAGGAGTGCAGGTGTCAGGGTAGGGGGGCTGGGTATGTGTGGGGGTGCCAGTCAGGGCTCGGGTCATGGGGGGGTGAAGGAGTCAACAGACGGCTGGGTGGTACAGGTCTCAGGGCAGGGGCCTGGGGGTGTGTGGGGGTGCAGGGCTCAGGGAAGAGGGCTGTGTGTGGGGGGGGTCAGGGCTCAGGGCAGAGGGCTGGGTGACTGCCCCCCCAGAACCCCCAACCCCCCTGCTCCTTGTCCCGACTACCCCCTCCTGGGACCCCACCCCCTATCTAAGCCTCCCTGCCCCTTATCTCCTGACTGCCCCCTAGGACCCTACCGCTTACCTGTCCCCTGACTGCCCCAACCCTTATCCACACTCCTGCACCCAGACAGACCCCCCTGGACTCCCATGCCTATCTAACCGCTCCTTGCCCCCTGACAGGATCCCCAGAACTCTGGACCCATACAACCCCCACCCTGCTCCCTGCCTGCCCCAACCCCTCTCCACACCCCTACCTCCTGACAGTCCCTCCAGAACTCCTGACTCATCCAACCCCCCTAGTTCCTTGTCTCCTGACCACCCCTCTAGAGACCCCCCACACACACCCTAACTGCTCCCCCAGGACCCTCTTTGCTCCCTGTCCCCTGACTGCCCTGACCCCAATCCACTCCCCAAACAGACGCCAGGACTCCCATCCCCATCCACTCCCCCTGCTCCCTGACTGCCCCCTCCAGAGACCCCCGCCCCTAAACACCCCCCAGTATACCATCCCCCCATCCAACCCACCCTGCTCCCTGTCCCTTGACTGCCCTCACCCCTTACCCAACCCCTCCCGACCCAGGAGCCGGCCCCTTTACCATGAGGCTCCTCGCTCATCCAGAGCCCTGCCGCCGCCACCGCCACTCCCGCGCGCGCAGCCCAGCTCCGCCCCACCCCTCAGAGTGTTGTGTGCATGGCAGCAGGGCTCCAGATGAGTGGGGAGCATCTTTCCCTCCCCACGGAGCCAAACACTGCCCCGCGGGAGCGCCTAGCCCCAGCCCCCAGAGCGCTGCACGCGTGGCAGCAGGGCTCTAGGGGAAGGCAGGGGAGATGGCAGCGGCTTGCTGCGCTCGGGCTGGCACTCCAGCCCAGGACCGCGGACCCTGCGGCTTGCTGCGTCGGCAGTATTTTTAATGACACGCGGAGTCCCAGCAGGCAGCCGTGTGCCATTAAAAGTTGGCTCACGTGCCATCTTTGGCACGCGTGCCATAGGTTGACGACCCCTGGTCTAGATCCATCCTCTTTGGAACCCCCTTTCAGGTAGATAAAATCAGCTATCAAATCTCCCCTCATTCTTCTCTTCTGCAGACTAAACAATCCCAGTTCCCTCAGCCTCTCCTCATAAGTCATGTGCTCCAGCCCCCTAATCATTTTTGTTGCTCTCCGCTGGACTCTTTCCAATTTTTCCACATCCTTCTTGTAGTGTGGGGCCCAAAACTGGACATAGTACTCCAGATGAGGCCTCACCAATGAAATGCCAAATAGAAGGGATATCATTTCTTGATCCGCTGGCAATGCTCCACTTATACAGCCCAAAATCGTTAGCCTTCTTGGCAACAAGGACACGCTGTTGACTCATATCAGTCTTTCATCCACTGTAACCCCTAGGTCTTTTTCTGCAGAACTGCTGCCTAGGCACTCAGTCCCTAGTCTGTAGCAGTGCATGGGATTCTTCCGTCCTATGTGCAGGATCTGCACTTGTCCTTGCTGAATTTCTCACAGATTTCTTTTGGTCCAATCCTCTAATTTTCTAGGTTCCTCTGTATCCTATCCCTACCCTCCAGCGTATCTACCATCCTCCCAGTTTAGTGTCATCTGCAAATTTGCTAGGGTGCAGTCCATGCCATCCTCCAGATCATTAAGGAGATATTGAACAACCGGCCCCAGGACTGACCCTTGGCGCACTCCGTTTATATAGCTGACAACTAGACATAGAGCCATTGTTCACTTCCCATTGACTGATGATCCAGCAAGCTTTCTATCCACCTTATAGTCATTCATCAGCCCTACTTCTTTAACTTGCTGGCAAGGAATACTGTGGAGACTATATCAAAAGCTTGCTAAAGTCAAAGCACATGTCCACTGCTTTCCCCTCATCCACAGAGCCTGTTATCTCATCATAGAAGGCAATTAGGTTAGTCAGGCATGACTTGCCCTTGGTGAATCATGCTGACCATGATGAATCTCCTCAGTCTTCAAATGATTCCTTGAGGACTGCTCCATGATTTTCAGGGACCGAGATGAGCTGACAGGCCTGTAGTTCTCTGGATCCTCCTTCTTCCTTTTAAAAGACGGGCCTTTTTTCAGTCAGCTGGGACTCCCCATTGCCATGAGTTTTAAAGATAATGGCCAATGGCTCTCGCAATCCACATCCACCAACTCCTTTAGCACCCCTCAGATGCAGTGCATCTGCCCATGGACTTGTGCTCGTCTAGCTTTTCTAAATCATCCTGAACCACTTCTTTCTCCAAGAGGGCTTGTCACCTCCTCCCCATACTGTACTGCCCAGTGCGGTAGTCTAGGAGCTGACTTGTTCATGAAGACAGAGGCAAAAAACATTGAGTACATTAGCTTTTTCCACATCCCTCTGTCACTAGGTTGCCTGTTGGAGTATGGCTACTTTAAATCTGTTATAGAATGTACAGGAGACTGAAGTGTTCTACTGGCTTTTGATGTTACCATTCCTGATGTTGATTTGCGTCCACGGAAAAATGGATAGACCCTAACATCCTTTATTTCATGGACACAATCAGACATCAGGAAGTGGTAACATACAAAAGCAGTAGGAGAACACTTAAATCTCCTGGCATTTTATAACAGATTTAAAAGTAGCCATTCTCAACAAAAAAAACTTCAAAAACAAACTTCAAAGAGAAACTGGCAGAGCTACAATTCATTTGCAAATAACACCACAATCTTGGGCTTGAATAGGGACTGGGAGTGGCTGGCTCACTACAAAAGCAATTTTCCCTCCTGGTATTGACATCTCCTCATCAATATTGGGAGGGACCACATCCACCCTGACTGAGTTAGCCTTCAACATTGGTTTCTCCACTTGTAAGGTAACTTCCTTCTCTTCAGAGTGCAATATATTTTATGCCTATATCTGTAATTTCACTCATGCATCTGAAGAAGTGAGTTTTTTATCCATGAAAGCTTATGCCCAAATAAATCTGTTAGTCTTTAAGGTGCCACTGGACCTCCTCATTATTTTTGTTGGATACAGACTAACGCAGATACCCCTCTGATACTAGAAACAAAACAATAATTACAACAGTTAGCTTTTTTAAAAAGGAATTATACAAAAATATAGTCATCAGATCTTTCTATTTAACAGGGATTATGATATTATGGACTGAGCATCATTACAACGTCTGTCACTTTCTAGTGACTTTATTAAATTGAGTAAATCGCTCTACACACATTTAGCAGACCAAGTAGTCTATCAAATTTTAAATTTAAAAATTGGACAGGTATAACTGGTTTTTTGTATTTTGTTTTATTTTTTGCACATAAATGTACTTTGAGTACTGAATAAAAGGTAACCCAGTATCCAAGGATCTATCTATGACCGTCTGTTTTACTGAGTACTAACAGGTTGTGGTAAACGTTGTCTCAAATCTGGACTAGTTCAAAATCTGAGTGTTTACTGTGACTCCTCCCCAAGCTTATACCAGCTTGGATCTGATATCGCTGCCACCCAACCAGGATTTATTTAGGGTTCCTGTACCCCGAGTCACCCCAACCTTTCCCTGGGGACCCCCTCAAAGACCCAACCTGGTTCCCTATCTCATCCCCAGCTCCCCCCCCTTTCCCTGGGTGAGCCTGGGCGATGCTATACTAAACTCCTTGAATGCAAACCAAGAAGCTATTTACCTCCCTCGAGGCTATGCCTTCAAAGCTAGTCACAGCTAACACACCAGGAGATTCACCCCTTCCTTGTCTCGTTAGCAGTAACTAGAGAAAAACCTCAAAACACAAGGGAACAGAGTGATTCTTTCTCTCTTTCCCCGTAGCCTGTTCCCGCCCTGGGGACAATAGGAAAGTCAACACAGAATGTAATGCTTCTCTCCCCCTCCCTGTCTTCCCGTGAGGGAGGCAGATACCTGGTACAGAAATTTCTATCCCTTTGCCTCACTAGGAAAGAAACTCCCACAAATTTTAAAAAGAACTTATATAAAAAAAAAAAAGAAAGACTTACATATACTAACTCTGCATTAAGAAATTTCAATACAGGGAATATGGCTATAAAGAATAGAATACAGTCTGGTTTAAAAGATAGCCCAATTAACCCAGTCCAGCAATCAACACCCATGTAAATACAACTCAAAGCACACACAGCCGATTACTTTTGGTTCCTTTGTACTCACACTTTAGTAGAATATTTGAAAGAAGATGGAGTTAGAAGAAAAGCTTGTTTACTCACAGCCGAGGAAAACAAAAAGACCCCCAAGTTTCGATGTTCCCTCCCAGACTCTTAAAAAAAATCCAGGTCTCTGATTGGTCCTCTGGTCAGGTGTTTGGTTCCCCCTTTGTTCACCCTTTACAGGTAAAAGAAAATTAACCCTTACCTATCTACTTATGACACAGGTGTGTTAATTTTTCCATATAAAACCTCTCATTTTTTTAACCATTCCTAGATGGTTAGACTCTTTTTCTTTTTCCAGTGAGAGTCTACCAATAATCAAGCAGCCACCAGCAGATGAGAGATTAATTCCTCCTATGTGGACAACGTACACCTCTACCCCAATATAACATGACCCAATATAACATGAGTTCAGATATAATGCAATAAAGCAGCGCTCCAGTGGGGAGGGGCTGCGCACTCTGCCGGATCAAAGCAAATTCGATATAATGCGGTTTCACTATAATGCGGTAAGATTTTTTGGCTCCTGAGGATAGCGTTATATTGAGGTAGAGGCGTATTGATTAGTGTTCTGGAATGGGGGTGCACAGTGAGATGGCAATCCTTGCAGGTGATATCTGCAGGTGATAAATTATTGAAGTTAGTTACATCTGGAGAAGAGTGTAAGGAACTTCAGAGGAACCTAACAAAGCTGGGTAAATGGCCAACAGGACTCATCCTTTGTCTTTAGGCTCAGTCAAACTTTGACAATGCTGCAAATGGAAGAGTTGGGATAATGGAGGCACAGTTATGTAACTTCTGCATTTAATCTCATCTTAGCAGGAAGAAGATAGACTTACTGTGAACAGTGCTTAAAGGACTTAGAACAAACTTTTTGTTTTTATATTTGTCGTATAAGCACTTTTTTTCTAAAATTTGAGGAAGCCCAAAATTTTTTCTTTCAGTCTGGGTAAGCAAGCCATTCTTAAGTAGCTTGAATGTTGGCTGAACTTCTTAAAGATCCAAGCTATTTGTAGCTCAAATGTATAAAAGCCAGAACTACTGCTTATGGACACCAGAAGTCTTGGGTCAAGCTGTATATGGATCAACGTAGACGTATCGCGGCAGGTGACAGTATGCCTTAAACAAACAATGTCTGGTGCCAATTTCTCAATTATTAGGGATGTGAGGGTTTCCTTATTATATCTGATCTCTGTTTCTTATAATAATAACTGTGTACAGTATGTCCCCTTCACATTTACCTCAACCCCTGGTGTCCTTAAAGTACATGTTCTAGAATTCTTTTAAAAATAACATGTTTTTCTAGGAAGTGCTGATGCCAAAGAAAATAGTAATAGTTTGGGTCACAGCAACCCACCCCAAAGTGAGTAACTCAGCAAGAATCCTAGTGTAATATTTTTTGCGTTCACTGTTGTAGGTGATTCTAACTGAAGAGCACAGAAGCAGGTATATTCAGTACACTTTAGATCTGTATGAATTCTGAAAAAAAACAAAAACAACAAACTAACCAGAATATTCATTTAAATTTGTTAACAAATTTCCTTACCATGTGTCGGAGGCTGTCTTGTGTTTCCTTTCCATGAATATTCTAGTTAGCAAAATTATCATGGACACTGTTCACCAACCCAATGAATTTTAAGTGATTTTTGCAGTATATTTGTTAAATACAACATCTGAATGGGTAATTATAAATAATGTGTGTTACAGTTTAGGCTCAGAGATTGCTTACAAAGGGTCTGAACAAAGCCTAATAAACTCAGTGGAAAGACTCGGCAAAGTTGGATCAGACCCAAAGGCCCAATTTCATAAAGATACTTAAGCACCTAACTCCTGATCGGAATCTACGGGAGCAAGGTGCCTAAGTACCATTGTCAATTTGGGACAAAGTGTCCACAAACACATGCTAATTCTTCTTGAATGTGTTCATTATACTGAATTAACGAAGAATAACTTCTTTCCAAAATTCCTGTTCTGAAGCTAGTTTGTGAGCCATCTTTTGCTAGCACGTGATATTAGACATTTGTGATTCATGCTGCTTTGAATAGATACCTAAGCCACATGGCATGCTTCTCTTCACTGATTGGATGAGAACAAGTCTCACAATCAGGTTTCTGGTGTGAATATTCAACATTATAGTCAACTATGCTGCAATATTCACTTAAAATTCACTGTTCTGGTTAAGTTTTGTCAGTAAATTCATTCACTTGGAAGTTTGCAGAAAGTAACTACAAGAGCTCTCAACACATGCTAAGCAAATATGTTTAAAATGTTCAGTGAATAGTCACGGCAATTTCTTGCAGTATTCACCTAGCTCTATGCAATGTACATAGAATTTTTCTATTTCTGCTCTTTCCAATTAGCGTAAACTGCAGCAGTGAAGCCAAAAATCACACTGGGACTCTTGCAGAGTGTGCTCATTTTGGGGGCATTTCTATCATCCAAAGTGTTGTCCCAGTTGCACTACAAGGACAAATAGTGATACAAAACAGACATCCCCAAAGTTCTGGACAACCATGCAGATGGGCATGAAGTGCAGATGGGCCCTAAATTCCATCATGTTTGGAAGCTGTAAGGAGACACTATAATCATACTGCAGACCCTGATCATCTGTATCTGTACAAGGGTAGCTTGTTGCCTTTGTCTGAGTAAACCCATAATGCTGGATCTTTCTCCTTTCTTCTCCTAAAAAGAATAACCATTACCATGGGAACTGATAAAAGCCCTGGAAGATCAGCAGTGTTTCTTCTGCAGCCTTCCCAGTTTCTTTGCCTAAATTAATACTTTACATTTAGGACCAGAAGGAGTTTCCATCCACAAAATGTATGTGAACCCATTGCATTCACAAGACCTGTGTGGGAGATGCAAATATTGTAAGTGTGCCCATGATACCTTCTATTAAAAATCTAATCCTGTAGTGCTATGTATTGGAATTGGAAAATGTACAGAAAAAAGCAACAAAAATGATAAGGGGTATGGAACTGCTTCCATCTGAGGAGAGATTAATAAGACTGGGACTTTTCATCTTGGAAAAGAGAGGACTTTGGGGGGATATGACAGAGGTCTATAAAATCATGACTGGCATGGAGAAAGTAAATAAGGAAGTGTTATTTACTCCTTCTCATAACACAAGAACTAGGGGTCATAGAATGAGATTAATAGGCAGCAGGTTTAAAACAAACAAAAAGAAGTATTAGTTTACACAATGCACAGTCACCCTGTGGACTCTTTGCCAGAGGATGTTATGAAGGCCAAGACTATAACAGTGTTTAAAAAAGAACTAGATAAATTCATGGAGGATAGGTCCATCACTTGCCAGGATGGGCAGGGATGGTGTCCCTAGCCTGTTTGCCAGAAACTGGGAATGGGTGATAGGATGGATCACTGGATGACTACCTGTTCTGTTCATTCCCTTTGAAGCATCTGGCATTGGCCACTGCTGGAAGACAGGGTACTGGGCTAGATGGACCTTTGGTCTTACCTAATATGACTGTTCTGATGCTCTTTTGTATGTTGTCAACTCTGAGTGTTGCTTTCAGGGACAAAACATCAGAGCAACAGAAAACCATAAAAGCATCCTACTCTTGGGTAGCATGTATCCCAAATTACCTGATAGGTCTTAACTCCCTCTGCTCTCAGAGAAAGTAGCTGTACTGGCTCAGATAATGCAGTCTTTCCCAGTCTATATCAGGGTGGAAGCAGGGCAGAGGAGAGGAGGATCAGTGTGGATGAAGCAAGACTCTAGTCCATTTTCCCACTCCTACTTCCATAGGAGCCGACTTACTTAGTTGCTGGGGGGTGCTTGACCCTCGCTCTTCTCCAGGCCCCTCCCGCACTCCATCCCTCCTCCAAGCCCCCATACCCGCCCCACCTTTTCCCACTCCACTCTGTCTCAGGTCCCACCCCCACTCTACCCCTTCCTCCAAGGCCCCACCCCTCCCCCACCTCTTCCTTCCCTTGCTCCTCCTCCCCAGTGCCTCCTGCCCACCACAAAAGAGCTGATCTGTGGTGGGCAGGAGGTGCTGGGAGGAAGAGGGAGGAGCTGATTGGCAGGGCAGCCAGTGGACAGGAGATGCTGGGGGAGGGGGAGATAAGGGGAAGCATTGACCCATGGGGGTTCCAGTGGGTGTGGTACAACCTTTTTTTTTTTCTGTGGTGCTCCAGCCCTGGAGCACTCACAGAATCAGCGCCTATGTCTGTTTGCACACTAGAAACCTCCTCCTGCACTGTGGAAAAACAGCACATGGAAAGTCACCGATGTTTCCCTTCTGCTTCTGTTGAAGCTCTTAATATGGTTGGCTGGTGGAGCAGCTCATATGCACAGGGCTGCCTGCTTGTCTACCTATGCATCTCTTCCCTTTGTTCCTGGGGCACCCATTGCAGCCTGAGTGACACCAATGTATGCTCCTCAGATGCAGCACCACATAGCCTTGCCATGACCAGCAGGAAGACTATAAGGCACCTCTAGAGTGTAAAGTTTTAGATTCCTGCTTTCACCTCCCTGTGTGTCACTTTCTATCCACTCTTCTCTATCTTCTTCTTTCTTTTTTGTCTTCTGTTTGAGTCTGATTGTGCAGCCTTGGAATTAAATTTAACTACAGAATATCCCCCTCACTAGGATGGTAGGTTAAAGACAACATGAGCAGTTTGTGCCCCAGCATTGAGGAGGACCAGTGGGAGAAGCCCAAAGTATGCCAGCCAGATGGTATCCCAGATCCATGAAGCAAACTGGAGTCCACAGGTTAAAGCAAATCGGTTTGTGACTGGCCAGTCTGTGTCCTGTATGCAGCATGGGAATGAGGCTGACACCACTGAGACACTATGCCCTTTTCCTCCTTTCTGTTTGTCTGTTTAAACAACAGGAATTATATAAAAAATCAACACCGAGACGAAATCCAAGTGTGGATTGTCTCCTCCTTTTCCAACGAAAGACTCTTGGTACCAGCAGGAGACTTTTTAAACAACATTGTCGCCTCTGAAGGGCTTAACTAAATATAAGAGATAAGAAAAACTTTCCTACGTGCTTACTCATTTCACTTCTGAATACTCAGAATTCTAATTGCCATTGTGTTACTATTATGGTTATTTTGCTTACTTCCTCCTTTTGCTAGGCATTTCTACAGCTTCAGAGGCCCATACCTGCTTTGCACGTTTTGCAAGTGTTCAGAAGAGCTATTATTTTGTGGTTGCTCTGTTAAAAGTCGGCCAGCTTCCTTTTACACAAACTACAATGAATTGTTTAATGTAACAGCATAGGGAATTTTCTGCTAGCTCCGTAACACCATCACTTCATCACAATATTAAAGCCTCTTTGAGCAAAGCTCTGAAGCAGGTGCATAACTTTACATACATAAGTAATCAGAACGATACACATTCTTAACAGTATATATGCATGTCAAGGATCTGTCTCCATCAGAGCACCCCCTTTGGATGTTACATGGAAAGCGCATTCACACAAGTCCACTCAGGTCCTCAGCCCTCCGGCCAACATCTTCTGACTATTTCTCCCCCTTTCAGAGTTCTGAGTGAAACAAACAATCCAAGGTGAGCAAAAGAGATTGCAGGAAAAAAAACTTGTCAGCAGGTCTAGCCAGGATATTTGGCCTCTCTTTGGACCACAATCCACTGCAAGGTTCACTGGGCCTCCAGCACAAGCTATAGGATACCGTTTCTTTCCCCTTTTAAGCCCAGGTGATTTATGCTACTTTTCCACATGAGTAGAAGCTCTGCTAGCTACAAGGCCTCTTCTTAGAAAGTTCAACAGCCTGCTCCCTTTCTACCACTGTCTGCTGCTGAGTGGCACTTCCTCTTTTTAAACTTCTCCTCCATTCCTGGCATGACTTGCAGGTGTGTCAGACAATGCTGCTCCATCCCAAAGCAACTCCTTCACCCCTTCCATGTGGGCTTTATATACCTGTCACAGTGTGCTTATGTCTTTTTCTAGATGGAGCCTGAGACTGCCGTGGGCAAGCTCAAAAGTGTAAATAGTTCAAAACGTGGTAGCTGACTCATAAGGAACTGTGATCTGCTTTAAGGATTGTTTCCTCACTTTGGGAACCTTGAACACGTTGAGCTTAGTGTGTGACTAAAACTGTTTAAAAGTATTCAGAAAAAAATTAATCACCTGAGGTTTTATTTCTCGTTTTATTTCACGTGTGATGGGCATTTTTATTTTTTAATTGTTTCAGTTTTTTCTTTTCTCTTCTTACTTTTCTTTTCTTTTGCGCTTTGCAGTTTTGGTAACTTTTAAACATTTTTCAGGATTCTATAGAGTTATATATGGGTGTAGTAAACGTCTGTCTCAAATCTGGACTTAGAGTTCAACATCTGAGTGTTTACCTGAACCTCCCCCAAGCTCACTACCAGCTTGGATTTTACTTTTCGCCTGCACCAAGATAGATTCTCGCTCTCCTATCAAGGCCTGAGTTCCCCAAATTCCTTGGGAGGGACCCCCTCTCTGGCCTCCCCAACTTTCCCTGGGCAGGAATCCAAGACCAGATCCCTGGGTCTCCGTATCTCATCCCCCAGCTTCCCCCCTTCCTTGGTAGCTGGGCGGATGCTATATTAATCCTTGAATGGCAAAACCAAAAAGCTATTTTACTCTCCCCGGGCTAGGCATTCAAAGCTATCCGCAGCTAACACACCAGGAGATTCACCCTCCTGGTCTTGTAGCGTAACTATGAGAAAAACCTTCAAACACAAGGGAACAGCGTGATTCTTTCTCTCATTTCCCGGAGCCTGTTTTCCCTTGGGAACAATAGGAAAGTCAAACAGATGTAATGCTCTCCTCCCCTCTCTGTCTTCTCGTGAGGGAGAGTACCTGGGTACAGAAATTTCTATCCCTTTGCCTCACTAGAAGAGATATCCACAAGTAAAAGAGCTTATAAAAAGGAAAGAAATACAAACAATCAATTACTGCATTAAGAGTCAATACAGGCTCTTGCTATATAGAAAATATGAATAAACAGTCTGATTTAAACGATAAGCGCCAATTAAACCAGTCACAGCACAGGTAAAACCCACATGTAAATACAACACAAGCATATAACAGCCTATTTGCCTTGTTCCTTTGTACTACACACTTGTAGGAGAATATTAGAAGACAATAGGAGTGCAGGAAAGCTGTTTCCTCATAGGCGGGAGAAAAAACAGCCCAGAGTACACAATTTCCCGCCCCTACTTTTAAAAAATCCAGTTCTTGATTTGGGTCCTTCTGGTCAGGCGTTTGAGTTCCTTTGTTCACCCTTTACAGGTAAAAGAAATAACCCTTACCTACTTACTTATGACATGGCACGCTTTCTAACATGTGGGTACAAAAGAAAAAAGTAAGAATAGGCTAAAGGGCATTGTGCAACACTCTCTTTGTAATTGTCAAGGTGCAGGACAGTAGCTTAATCATTTAATTGTAACTCTTGCTGTACTAACTGAGACCAACTGAGTTGAAGAATCATGAATCAGCAACAATTTGTATCAAAAAACAAATAGCTATGGTCTATAGCAGAAGCTTCAAGTTGATGGCAGAGCTTAGACGAGAAAGGGAAGACTTTAAAATGGCGGGATTTGATACTACGAATTACACTAATTTGGAAAAGTATCAGAAATGTAACAAGTTCAAAGCATCTGGTGACCCATTTGGGCTCTGTGGCAGTCAGGGCCGGCTCTAGGGTTTTTTGCACCACCCCCCCCAGCAAAAAAAAATTTTGGCTGCCCCTGCTCCCAGCACCTGGGCTCCCCCTTGCACCCCCGCCTGCTGCCTCAGCCTGGGCTGCATCCTCCCCTACCCACACCCCTTCCACCCCACCGTGCCCTCCTGCCCCCCCCTGCTGCCCCAGCCCTGGGCTCTCCCCTTCCCGCCCCGACACCAGGCACCCCACTAAACACTCCTGCTTGCTCCTCCAGCCGGGCGTCTCCCCTACCACACCTGCACCTTTCTTCCCGCCGCGAGCCACTGGGTCATTGGTAATGTCCCAGGCAGGTAATGCAGCAGGAATTTTGGATGCGCCCAACCAGACAGGATTGTTCCCATATGGTTACAGAGCTGCAGTAGTGTGAACAATTACTGTGTCGATTGGAGGAATATCTGGATGCATATTATCAGACTGTCCTCCATAATGAGAGAAAAAGTTGAGGTGCTCATATTCTTTGTGTCCACCTTTCTCTTCTATGGGGAATTTGGCAAGCAGCTATCACTGGTCTTCCTTTTAAACAACAAACAAAAAAGGCAATGGCTGTTGAAAAATAGCAATTCATCCGTAATAACACTGGGAAGCATTTATTGCTCAATTATATCCTACTTTTTTTAACAGCAAGTTACAGTGGATGAGTATTATTTGATTAGGGAGAAATGAAGGTAAAACAGTGCCAAATCTGAGCTAGAGCGCTCCTGAATTTTGGAGGTGTTCAAATCTGGAAGGCAGGTGCTGGGTGTGTATGTAGGGGGGGGAGGGGTGTGGGCTCCGGCAGGGGAGCACAGGTCAGCTGTATGCAGGCAGCATGTCGTGTCGCTGCGAGGCGAAGCCAGACACGCTGGTCTTGAGTGGCACGGGTAAGGGGCGAGGGGGGTAGAGGGTTCCGGGGGGGCAGTCAGGGGCAGGGAAGAGGGGGTTATGATGGTCAAGGTTCAGGGAGGCAGTCGGGGCAGGCAGTGTTGGATAGCATGGGCAGTCCCAGGCAGGGTGTTGTCAGGGACAGGTAGGGGGTGGGGTCCTAGGGGGTAGTTGGCGGGGGGGTGTCCAGTGCAGGGGGCAGTTGGAGGACCAGGAGAAGGAGGGCTTAGATAGGGGTGGGATCCTGGGAGGCAGTTAGGGGCAGGGGTCCCGGGAGGGGGCAATCAGGGGACAAGGACCAGTGGTTGCTTAGATAGGGAGTGGGGTCCGGGGGGCAGTTAGGGGCAGGGTGTCTCGGGAGGGCGGTGATCAGGGAGCATGGGGGGTTGGATGGGTTGGATTTCTGGTGGGGGGCAGTGGAGGGAGTGGATGGTGGCAGGGTGGGGCTTCCCTCCCTGTGGAGTGTCCTGTTTTTTAAATGTTAAAATATGGTATCCCTACCATTCACAGCACTCACAGCACACTGCGGCATATGGATATAAACTGGCCATCAACAAGTTTAGGCTTGAAATTGGATAAAGTTTTCTAACCATCAGAGGAGTGAAGTTCTGGAACAGCCTTTCAAGGGGAGTAGTGAGGGCAAAAAAACTGACTTCAAGACTGAGTTTGATAAGTTTATGGAGAGGATGGTACGCTGAGACGATGTACGATGGCATGTAGCCAATCTGTGATTGCTAGTAGCAAATATTTCCACTGGCTGGTGATGGGAGACTAGATGGGGAGGGCTCTGAGTTACTACAGAGAATTCTTTCCCAGGTGTCTGGCTAGGGGGTCTTGCCCACATGTTGAGGATCTAACTGATGACCATATTTGGGGTCTAGGAATTTTCCCTAAGGTCTGATTGGCAGAGACACTGGGGGGTTTTCGCAGCCTCAGGCACAGGTCACTTGCAGGAGCATAAATGACCGATTCTGTGTAATTTGAAGTCCTTAAATCATTGGTCCCCAACACAGTGCCCGCTGGGACATCTATGTGCAGACAAGCATCCGCTGAAATGCCACTGAAAAGTGGTGTTATCAAGAGGCATCGCAGCCAAAATGCCGCCGAAAAGCAGTGTCATCAAGAAGCGTTGCTGCCAAAATGCCGCTGAAAAGCGGCGTCATCAAGAGGTGTCGCTGCCAAAATGCCGCTCATTTTTGGCAGCATTTCGGCGGTGACGCCTCTTGATGTTGCCGCTTCTTGACAGCATTTCGGTGGATGCTTGTCTGCCAGCCACTGTCCTCGGGGGCTTGTCGTCCGGAACCCGCCACTTGGAAAAGGTTGGGGACCACTGCTTTAAATCATGAGTTGAGAACTGTAGTAACTCAGACAGAAGTTATAGGTCTATTACAGGAGTGGGTGGGCGAAGTTATGTGGACTGCAATGAGCAAGAGGACAGACTAGATGATCATGATGCTCTTTTCTGACCTTAGAGTCTATGATTCTATGAACTGAAAGAATAGGAAGATGAGATGAGGAATTAATTATTAGCAGGGAAAGGTTACAAAAATCTCTGTCCAGTTGATGGAAGAAAGGGAAAGTAGAGTGGAGGGCTGGGTGGGCACTTCTGCAGGAACCAAGAAGGAATGTTACACAAAAGAATATATTAGCTTGGATCCTATCTGAAGATACTAGCAGGTGAGATTGGGTTGATAGGGACTGTGATTTTGTTAGCTGATTAATACAGATAGGTTGCTGGAAATCCTGAACTTGTCGATAAGGAGATTTGATAGCTAAGTGAGACTGTGGAAAAAGTTTAATGAAACCAATACAAATACTTGCTTACCAGTTTCAGCTTTCATCCTAAGGAACTGGCTGGTAAAGGTTTAGTTCTAATGGAGGAGATCATATTGTTGGAACAGACTTCTAAAGATAGAATAGGTTACCTCCTTGTCAGCAGATTGCCAGTGTATTTTAGGCTATTGGTGCTTGCTTTGAGAGAAGTGCTTAGCATTAATAAGGCACTAGTAACTGCTGTCAGTAAGTTTCTTATGACATTAAACAGGAAAATAATTTGAGTTTCTTTAAGTTCTGTGAACAATTTTGCAGATCAGAGAACTGTGAGGACTTAAACTTCCAGGAACTTTTTATTAGCAGACTGAACACATGGGCTCAGGGTCCATTACCTGCAGGGGGAGGGGCTAATCAGGGAGTCAGGAGGCCAGAGGGGTCCTGTCCTCCCTCCTTTGTGTGGAATTGCCTGGGTCAGACAGAGTGGGCCGAGCTAAGGAGAAAGCAGGGGCCCAAGCTGAGCTGGGAGCAGGGGCGGTTGTAGGCATTTTGTCGCTCCAAGCTCGGCAGGCAGGCTGCCTTCGATGGCTTGCCTGCGGAGGGTCCGCTGGTCCTGCAGCTTCAGCAGACGGGAAGTCCGCCGAAGCCGTGGGACCAGTGGACCCTCCGCAGGCATGCCGTGGAAGGCAGCCTGCCTGCCACCCTCGCGGCGACCGGCAAAGCGCCCCCAGTGGCTTGCTGCCCAAGCTAGAAAAGGGGCTAGAAAAGCAGCCCAGGAAGCAGGTCAGAGCTGGAAGCAGAGTCACAGAAGCAGCCCACAGAGCAGAGCTGTCCTGGGGGGGATGGCTGCAGCCACAGAGCCAGAGACACAGCCCAGGGAGCAGATCCTGTGCTGGGAACTGGGCTGCAGCCACAGAGCCAGAGACATGGCCCAGGGAGAGTAGATTCTGTGCTGGGAGCTGGGCTGCAGCCACAGAGCCAGAGACAGCCCAGGGAGAGAACAGGAGTACTTGTGGCACCTTAGAGACCAACAAATTTATTTAAGCATAAGTTTTTGTGGGCTACAGCCCACTTCATCGGATGCATGTAGTGGAAAATAGAGTAGGAAGATATATATATATATATACACGCATACACAGAGAACATGAAACAATGGGTGTTACCATACGCACTATAAGGAGAGTGATCAGTTAAGATGAGCTGTTAACAGCAGGAGAGAAAAAGAACTATTTGTAGTGGTAATGAAAATTGCCATTTCCAACAATTGACAAGGAGATGTAAGGAACTGGAGGGGGGGTGAAGAAAACATGGGGAAATAGGAGAGAGCAGATCCTGTGCTGGGAGCTGGGCTGCAGCCACAAAGCCAGGGCCACAGCCCAGGGAGAGAAGATCCTGAGCTGGGAGCTGCGCTGCAGCCACAGAGGGTATGTCTGCACTACAGGATTATTCCAATTTTACATAAACCGATTTTGTAAAACAGATTGTATAAAGTTGAGTGCACGCGGCCACACAAAGCACAATAATTTGGGGGTGTGCATCCCTGTACTGAGGCTAGCGTCGATTTCTGGAGTGTTGCACTGTGGGTAGCTATCCTGTAGCTATCCCATAGTTCCTGCAGTCTCCTCCGCCCATTGGAATTCTGGGTTGAGATCCCAATGCATGATGGTGCAAAAACAGTGTCGCGCATGATTCTGGGTACATGTTGTCACTCATTCCTTCCTCCATGAAAGCAATGGCAGACAATCATTTTGTGCCCTTTTTCCCTGGATTGCCCTGGCAGACGCTATAGCATGGCAACCATGGAGCCCATTTTGCCTTTTGTCACTGTCACCATATGTGTACTGGGATGCCACTGACAGAGGCAGTACACAGCAGCATTCATTTGCCTTTGCAAGGTACAGAGATGGTTACCAGTCATTCTGTACTGTCTACTGTGCCACTGTAAATTGGCGATGAGATGACGGTTATCAGTCGTTCTGTACTGTCTGCTGCTGTCATGGGTGCTCCTGGTTTGCCTTAGCTGAGGTCAGCCGGGGGCGCAAAGACAAAAATGGAAATGACTCCCTGGGTCATTCCCTCCTTTATGTTTTATCTAAAAATAGAGTCAGTCCTGCCTAGAATACGGGGCAAGTGTACTAGAGAACCAGTGTATCAGAGAACCAGAGAGCACAGCCGCTCCATGTCAGAGCCGCAGAAATGATGAGCTGCTTGCCATTCGCGAGGGGTGTGCCTGCAACAACCCCACCTGTTGCTTTCCTCCTCCCCCAACCTTCCTGGGCTACCATAACAGTGTCCCCCCATTTGTGTGATGAAGTAATAAAGAATGCAGGAATAAGAAACACTAAGTTTTTAGTGAGATAAAATGAGGGGGAGGCAGCCTCCAGCTGCTATGATAGTCCAGGCAGGACATTAAACGGTGTGGGGGGAGAGGAGCCCAGCATCCCACTGCTATGATAGTCCAGGCAGTACAGAATCTTTTCTTTAGACATGAAAGGGGAGGCTGATGGAACTCAGCCCCCAGTTGCTATGATGAGGACGGTTACCAGCCGTTCTGTACCATCTGCTGGGAATGATCGGGAATCATTCCTATTTTTACCCAGGCATCCCCGGCCGACCTCACCTGAGGACAGCCAGGAGCACTCATAGGTTGATGACAAGGATGGCTATCAGTCCTTTTGTACTGTACCATCTGCCACCGGGGAGGGGAGGGAAGGGGAGAGGATGCTGTTGTTCAGTGCCGCAGCATCGCGTCTACCAGCAGCTTGCAGTAGACATAGGGTGACATTGAAAAAAGTCAAGAAATGATTTTTTTCCCTTTTCTTTCATGGAGGGGGGGGGGGTAAATTGAATGAGATATACCCTGAACAGCCGGACAATGTGTTGGACCCACAGGATTGGAGCTAGCCAAGAATGCAAATACTTTATCAGAGTGCAGGGACTGGTGGATAGCTGGAGTCCCTCAGTCCTCCCTCCTCCCTCCATGAGTGTCCATTTGATTCTTTTGGCTTTCCATTACACTTGTCACACAGCACTGTGCTGTGGGACTCTGTAATCCATAGGCCTGGAGATCTTTTTTCAATGCTTTGGCATTTCATCTTCTGTAACGGAGCTCTGATAGAAACGATGTGTCTCCCCATACAGAGATCAGATCCAGTATCTCCGTACGGTCCATGATTTGGTCTTTTTGGATTTGGGACTGCATGGCCACCCATGGCTGGATCAGAGCTCCTACGCTGGGATCAAAACAAGGCAATGAAATTCAAAAAGTTCACGGGCTTTCCTGTCTACCTGGCCAGTGCATTCGAGTTCAAGACTTGCTTTCAGAAGTGGTCACAATTGTGCACTGTGGGATACCGCCGGAGGCCAATACCGTCCGAATTTGCGGCCAACTAACCCTAATCCGACACGGCAATACCGATTTCAGCGCTACTCCTCTCGTCGGGGAGGAGTACAGAAACTGGTTTAAAGAGCCCTTTATATCGATATTAAGGGCCTTGTTGTGTGGACGGGTGCAGGGTTAAATCGGTTTAACGCTGCTAAGTTCGGTTTAAACGCATAGTGTAGACCAGGCCAGAGCCAGAGACGCAGCCCAGGGAGAGAAGATCCTGTGCTGGGAGCTGGGCTGCAGCCACAGAGCCAGAGACGCAGCCCAGGGAGAGCAGATCCTGTGCTGGGAGCAGGGCTGCAGCCACAGAGCCAGAGACGCAGTCCAGGGAGAGCAGATCCTGTGCTGGGAGCAGGACTGCAGCCACAGAGCCAGAGGGGCCAGAGAAGCAGCCCAGGGGCCTGGAGGCAGAGCAGCAGCATCAGTGCTGAGGCAGAGTGGAGCTGGAGCTGGAGCTGGAGCAGTCTGAAACCAGGTGCGGTGAGCAACTGGGGCCAGCCAAGGGAGGACCCTGGTCAAAGGGCCCAGCGCAGAAAGATACCCCCAGCCAAGGGTCCTTGCAGGCCAGACTGGGAGGGAGATCTTAACTCGATGGGAGTGGAAGGGGTGAGGTGGGGGCTGATACTAGGAAGAAGGGTCCCACGACCCAAAAGCCCAGAAGTGTGTAGTCACCACCAGAGCAAGTGTCCAACCCACAGCATCCCTGTAGCACAGCCAGGGCCTGAGAAGGAGGCCTGGGACCTACAAGGAACAGACTGTGAACTGCCCTGATGTTCCAGAGACATTGTTTGTGATGTTCCGTGCCACAGAGCGGGGTGATGTGTTTTCCTTTAACCTTTCCTATTTTTCCTTATTCCTTTTGAAAATAATTGCTGATTAAATAAAATTGTATTTGCTTTTAAATTGTATGTAATGATGAGTGGGTCAGGGCAGTGTCCAGTGCAGAGAGAGTACCCTGGAGTGGGGAGAGTACCCTAGCCCCTGCCCTAAGTCACTATGACAAGGTTGGGGGTTGAGCCCCCCAGGAATCCTGGGCCCAGCCTTGTTGGGGTTGCAAGGACTCTGCCAGACAGGAGAGTGGAGGGGGGGTCCTCGAGGGCAGTGAGGCCTCTGGGTAAAAGAAGTAGGAGCAAAGACTCAGATCTTTCTGCTAGCCTATATCACCGGGGTAGTGCAGAAGCCAGAAAGGTCCCCACAATAGCAGGACCATTCCCCGTATACATAAAGAAAGATGGGAAATCTAACAGTTTACTTTTGCAATTTAACATCCTTTTCCCATCTGTAAAAACATTTATATAGTATTTAGCCCCACACGCATGTTGGATAATTTCTCTGTTAAGGCTGCTATAGTGATCCAAATCATGGACATATAAGGGGAAGAGTAAATTGTGAGCCATATGAAGCTATTGCTCTCATAATGCAAAAGAGAAGGTGAACATAAATTCTTTAACATAAGTTGGAGGCATGATGCTCCCTTTGGAGGGCACCCATGTGAAGAAGCCTATTACAGGCTCACCTGGTCTCTTAGCAGGATCTGAAGGCTAATGTCTGCTTAATGGGCCTGAGCTAATGGGAGTTCATATGGAGGGCTTGTGAGGCCTATACACCGGGTCAATTTGCTGTTTGATGTCCATAGTATAGCAGTTCCTTGATCTGTTTTATTTTGTACAGGGCCACCCAGAGAATTCAGGGAGCCTGGGGCAAACCAATTTCGGGGGCCCCTTCCATAAAAAAGAGTTGCAATAGTATAGAATACTATATTCTCGTGGGGGCCCCTGCCAGGCTTGGATCCTGGGGCAAATTGCCCCACTTGCCTCCCCACCCCCACCCCTTCTGGGCAGCCCTGATTTTGTGTCATCTCACCTTGCAGGAGAAAGACCTGTGAACTCAGTTCAGTCTCTGAACTGAGGCCTTGGTACATAGAAAAGCAGTTCAGCCCACCTCAGTTCTTAGGTGTGACTGGGAGATGAATAGGCTGCATGGCACAGAAGTCATGTAATGTTATTTTTTAACACATTGACTATTAAAAGCAAATGAGAGATGACTTTTCTTCATATCTTGTTAATCTGTTTCCAAGTCTGTAAATATATGAATATACTGACCTCCTTTTCCATCAGAGCTCTCATGCATTTAGACTTGGTACTGAACTCATGAGAGGGAAAATGGGGAACTATGGTACTGTTTGAAATGTTCCATGGACTTGCATAGTTCCCCAATTTTGAACTCCCCCACACAGCTCTGGGGCATTTACCATTCGTATCATTACAAAAGTATGTGCCAGACTTGCTGAAGTGGTGGTGGGGGAACTTTCTTTCCAAGTGCCTATTAAGCTACTTCGCAGCCATCTTTTCATAAGATAGTTGCATTCTTTAAACATTTATACTTGTTGCTGATTGCCAGATCTCACACTGCATTGAATTGCTTGAAGCACTTCTCACCAACTGTAACTGCCCACTTGCTGATCAAAAGTAAAAGTGAAAAGAGGAAATCATCAAAAGCTGTTTATGTTCTCTGGCAAAAATCTAGCAAAAGCAAACTATCGCTTTCTGTGACTAAACAAGAAAGCCTGGAAAGAAATACACATGATTGCAATGAAATCATTATGGTTTGAAAACGGCTAGTGTGAGTGGTTAAGATTTCTGTAGAAAAGGAGCCATATAAACATAAATCCAAATCTACTGACAAGTCATGTGAAAGCTTGATATTGTGGGTTATTCTAATTATCCTGACTGAGGTTGTAGCATTTCTATTATTAAAAAATAATAATAATAATAATAAAAAATATACACACACCCAAAGCCAAGGGCCGAGGTAATTGTTTAACACTTTAGCAATAAAAATGCCCCAGACTTGTGTTTGGTACTAGGAGACAAGGCATTCTAAAGTGCTCTGATAAAAGCAATCCTCAGACACAAGAAAATTGCAAGATTGATCCATTAAAAGAGGCAATATTAGACGTCCGTCCAATTTCCACAGAGTAATAATGTCCCCATACAGAAAGGCCTAGTGTGAGAATGTGTTAAAGGAAAAAAAAATGTAAAATGGGATGGAGTGTGAAGGGACATAAGACTGGGAATCAGGTCTGAGTTCTACATCTAGCCTTGCTATGTGACTTGACTCGACTTCTCTGTGCTCCATTTTCCCCATCTGAAAATATGGATTCATAGATTCGAAGGCCAAAAAGACCATGGTGAACATCTGGTCTGAACTCCTATATAACACATGTCATAGAACTTCTCCAAAATAATTCCGAGCTCAGATCTTTTAGAAAAACATCCAGTCTCGATTTAAAATTTGTAGTGATGGAGAATCCACCACAAGCCTTGGTAAATTATTCCAATAGTTCTTCTTTCACTGTTAAAAATGTTATTCTTTTGATAGTGGTGACTTTGTGAAGCTTTTGCGATCTAGCAATTGAAAGGGATACATAAGTTTCCAATAACCTTATTGAAGGTTGTTATTAATAATGGGAAATAATCTAAATCCAAACTTTTTTACTGTAGCCTTTAGTGTCTGGTCAGCACAAAGGTTTTAACTATCCTTGAAACTCTCTTATAAGATCAATGCTGTGGGCAATTTATGTTTTTCAAAAGCCCTTAATGGATTTAAGGGCCCTAGGCTGGGAATGATTCGTCATCAAACACACATAGTCTATCAAGGACCAGTGTGCCACTGAGAGTGATTACGGTTGGTGGTGCCGCACCAGGCATCATGTAGTGAATTTCCCAGATCTGGTTCAATCCTGCAAATCCACAAATCTCTGGGTCGGTCCCATGGGTGGTGCCAGGTAGTGTCAGGGCATGTACCCCTATGCACATCTATGGAAAGTTTGAGAGCAGCTTTCAATATTTCATTGTCTCCTTATTGTTCAATACGTGGCCCCATGCCTTATCTACTGAACACTATTCAAACCCTGCACAGGCTCATGGGCTTTTCTGTGGTGTTCCTCACTTTCATATCTGAATGCTTCACAAACATTCATTAATCTCCACAACACCCCTGTGAGGTCAGAAGGTATTGCCTCCATTTTACAGATAGGAAATTGAGGCCCAAGAAAGATTAAGGTCAAAAGTATCCACTAATTTTGAGTGCCCAGTTTGAGATGCCTATGACTTTATTTTTCAGAGTATTTACCATTACATAGCACTTTACATATTCAAGCACAGCTCCAATTGACTTCAAATGCAGCTGTGAATGCTCACCACTTCTGCAAATCAGACCCAGGGTCTGAAGTTGGCACCCAACATGAAAAATGTCAGCCAAAACGATCATGAACCATAGGGTTAGAAGGGATCACAAGGGTCATCTACTCTACCCCCCTGCCAAGATGCAGTATTTGTTGTGTCTAAACTATCCAAGACAGAAGTCTCCTTTTGAAAACATCCAGTGAAGGAGCTTCTAAAGCCTCCTCAGACAGTATGTTCCATTGTCCTACTGTTCTTACAGTTCGGAAGTTTGTCCTGAGATTTAATATAAAGCTGCTGTGCTGAAGGTTGAACCCATTGTCTCTTGTCCTGCCCTCTGTGGCAAGAGAGAACAACTTTTCTCCATCTTTTTTATGGCAGCCTTTCAAGTATTTGAAGACTGCTATGATGTTAAAAGTTTTGCAAAGTTATAAGCAACTGAAATCAGGGACTTATAATTGGAAGTATCAGGCAACCTTGGTTATTGCTGATATTAATGTGTGTGTGTATTATATACAAAAAAGCCATGCCAAAAGAACTTTTTATATGAGCAAGATACATGAAATGCACTAGGGGCTTTACTATTGCCAATATATTTTACATGGAAGTCATTCATATATTATGGTGATGGAAAGCAGTACAAAATCCTAATATATATTATGTATAGATAAGGTATAAGATATTTAAGAGGAGAACAAATAATGTTTCTACTCTATGTATGCGTGAATGCAACTATGCCCACATAGATATTCATATCTATGTACATCTAATCTTCTAGATTTATATCTTGGCAAAGTGTGTTACAGATATAAACTTTATTTATAAAATATCAAACCTGAATTTTGGAATCCTTCGAGGGCAATGATTCCACAAATATAAAATAAAGTGTATTGCTGTTACTAAGATTTTCAGAAGTGATGAAATCCCACTGATGTCAATGAGAGCTACAGGTGCTTTGAAAATTGGGCTATAGATTCTCAGACACTAAAAGGTTTAATTTGAAAATACAGTTATTCACATAAATTGCTTCATCTACTATAAATTAATATCCTGGAGAGGGTGGAGACTGGCAATGTCTCCCTTATTGTTCAAAGTTTCACAGGTCCATATTAATCTTAAAACTGATACTTTTAATTTTTTCTTGGAACCTGGTGTTGAGGTCTGAGAATCTGAGGGGCATGCTAAAAAACAATGGATAGACCTCATGAGAATTCATGCGGCTGCATCCGGTAATCTAAATTACTAGAAAATAAAGAAATATAGTGACAAGCCTGAGAAATGTCAGAGATTGACTGGTACTTAAAGAAACTTCCTGTTAATCAGTGTTCTCAGCCAACCTGGCTATGTTTGTGAGGTGGTTAAAAAACAACCTTGAGAAAGTACGAAGATAATCATTGAATGATCAACTCAAAACCAATGACCTCAGACAGTCAAGAGAGACAGTACCGTTGTTTGCTGTGAGTTGTAGGCAGGGAACAGTTTTCAAAGGTGACTAGGCTCAAGGCCCAAAGCAGGACTTTGATGTGTACTTTGTTATGACCTTGTATCTCTATACTAGGAAGAGACCTAAGCATTATAATGGAATATGACCTTTGCATAAGACAATGGGGGAAAAAATTGCGTAGTAACTTCACTGAATTATACTCAAAATATTAGAAAATAACAGAGTTCAGAAGAGCTAAATACAAAGTAATTATCAAGAATTAGGTTGAAATGAAAAGAAAAGAAAAGCCTGAGTTTTATTTCAATTAAATTGGGAATTTAATGCTGTAATATCAGCATTTTGGAATTAAACAAAAGGATTAGAGGGAAATGGTGTGATTTTTATCAGTTTTATTAGAATAAATATTAAGGAACCAAACCCTCCACCTGACCACAAAAAACCAAATAAAGAAAAATAAAAAAACAAAAACTTACATTGCTTACTTTAGTTACAGTGAGTGACTCTGCAACAAAAAGTCAGATGAAATTCAACATTGGTAAGTGCAAAGTAATGCCTATTGGAAAAAATAATCCTTAGTACACATATACAGTGATGCATTCTGAATTAGCTATTACAACTCAAGGAAGAGATCTTACAGTCATCATGGATAGGTCTTTGAACACTTCATCTCAGTGCTCAGCAGTGGTAAAAAAAGCTAACAGAATGCTAGGAACTATTAGGAGAAGGATAGATAATAAAATAGGAAATATCATAAAGAAGCTGGAATAGGACGACGGGTGGATCTCTCCAAAATTGCTCTGTATGGTATACTATCTATGATTCTCTGGCATTGGTCCCTAGACAGGATATTGTGTTAGATGGACCATTGGTCTGACCCAATATGGTTGTTCTTATGTTCTTACTTTATGCACACCTCCTGTTAATAATTTAGTGGCAGAACATTGTCAGAACTGAATGGTGGTGGGGTTTTTTTTGTTTGGTTGAGGTTTTTTTGCTTTTTCGGGAGAGGAGGTTGGACATGGGATATAAATGGAATTTTATTTATGGAGACAAAGGGAAAGGCGTGTTTCCCCAGGAAAGCATATAATAATGTTTCCAGAAGTTGCTAACATTACCCATGCTAGGAAAAAAAATATTCCAGTGTTTCCTTTAATTTTGGTATTACAGTTGCACTGCTTTACCTGTAAGTTACATTTCAGTAGGTCTATCTTTACTGGTTTTGATGACATCAGGAGGTTTTTTAATTCTAGCATAACCCCCACCCCGCCCGATTACTGTGAAGAGCTTCACCAAGATTTAGGAAATCAGTTGGACTTAATGAAGAATTTTCCTGTTTTGTGTTTTTAATTTTAAAAAGATTGTAATTATTACTACAGAACCTCAGATATGTGTGAGGTGCTTCATACTGCAGATTAGCTGATATAATCCCTTGATGGGCATGTTACAATCTAAGTTCCTGATCCTGCACGAAACTCTGCAGGGGTGACCCACCCACTTCACTGTGCTTGAATACAATGATCCACCTGCACAGAATTCATTGCAAGAGCATAGCCTGGGGTTCTAGAGTAGGCACAAAGGTTGCAATCAGATGGCCTGCATTTGATAAAGTTATCTCTAAAACCTGTTGCAAAACTTTAAAAATCAGGATGTTGGTTAAGAGAGGAATTTTCTAAGGTGCCTTAGAGAATTAGGCTCCTAATTCCCTTTGATTTAGGTCCCTTAGGCTCTTTTGAAATACCTACATTAATGGTTTAAATTTCAGTAGCCATTTCTGAAAGTAATTGCCTAGTGCCATCTCCCAAATAGACCATTTCACACTAAATAAATTGAAACCCGGAGAGTTTTTGGCTAGGAAGATTATTTGAAAACAATGTGGCTATAACACATGCATAAAATCCATCATACTTCCATTATAAAGTGGATTCTGTCAACAATCAGCACAGGGGAAGATTAATTTAAGATAGGAAATCAGCAAAATAACCTTTAATCTTAAAAGCAGTATTGAAGCCAAGCGTACAACAGTTCTAGAAGAGAGTGCAATGTGTTTGTCCTCCAGTTATCATTTAGGGGATGACTTGATCTCTCCTTTGGCTTTTGTCTTATTTTTGTTGAATGGACAACTGTTTCCTTTTGTGATAATCAGTAAGGCCAAGAGAACAGTGCATTCATCTTTCCCCTTCTGGTCTTTTTGTGTGCTGGCACAGGGTGACATGTCACCTTTATGGGGAAATGGACAGAGCTTCTCCTGTGATTAATCTGAGGATGTGGGACTAGGGATCAGCTAATAGCCTGAAGGCTGCAGTACCGGAAAGAAATTTTTACCGGGTACGGGGTACCGAAAAGACTTGGGGCTAGCCTACCCCACTCCGGGGAGGGGGTGGGGCTGTGCTTTGCTCCTTAAAGGAGCATAACATGGTTAGGGAGGGCATCATTCTTTCTGTTGCTTTAACAGCACAATACATATGCTAACAAACTTAAACAACAGCTTTGTTTAAGTTTGTTAGCATATGTATTGTGCTGTTACGTTCTGTGAAGAGGAGAGGGGTTGGGGGGATGGAAGGTGTTTAAACAGTGTTTTTGATTCTGTTTCTCCCCATTGATCTAAATTATCCATGACATCCATACTGTATTACTTCAAGTCGAGATCATTAGAGAAATGCTTCTGCTTGAACTGACGAGCGCATGTTTGGATTCTCAAGTCAGAACAGTTCTGCAGCCTGACAAGAATCAGGTGTTGCTCCCAGTGTACATAGAATTGTTCTTTGCAGCCAAACTAGTCTAACATGCATTTTGTTAACCGCAACTGAAGCAGCAAAACAAAGAAAACAAATGTCTCATTTTCCAGCTTTATGGGTGAGAGAACTGTAAGCGAAGATTATAATGCTGGACACTGATAGCTTTAAACCAGCAGCCTCAGGAATCTGCCAAGAACTTTGCTGAAAATATGTTCCTCATCTTAGCAACAGAGCTAAAACGTATCACACATCTACCCACCTTTATTCAAATGAAGCTCCTTCTGATCTGACAGTTCAGGCATTGTCAGTTTCATCTAGAACAATTTGCAAACTAGGAACCTAATCCTGTAAACACTTAATCGTTTCTTCAATCCCACTGAAGACAATGGGATTATTTGCCTAACTATAGACCATTTTTGTTGACTGGTAAGAGTTTCAGGAGTCTGTTCCTATAAAGGAAGTTGAATCCCGCATTGAAATACAATGTTTGTGTACAATACCATAAAGCAGTTTAGGATAGAATTCTACTTAAAATTTGTCTTTTAATAAGTCATACATGTGCTGAAATGGCTCCTCACGCAACTCCCATATTCCATATAAACAGACTGAATACTATATATGTGGGGGGGAAGTGAGTAGATAAGAATGTTGGTGTTTGTATATACAAACAGCGTGTCAGAGGGGACAGGGAGAGCATGGGGGCCCCCGGCTGTGCCCCCCTTGTGTCCCTCCCATAAGTGAAGTATTGACGAGAAATTATTTCTACTTGAATGACTTCCTGAAGGGCTATGGAGAGCTCAGTTAAGGGCGTGAACTTCAAGGAGCAGGGGAAAGAACCCAGTTATTAGCTGCCTCCCAGGTGGCCTGGTAAAGGAGAACTGCAGAGAGCAGGAAGGCTCCCATAGGAGTTCCTGGGTTAGTGCAACAACCTGGGGGGGGGGGGCAGGAAAAGTTTCTGGGAACTGTAGCATTGTTGGGCAAAGGAACTACTTTATTTTGATATTTTATCTAAATTTGTGGTTGACCAATAAATTGTACTCTAAGGCAAGGGCCTGAACCAGCTGCTGGCATGGCACTGATCCTTCCCTGGCTGGTGAGAAAGCCCTCCAGCTTGCACATGGGTACAGTGGTTGAACATCAGCACACTGCACTGAACTCTTGATTAGTTCAAGACAAATAGTTCTGGCCAAAATCTGAGCCAGCCCCAGGCCATTCAGATTTAGGTGGCGGGGCATTGTGAACTGGAATTGGTAGACATGCAGCATGGCACGTCGCAGTACTGATATTGTCAAGCCAAACTTTCAACACAGAAGAGCATCTCCAGAAGCTGCTGCCATTTTGGAATGCAGCATGTCTCTGTGAACAATCAGAGGTCCATGGAACACACAAAGGGGAATGCTGGCTTAGGTCAATGTTCATTAACCTTTCATGATCTGACATTTCTACTTTATTTTAGGACTATTACTTGGAGGTTGCTACATCAACCCTTTTTTCAGAACTTGTTCAGACTGAAGTTTACGTAGTTGGTGACGTCCAATGTATTTAGGAAAACATTGCATTCCTTCATACATTAGCAGGTAAAACCCTTTAGGCTGAGACTGATGCAAGATTCCGGTTCATTCTGATCTGTTTTCAAATGGTAAAAGTGTGTACTGAAAAAGGGGCTTCTTGAAACTACACACTTGGGCTTTTGTTTTCAGATACATTGAACTTGCTGACAAAGGCCTCCATAGTCAAGCTAAAAGATTATTCGAAAGAGACCAGCAGCCATTCATCTCTGTGCAGCCTTCTTGCAAGTTCTCACCATCAGAAGCATTTCTCAACACGTGCAAATTTCCAGTTATCTTTGAAAGGGAAGATTTTCATTAAAATTGGCATTTTTGAGCCACCTGCTCACTAGTGTTGCCCAAAGTAACATGGTTTGGGAGTCAGGATGCCAAATTAGTCACCCATTGCTGAACAGAGCTAACCAGTTTCCAGTCTTCTTAGCATTGACTTACCAATTTTTAAAAGATATTTTTAACATTAGATGTTTCACTTAAGGTATTTCCCCATAGACAGGTTAATTGGCTTTTTCGCTATTACTTTAGGTAGGAGGCACAAACATAGAAAAGTCCCTGTATGAAATTCCTTAGAAGAAAAATTCCAGTGAACTAATGCATTGTTTTAACACCATTTCTTCTGGCAAAGGCTACTTCTGTTGGCAGTCATTTGAGATTCTGACGTCCACTTACAGGAAGGCAAGTTGTCTCCATCCTCTTTTAATTCATCTGTGCAATCCATGGCTAAAAGAAATCCAAATTAAATGATTGCTTCAGAAAAAAAAATCTCTGTAGCATTTCCTGACAAACCGTGGGATTTGCAGGAACTACACAAATCAAATCTAATTCTGGTGTGTCCACTTCCTCCTTGGACTCAGATCTCTGTACCCACATGTTCCCCACAGACAGACAAGCACAGAAAAGGGAGCAGCGCTTCTCCCTTGCCTTGGTGGTGCTATTTACATTTGAAAAACACCCTCTTACAATATTAACAACACTGAACCTTTATTCCATAGCAACACTATTCCTTTAATTCCTTAAAAGAAGTGGACAGATTAGTTTCCATTGCCATCTAATATCTACATTAGAAAACAAATGAAAACCAACCAGAGATTTTGGAACTGTGGATATTTTAACAAGGGCTGTTATTGAGGGAAATGGCTTAGTACTATATGTTTTTGTTTGTTTGCTTAAAGGATTGGGCATTTATAGAAATAAAAATAGCACCTACCTCCCATACACTAGGTGGGATAAAATTACAGAGGCGAACTACTGTATACATCACTGCATAAAGTGTACTGCAGCATCAGTTATTTATGAAAAGATTTTCAGGGTAATGATGCATGTGCCCCAGAGAGATCTGGGATGCTTTATGTGTCTGGCAAGTGAGCAAAAATGACCATTATGTCAAAACCAGCACTACAGCTGGTGGGTTTTTGTTTTTGTTTTGTTTTTTGCTAAAACATTAGACTGAAAGAATGGACTTTCCACCAAAATGAAAACAGTCATTTTGATAGAAATTTTGCAGTTTTTCAACAAAAGAACAAAAATGGTTCCTTCCTTATTTTTTATCTTTTGTAGTGGAATTCAGGCACACTGGAGGGCAGAAGGTATCTCTGTGCTTTGGCATAATTATGTCTTTTTTTACAGCGAAAGCATCTAACATTCAGTCTTCAGATAAATAAATAGATCCATCTGAAAGTCTTTTTTTTTTCCTACTTTCCTTTTGGGCCTGTATTTCAGTTAGGTTTGTTAAAAGGTTTAGAGATGCTAGATAATTAATAATGAAAACCTTTTTTATCCCAGCTGGAATGGTGTCCTGTACTTTTAGTGATCTTGTTAAAAGAACTCAAATTAACAAATTTAATCAGATTAAGCAGTCCATAGTATCCCTTTGGTGTGTGACACACCCTAGATCCATTACTGTTAATGGCAGCTACCTCTGTAAATCAAAGGGAGAATAAAGCTTTAAAAGCCTAATTATTTATGGCATCAAATTACAGTAAAGAAATGACAGCTTTAATTGTAGGTTTCCCAATCTCACGAGAGATCAGACTAGTACAATGTTGAAGCTCATCAGGATTTTCCTACACATTTATTTATTATTGATTATATAGACCAAAGCCGACCCTTGACCAAATGGTGCCACAGGGAAAGAGTGTCTTTGGCGCCTCCCTCCCCCCCACCACATTTGTTAAACTTTTGAATACCTTACTTTTTATTGCATTTATATTTCATGTCACAGCTTTGTTGCACAAATTGCATTTATGATTTATCCCTGTCATATAAGATGGACTTCAGACCGTGGACTTCAGAGAAGCAGACTTTGATTGTCTCAGGGAACTGATGGGCAGGATCCCCTGAGAGGCTAATATGAGAGGGAAAGGAGTCCAGGAGAGATGGCTGTTTTTTAAAGAATGGATTGGATGAATGGAATATAAAGTGGATAGAAAGCTGGCTAGGTCGTTGGGCTCAATGGGCGGTGATCAATGGCTCGATGTCCAGGTGGCAGCTGGTATCAAACGGACTGCCCCTGGGGTAGGTCCTGGGGCTGGTTTTGTTCAAATCTTCATTAATGATCTGGATGATGGAATGGATTGACACTAAGCAAGTTTGCACATGACACTAAGATGGGGAGAGAGCTAGATATGCTGGAGGGTAGGGATAGAATCCAGAGTGACCTAGACAAATTGGAAGATTGGGCCAAAAGAAATCTGATGAAGTTCATCAAGGACAAGTGCAGAGTCCTGCACTTAGTATGGAAGAATCCCATGCACTGTTACAGGCTGGGTACCGACTGGATAAGAGGCAGTTCTGCAGAAAAGGACCTGGGAATTACAGTGGATGAGAAGCTGGATATGAGCCAGCAGTGTGCCCTTGTTCCCAAAAGGCTAACGGCATATTGGGCTAAATTAGTAGGAGTATTGCCAGCAGATAGAGGGAAGTGATTATTCCCCTCTATTCGGCACTGGTGAGGCCACATCTGGAGTATTGCATCCAGTTTTGGGCCCCTGAGTACAGAAAGGGTGTGAACAAATTGGAGAGAGTTCAGCGGAGGGCAATGAAAATGATCAGGGGACTGGTGCACATGAAATTAGAGGGCAGCAGAAGTGACTTTGCAGCAGTGCTGGTCCACAGACAGGTTCTGGGGGCCAACTGAGTTGATTTTCCAGTGGCAGATGGGTGATCTTTGAACTCTAGGTGAATTGGTATAGTTGGGAGATTTCAAAAGCACCAAGGAGATTTAGGAGCACAAGTCTTGAAAGTTGGTGATATTTGTGTCCTAAATCCCTTGGGCACTTTTGAAACTCTTCCTGTTAGTGCCTGAGGATTTCTTCTTGTATTAAATTCTGCAACTGAAAAAACATTTCAATCTAAAAAGAATCAACATCGAAGGGAAAATGTTGTAATGTCTTTAATTAGGGTAAAAATCTAAATTAGGTGCAAACAATAGAAGTCAATAGTATGTGTCAAAATCTAGTAAAATGCCATGTACATTAAGAGCCAGCATGTACAGGGTACAAAACCCATTCAATGTACAGGCAAAGTTCTTGCATTATTTAATTATGGACCTTTAGTACTGAGTCCGGTTGCAGACCTTCTGGAATCTCCACTCTGTCAGAATAATAATTGGTTTGCATTAAAAATAACCCAAAAAAGTGAAACTGAATTTCAGCCAGACCGAAGAACAATGCAAACTAGCTGAGGGAAATTCCCACTGATGTTTTCCCTTTTAACTTTCCAACTAGGTCTCCTCTCAATCCTGCAGTTTCTCATTGACTTCTCTGTAGTCCTGGGAAACTGGGCACAATGGCTCAAAAGTCACATCAACAGACAGACAATAGTACTTTGAATTAATCCCCTTTAATACCATAGTGGGAAGTGAATTCCATTTCTGGGCATGAGGAATTCTTTGGTTCTTTCTCCATGGCTCTTAAAGGTACACTGTTGTGGAAAATTGACCACATGGTTGATTTTGGATCAGACAGCCTGAGGCTTCTTTATTGATCAATCAAACATGCGTGCATGGGGAGTCAGCCAAAGCAGCCGAACCCCCCCTCCCCGACAAATGAAATGCAAGAGCTTATATAGGATAAAACCACAAAAATTACATATACTGCCTTAAAATTTTACATCCATATAAGGAGCAAATCAAGCCTTTTCTGCTTTTCCTTACTTTTGCCTTTTGCGGTTTCTTGCTCTGTCACCTGGCAGCTATTATTCATAAGCTGTTACAAAAGGTTAATTCTACTTTTATAATTTTTACAGTTAGTTCTGCTTTTATGATTTCTCCTTACCCTTCTTTTTCTATCTCCGGCCCTCCCCCCCCCCCCCACATTTTCTACCTTCAGGCCATACTATGCAGACTGCGTAACTGAAAGTTTAGGCCCTGACCATTTTTCCCCCACAACATTTTTGCTTTAAATCAAAGCTACTATGTTTTCATTACAATACATCAATTACCATGCAGAGTATGATGTAAAAAACAGCTCATTTTAAATCCAAGGCAGAAATAGGCAGTCAGCAACAGCAAAACTTGTAAGGAGCAAAGATCCCTTTTTCATGCAAGTATCCCTAACCATAAGAAATAAGGGAAGAACTTCTACCCCAGAACATATCTGATATATCAGAAGAAATGTTTTTATATATAATGTTTTCTATCATCAGGTCTTTAAATTTGAAGTGACAGCAACATTTGATCTTCCAAATTCTGATTGGTTTCAGCCAAAGTGCTTATTTCCTGCAATATATCCAGGGCCAGCACTTTCATTTAGGCGACTTAGGCAGTCGCCTAGGGCGCCAGCATTATGGGGGGGGGAGGGGGTATTTTGCCGGGGGCGCGGCAGGCGGCTCCGGTGGAGCTGCAGCAGTCGTGCCTGCGGAGGGTTTGCTGGTCTCGCGGCTCCAGTGGACCTGCCGCAGGCATTTCTGCAGACTGTTTGCTGGTCCCGTGGCTCAGGTGGACCTGCCGCAGGCATGCCTGCGGCAGCTCCACCAGAACCGCGGACCAGCGGACCCTCCGCGGGAATGCCTGCGGCAGGTCCACCGGAGCCGCGAGACCCGCACGCGGGGTGGCGAAATGGCCTGGCGCCTAGGGCGCCAGAAACCCCAGTCCTGAATATATCCCCTCTCTCTTTTCTTCCTCCCTTAGCATTATTTATCATGGCTTGTGGAGGGTTTGTAAATAATATTCCTGAACACAGAGTTAAGATTTGTCTGGAAACATCTGGAGCAGTTGTGGAAGAGAGGGACTCTGTATAAGACTACTTTGTATTTTGTTTCTTCAGAATTTTTTCCTGCCTTTCCTTCTCCATGCACTGTGAACCATGCTACAAAGACTGAGCCAAATATCACACCCCTGATTCAAGCAAAATTTCTATTTACTTCAGTGGGAATGTTGTCTGAGTAACTGGCAATGAGCAGAATTGGCTCCATTACGGAGCACTGCTACATGTTGTAAACCCAGACGTGACAGTATCAGTTATATTCTGTTTCATTCCAGCCTCTTCAAATGCCATTGACTTTACAACATGACAGAGCTCTCTACATAACCTATATTTTTGCTTTTTGAGGGAGGGCGAGCAATCAAAGCCAAGAGGAACATGGAAGGGCTCTATCACAGAGTACGGCAGCTTCCGTTGTGATTCATTTTCAGTGACCTTATTCAGCAACAAATGTCTATTGTTAAACAGTTAGAACTGATATAATTTAGTTACTAACCATCAAGTTCCTTAGCAATTTCAGATGACTTTTTGCAGATTAGTCCTGCAGATTGGATCTTGTTAGGGTTTGCAGTTATTCACAACTTTTCCTCTGAGACTTTATATGTATGTACATTCTAGGAGGTTAGTGAAAAATGAATCCACATACTGAATACCTGAAACATTTTACTTTGTATTTTCCCTTTTGTCTCTAGTTACAAAAACAGCACCCCAAACCCGGCACTCCAGGTGATCATCTGCCCCTAAATCTGGACCTCATATAGATACATATATGATACTGGTCATGGCAGTTTTATAAACACACACACACGCACTGGAATGGCTCATCAGCAACTCTTTGTGGATACATTTTTCTTACTAATAAGAACATAAGAATGGCCATACTGGGTCATACCAAAGGTCCATCCAGCCCAGTATCCTGTCTACTGACAGTGGTCAATGCCAGGTGTCCCAGAGGGAGTGAACCTAACAGGTAATGATCAAGTGAGCTCTCTCCTGCTGTCCATCACCACTCTCTGACAAACAGAGGCTAGGGACACCATTCCTTACCCATCCTGGCAAATAGCCAGGAATGAACTTAACCACCGTGAAGTTATCCAGGGGTCTTTTAAACCCTATTATAGTCCTAGTGTTCACAACCTCCTCAGGTAAGGAGTTCCACAAGTTGACTGTGCGCTGTGTGAAGAAGAACTTCTTTTATTTGTTTTAAACCTGCTGCCCATTAATTTCATTTGTTCTTATATTATGGGAATAAGTAAATAACTTTTCCTTATTTACTTTCTCCACATCACTCATGATTTTATGTACATCTGTCATATACCCCTTAGTCTCCTCTCTTCCAAGCTGAAAAGTCCTAACTTCTTTAATCTCACCTCATGTGGAACCTGTTCCAAACCCCTAATCATTTTAGTTGCCCTTCTCTGAAGCTTCTCTAATGCCAGTATATCTTTTTCGAGATGAGGAGACCACATCTGTATGCAGTATTCAAGATGTGGGCGTACCATGGATTTATATAAGGGCAATAACATATTCTCAGTCTTATTCTCTATCCCCTTTTTAATGATTCCTAACATCCTGTTTACTTTTTTGACTGCCACTGCACACTGTGTGGGCATCTTCAGAGAAAAAACAATCACGATTGACTCCAAGATCTCTTTCCTGCTTCAGTTCTAGCTAAATAGCCCCCATCATATTGTATGTATAGTTGGGGTTATTTTCCCAATTTGCATTACTTTTATTTATCCATTTAATTTCATTTGCCATTTTGTTGCCCAATCACTTAGTTTTGTGAGACCTTTTTGAAGTTCTCACAGTCTTGCTTGGTCTTAACTATCTTGAGCAGTTTAGTATCATCTGCAAACTTTGTATCACCTCTGTTGTTACCCTTTCTCCAGATCATTTTGAACAAGTGTGAATAGGATTTCCTAGGACTGACCTTGGGAACACCACTAGTTTACCCCTCTCCATTCTGAAAATTTACTATTTATTCCTACCTTGTTCCTGTCTTTTTAACCAGTCTCAACCCATGAAAAGATTTTCCCTCTACTAATGTCTTATACCGGACAACTTAATTTACATAGAGCCTTTGGTGAGGGACCTTGTCAAAGCTTTCTGGAAATCTTAAGTACCTATGTCCACTGATCCTCTTGTCCACAAGGTTGTGACCCCTTCAGAAACTCTATACATAGCAGCCAAAGAGTTCTGTAGCAACTTATAGACTAACAAATGTATTGGAGCATGAGCTTTATGGGTGAATCTGACGAAGTGGGTATTCACCCACTTTTACAGATCCTCTGATATCTAATAGATTAGTAAGACTAATGATTTCCCTTTACAGAAACCATGTGACTTTTGCCAACAATTTATGTTCTTCATGTCTTGACAATTTATCCTTTACGATTGCCTTCAGCTGATTTGCATGGTACTGGCATTAGACTACCAGTCTGTAATGTCGGGATCACCTTGTAGAGCCTTTTTAAATATTGAATTACATTAGCTAACTTCCAGTCATTGGACAATTTAAAGGACAGGTTACAACCTTAGTTAGTAGTTCCGCAATTCACATTTGAGATCTTTCAGACCTTTGGTGAATTTTTCTCGGTCCCGGTGACTTTAATGTTGAGCTTTATTCATTAATTCAACCTCCTCTAGTGACACCCAATCTGTGACAATTCTCCATTTTCACCTAACAAACGCTGGCTATGTTTGGAATCTCCTTACATCCTCAGTCGTGATAACTGAAGCGAAGAATTCATTTAGTTTCCCTGCAATGACTTTATTGTCTTTAAGTGCTCCTTTTGTATCTTGATCATCCAGGGCCCCCACTGGTTGTTTAGCAGGCTTCCTGCTTCTGATGTACTTAAAAACATTTTGTTATTACCTTTTGAGTTTTTGGCTAGCTGGTCTTCAAACTCTTTTTTGGCTTTTCTTATTACATTTTTACACTTAATTTGGCAGTGTTTATGCTCCTTTCTATTTACCTCACTAGGATTTGACTTCCACTTTTAAAAAGATGCCTTTTTATCTTCCACTGCTTCTTTTACATGGTTGTTAAGCCACGGTGGCTCTTTTTTAGTTCTTTTACTGTGTTAATTTGGGGTATACATTTAAGTTGGGCCTCTATTATGGTGTCTTTGCAAAGAGTCCATGCAGCTTGCAGGAATTTCACTCTAGTCACTGTACCTTTTAATTTCTGTTTAACTAGCCCCCATATTTTTGCATAGTTCCCCTTTCTGAAGTTAAATGCTACAGTGTTGGGCTGTTGAGATGTTCTTCCCACCACAGGAATGTTAAAAGTTATTATATTATGATCACTATTTCCAAGTGGTCCTGTTATAGTTACCTCTTGGACCAGATCCTGCGCGCCACTCAGAACTAAATCGAGAATTGCCTCTCCTCTTGTGGTTTCCTGTACCAGCTGCTCCAAGAAGCAGTCATTTAAAGTATCGAGAAATTTTGTCTCTGCATTTTGTCCTGAGGTGACATGTACCCAGTCAATATGGGGCTAACTAAAATGCCCCACTATTACTGAGTTCTTTATTTTGATAGCTTCTCTAATCTCCCTTAGCATTTCATTGTTGCTATTACTGTCCTGGTCAGGTGGTCAATAAAAGATCCCTAATGTTATATTCTTATAAGAGCATGGAATTACTATCCATAGAGATTCTATGGAACATGTGGATTGACTTAAGATTTTTACTTCATTTGAATCTACATTTTCTTTCACATATAGTGCCATTCCCCTACTGCACGACCTGTTCTGTTCTTCTGATCTATTTTGTACCCTGGAATGATTGTGTCCCATTGATTGTCCTCACTCCATTAGGTTTCTGTGATGCCTACTATATCCATATCCTCCTTTAACATGAGGCACTCTAGTTCACCCATCTTATTATTTAGATTTGTAGCATTTGTGTACAAGCACTTTAAAAACTTGTCACTGTTTATTTGTCTGCCTTTTTCTGATGTGTCGGATTCTTTTGTATGTGAATGTTTCTTGTCTGATCTGGCCCCTAGTTTAACCTCTTCCATTCTCTCCTCCTTACTAAAACCTAGAGAATCTCTATCAATAGACTCTCCTCTAAGAGAAGGCTCTATGTGAAGTCTTAATAACAATGTGCTGTTTGTCCTGGGAAAAAATGTCAGTTTAAAACAAAACAATCATTCTATTTACTTGAGTAAAATCTGTTTGCACTTGTAGATTACTAAAGTGCCATCTTATGCTTTGATTTTTTTTATAATGACTCATTCGAGCCTCAGCTCTTTTTATGAATGTATTAACTATAATTTACTAACATGTTTTACATTTAATCTGCTATATTTTATGCCTCCATTTGATGACAGAGGCTTTTCTCTTGTTAAAGGTTCGGTAATACCTCTCTAGACCAGGAGGTAAACTGAGTCTATTTATAACATTCAAGAAGGGGATTGTTAGTTTCTGCATGGCAGTTATTTCAGCTTCTAGGCTAGTACAAATCTCAGTACTTGGTTTCTTTAGAGCTTTGCTTTTTTCATTTATTGCATTCATTCTTCTTATAAATCACTGATTCAAAAAGTCAGATACTTAGCACTATTTGGAGTACAGAATAATCCCACATAAACTAAATGCAGCCAGAGATGCATTTTTGTTATCAGAAAAAGAAAAGCATTCATTTTAATTCTGCAAAAGAAACCTCTTTCTCATTTCCAGTCAGTTCACATTTTATTCCTTGAATGAAATAGTTTCTATTTCATAACATCTGGATTTTATATTATTTCCAGTAATCTCTTCACTGTTACCAGTGCTTTTAGCCATAAATAGGTTTCATCTCATACTGGGAGACTGCCATATTTGGTTGGTTTGTTTTTTAAGAAGAAATGGTGTAGCTTTATGCAGAATTACTTACTCCTATATTTAATACACATTGTAACTGAGTCTCATTGCGCACATTTGTTGAGGGAAGAAAATTAATAGTAAAATAAACTAAGAAACAGAAAGAAAATCAAATCTTATGCCCAGGGACATAAAACAGTCTCAATGAGGGAATAATTTGTAGCATTGCAAAGTAAGTTAAGTCCTTTGTGTGGAGTCTTCACCTTCCTCTAAAGCACCAGCTGTTAACTATTGCCAGAAGCAGGATATAGGATGAATGGTCAGTGTGCTGATATGACAAATCATCTGTTCCTCAAGCAAACCCTGCCTGATAGCACTAGAGTATGACGGAACTGATTTGAGTGCTAATATATCTTTGTGCCGGTGGTCAGCTTTTGTCATGACAACAAATTGATGTTCTTTCTTTACTGCCCTTATGGAAGCATATGTGGGGAGGGGGGTCTCCCTTCCTAAGGATCTTTTGACATAAATACACATAGCGATAGACAATGCTGAAGAATAACTCAACCAGGAAAACATAACAGGAGGGTCAGAAATATTATGGCAAAGGAAAAAACAATCAGAATATTGTATATGTCAGGACTTTGATTGCTGTTTCATAAACAAACTTCTTCCCATTGTTGTATAGTTTACTTGGATATCCTGTCTCTTTCATTGTGCCCTATGTGCCAGTAAGATTTTGAAAAGGACAAAAGCCATGGGAAGGTTTCACATGTGATATATTTGGAAAAACAAAAAACTTCTGCTGAAGTCTAGAAATGTTGAAAAGTGAGAATGGGTCCCACTGAAATATTAGCTGGCATCTTTTTGCCATATGTGCAGAACAGGAAGAAATGTAGAAAAGGAAAAGTTTCTCCTTAGACATGCCTTAGAGATTCACCATTCTGTATGTTCCATCTGAAAGTTTCATGTATTCTGTGAGATTGGTTAGAAAAACATAAATTTCCTAGTTCTATTGCAAAGCTCCCTTTCCCAACTTAGCTAAAGATTTAAGGCCATTGTGTAACAGCGTATTCAAGCCCTTCTTTGCTTTTTGAGACACCCTCCTGGACTAAAAACATATCCATCCTAAAGCAAATCTCAAGCGTTGGGTGGCTAAATGTGTTGAGAGTCCATCAGTGATATTTATTGGAACCAGTTCCTTGTCATGATCCTAACCTAGTCATATGGATGGATCCCTGGGAGCACAGTTGCTGTAGATTGGATGAGCAGGTGTTCCAGTCTTTCCTGTTTGCCTGGAGACAAGTTAAGTGAGATTCATCTGGAAATCCACTAATGAGGATAATTGACCTCTTCTACTTCAATGAGCCAGTTAAGGGAAACTATGAAAGGGGCTTACTTGTTATCAGAATAGGGGAAGCAAGGTAGAGACACCTGGAAGGAGAAAGATGGTTTCTGAGACAGGGATGCAGTAACCTCTTTGAACCCAGAGATTCTTCTCAAGCTTCACCATCAGTCAGGAACTAGAGAGCTGAATGTGTTTGCTACCTTCTGAAATTTTAAACAGGATTCCTAGTACTCTGAAAATTAATCACAAAGTGCAAACTCTAGGGCTGATCAAAAGTTAGCTATCAAGATTGTTTGTCAAGAGAAAAGTAGGTTTTCAACTGAACAATTTTTTTTTTTTACAGTATCAGCTTTCTGTGGAAAATATTGAAGTTTTTGTCAGACTTTTTCTCTGAAGACCAAAAACTTCTAGGTTTTGGTAGACACCCTCCCCCCCATTTTTAAAAAAAGAAATTTAATGAATTTTCCATAGAAATTATTGACAAAAGTGATTTTTTTTCGCATGGTCATCAAAATATTTGATGGGGAGAACTCATTTCTAACCTGTTCTGGAAACCTGATATTTTTTAGTTTTCCTCCACAATGTAGAAAAAATCAGAAATGAATTTCCATTGATACTGATCAGTATTAACAGTTGCAATTTTAAGAAATAAAATAAATTTTTAAAATCTGACCATATGGAAGAGTTACACAGGGGTCAAAGGGACAAATCCAAAGTCCAGTGAAGATTTCCCCTGGACTTTCGCTCATGCTAACAGTGAAGGTACAAGACAGCAGGTGCATGCTGATCTCAGGGGCAGCTTAACAGCAGAGAGGTGAGAGTCAATGGGCAGCTTTGCAGAAGCACTGGACATGAAGGTACCAGGTGGCTGAGGCTCCTGTGTAGCAGAAGCACAGAGGTGGGAGCAGGGGGCTGGCTGAGGTGGCATTGCAGAAGCACAGAAGCAAGAGGTGGCAGAAGCAGCAGTACAGAATTGGGAGCCTGAGACAGAGTCATCTGAGGTGACTTAGCAATAGTGTCGTGTAGGCCAGATTCAGTGGGTGGCTGAGCTTGCTTTGCAACAGCATGAAGGTAGAAATTAGAGGGCAGCAGAAGTGGCTTTGCAGCAGTGCTGGTCCACAGACAGGTTCTGGGGGCCAACTGAGTTGGTTTTCCAGTGGCAGATGGGTGATCTTTGAACTCTAGGTGAATTGGTATAGTTGGGAGATTTCAAAAGCACCAAGGAGATTTAGGAGCACAAGTCTTGAACGTTGGTGGCATTTGTGATCCTAAATCCCTTGAGCACTTTTGAAACTCTTCCTGTTAGTGCCTGAGGAGTTCTGAAAAAACATTTCAGTCTAAAAAGAATCAACTTGGAAGGGAAAATGTTGTAATGTCTTTAATTAGGGTAAAAATCTAAATTACATACAAACAACAGAAGTCAATAGTATGTGTCAAAATCTAGTAAAATGCCATGTACATTAAGAGCCAGCATGTACAGGGTACAAAACCCATTCAATGTACAGGCAAAGGTCTTGCATTATTGAACTATGGACCTTTAGTACTGTGTCCAGTTGCAGCCTTCTGGAATCTCCACTTTATCAGAATAATAATTAGTTTGCATTAAAAATACCAGAAAAAGGGAAACTGAATTTCAGCCAGACCGAAAAATAATGCAAACCAGCTGAGAGAAATTCCCACTGATGTTTTCCCTTTTAACTTTCCAACTAGGTCTCCTCTCAATCCTGCAGTTTCTCATCGACTTCTCTGTAGTCCTGGGAAACTGGGCACGATGGCTCAAAAGCCACATCAACAGATAGACAATAGTACTTTGAATTAATCCCCTTTAATACCATAATGGAAGGTGAATTCCATTTCTGGGCATGAGGAATCCTTTGGTTCTTTCTCCATGGCTCTTGAAGGTGCACTTTTGCTTTAAATCAAAGCTACTATGTTTTCATTACAATACATCAATTACCATGCAGAATATGATGTCATGAACAGCTCATTTTAAATCCAGGGCAGAAATAGGCAGCCAGCAACAGCAGAACTTGTAAGGAGCAAAGATCCCTTTTTCATGCAAGTATCCCTAACCATAAGAAATAAGGGAAGAACTGCAACTCCAGAACATATCTGACATATCAAAAGAAATGTTTTTATATATAATGTTTTCTATTATCAGGTCTTTAAATTTGAAGTGGCAGCAACATTTGATCTTCCAGAATTAAAAAAATATTCTGATTGGTTTCAGCCAGAGTGCTTATTTCCTGCAATGTATCCCCTCTCTCTTCTCTTCCTCCCTTAGCATTATTTATCATGACATGTGGAGGGTTTGTAAATAATATTCCTGAACACAGAGCTGAGATTTGCCTGGAAACATCTGGAGCAGTTGTGGAAGAGAGGGACTCTGTTTGTATAAGAATACTTTGCATTTTGTTTCTTCAGAATTTTTTCCTGCCTTTCTTTTTCCATGCACCATGAACCATGCTACAAAGACTGAGCCAAACATCACACCCCCTGATTCAAGCAAAATTTCTATTTACTTCAGTGGGAATGCTGCCTGAGTACCTGGCAATGAGCAGAATTGGCTCCATTACATGTATTGATATACATCCTCTGGCCTAGATTTTGACTCAGGCTGAGCATCTATGCAGGGAAGTAAGAGGAAGTAAGAACTCCTATTTACTCTTACACAGGCTACTCAGACCTTTGCTCTGGACATGAAGGACTAAACAGCCGTGTGCCACTTAGACTGGAGCAGGTGGGCATGGGAGAGTAGGAAATGGGCAGAGCCTTGGCTCCACCCTCACCAACTGTTGGCCACAGTAACTGAGCATACATAGGGTGAAGGGTATAATTTGCTGCTGGAACATGCCGACTGTGAGTCACTAACCATGCGTTCTGGAGCTGGAGAGAGAAAGAAGGAAGCAGAGGAGGAATTATGACTCAGGGGTGTGTCTCTGAGTGCTTGTCTACACTTACAGTGCTGCAGAGGTGCCACTGTAGTGCTTAGTGAAGACACTACCTACACTGACGGGAGAGCTTCTCTCATCACCATAGATACTCCTTCTCCCTAAGAGGCGGCAGCTCTATTGATCGCAGAAGCCCTCCCATCAACATAGCGCTGTCTACATGGGGAGCTCGGTGGGTATAACTGCTTCACTCAGGGGCATGGATTTCCTACACCCCACAGCTACATAGTTATACTGACCTAAATTTGCAATGTAGACAAGAGCTGAGTCACAATGCTTCTTGGGATGGTGCAGCAGTTTACGGACTGATTGCTGTGTAAGGCTGTCCCAAAAGTCATCATTTAGTCCCATGTTCTTTTTGTGATTTGCATTTTAACTTGCTAACTATGAGCCGAATCCCGCAAGCTGCTGAGTGCCCTCCACCCACACTGAATGGAATGGTGCTTAGAGCCTCTGGAGATCAGTGTTTGTATCCAGGCTGCTATCTGCTGTAGTTCACAGCTCTGAGATCATTGTGTGGCTTCTCATTCTGCCCATCTTTGGAAGTGTACAAATAAACAAGGCCCATTTTCTGCCACCTATATTCATACTGAACAGCACCTCACTCTGTAAGGTGCCTGGTGAGTTCCCCATAGGGTAAGGTGTCACTCAACATGAGCAGGATGGCAGACTTTGCCCCTTAATGTTGAGATTTTTACAGCCTCTTAAAGGAGTTGGATACATATTTCCCATTAATTTGATAATATCCGCCTTAGCCTCTAGCCACTTTTACAGAGCACTGGTACATGTTGTAAACCCAGATGTGACAGTATCAGTTATATTCCCTTTCATTCCAGCCTCTTCAAATGCCATTGACTTTACAACACGACAGAGCTCTCTACATAGCCAATTTTTTTTTCCTTTTGAGGGAGGGTGAGAAATTAAAGCCAAGAGAAACATGGAAGGGCTCTATCACAAAGTCCAGCAGCTTCTGTTGTGTTTCATTTTCAGTGACCTTACTCAGCAACAAATGTCTATTGTTAAACAATTAGAACTGATATAATTTAGTTACTAACCACCAATTTCCTTAGCAATTTCAGATAACTTTCTTCAGATTAGTTTTGCAGATTGGATCTTGTTAAGGTTTCCAGTTATTCACAATCTTTTCCTCTGAGACTTTACATACGCCAGTAAAGTGCTATTTACTGTCAGAACTGATCAAACAGTAAAAACAAATCTGATGAGGAAATATTTTATCAGCCAAAGTACTGAGTTTGGTTCACTTTCACCTGAGTATTTAGAAGGCCACTATGTACATATGAAAAGGTTTTCAAATCTTCATAGCCAAAAAATGTGTATCACAATTGCATTGTTCTTTATTCTCTTGTTCAAAAAGTTTCAGTCATCCAATTAGGGAGCAGAACAAGTACCATATGACCAGATATCCAGTTACACAGCGTGAATACTGAACAATCTATGCAAACAACCTACAACCTTTAGGCTGAAAATCATCTGTCAAAACTATTTTGTTTAATTTTTAAGAACAAAAAAAAAATCCATGTAAAGTAAACCAGGCTCAATTCATAAATGTTTCATTAATAAAAAATGAATTACCCAAAATGAAAAATTCAATCAGCTTTATGTATAATGATAATCTCAAACTTTATTCCAAATTAATAACCCTTTCTACAATTAGAGGATACCCAAATGCTATCTACTCATTTGGATACCATGACATAGAATGCTGAATCTGCATAACTCCCTTAAAATACAAATATCACGGTTCAACAGGCACTAGTAAATGGTGCAGATGACCTTAGTAGCTGCTTCTCTCAAGTATTATGACCAGTGGTGTCTGCTGTATGATTTTTTAAATTCATAAATTCATAGATTGTAGGGCTGGAAGGGACCTTGAGAGGTCATCGAGTCCAGTCCCCTCCTCTCATGGCAGGACCAAATACTGTCTTGACCATCCCTAATAGACATTTATGTAACCTACTCTTAAATATCTCCAGAGGTGGAGATTCCACAGCCTCCCTAGAAAATTTATTCCAGTGTTTAACCACCCCGATAATTAGGAACTTTTTCCTAATGTCCAACCTAAACCTCCCTTGCTGCAGTTTAAGCCCATTGCTTCTTGTTCAATCCTAAAATGAACAAGTTTTCTCCCTCCTCCTTATGACACCGTTTTAGATACCTGAAAACTGCTATCATGTCCCCTCTCAGTCTTCTCTTTTCCAAACTAAACAAATCCAATTCTTTCAGCCTTCCTTCATATGTCATGTTCTCTAGCCTTAATCATTCTTGGTTCTCTGCTCTGAACCCTCTCTAATTTTCCATACATTTCTTGAAAATGTGTGGTCCAGATACTGGCACTAATACTCCAGCTGAGCCTAACAGTGCAGATAGAGCGGAAGAATGACTTCTCATGTCGCTCACAACCTCTGTTATGCATCCAGAATCATGTTTGCTTTTTTTGCAACAGCATCACACTGTGAACAGTATTTAGCTGGTCACTATAACCCTAAATCCCTTTATGCCGTTATCCTTCCTAGACAGTCTTCCCCATTCTGTATGTGTGAAAATTGATGTTCCTTCCTAAGCTGGAGCACTTTGCATTGTCTTTTATTCAACTTCATTCTGTTTATCTTTGTACCATTTCTCCAATTTGTTCAGATCATTTTGAATTAATGACCCTATTCTCCAAGCAGTGGCAATCCTCCTAGTCTGTGGTGTCATCTACAACTTAATAGCGTACTTTCTATTGCCAAGCATCTAATCATTGATGAGGTATTTGCAAGAGAGCCATTCCAAAATAAGACCCTAAAGAACTCCCACTTGTTATACCTTTCCAGCAGGATGGGAACCATTAAAACTTACTCTGAATCGGTTATCCAGCCATTATGACCACCTTACGTACACCCATTTAAGTTGATTTGTCTAGTTTTATTGATGCGAAATATATGCCGAACCGTTATCAAATGCCTTACTAAGTCCGCATACCACATCTACCGCTTTTATTCACAAGACTTGTTATCCTATCAAAGAAAGCTTATCAGATTGGTTTGATATGATTGTTCTTTACAAATCCATGCGCTATTCCCTATCACCTTACACCTTTTACAAGTGTCTTGTAGATGATTCCTTAACCACTTCTCCATTATCTTCACTGGCACAGAAGTTAAACTAAGAGTTAACTGGCTGTAGTATTTACTGGTTGTTTTTAGTCCCTTTTTTATAGATGGGCACTATATTTGCCCCTTTTCCAGTTTCTGGAATCTCTCACTGTCTCCATGATTTTCAAAGATAATAGCTAGAGGCTCAGATACTCCTCTTAGCTTCCTTGATATTCTAGGATACATTTCATCAGGCCCTGGGGACTTGCAGGCGCTAATTTTTCTAAGTGATTTTTAACTTGTGACTTTTTTTCACTTTTATCTCTAAACCTACCCTTCCCAATTAATCTATGTTAGGCATTCCTTCAGACTTCTCGGTGAAGACCGAAACAAAGACGTCATTAAGCATCTCTGCCATTTCCAAGCTTCCTGTTACTGTTTCTCCCTCCTCACTGAGCAGTGGGCCTACCCTGTCCTTGGTCTTCCTCTTGCTTCTAATGTATTGCTATGGGAGGGTAATTAACCAGTGGAACAATTTACTAAGAGTTGTTGTGGATTCTTCAGCACTGGCCATTTTTCAATCAGGATTGGATGTTTTCTAAAAGATCTGCTCTAGAAATTATTTTGGGGAAGTTCTGTGGCCTGTGTTATAAAGGAGAGCCAACTATAAGATCACAGTGGTGTCTTCTGGCCTTGGAATCTGTGAATCTAAAGCTGGGTGAAATTTTTTGACCAAAAATAGTTTTGGGTAAAAAATGGAGATTCAAGTTGACCAAAACATTTTGCCACGTCGAATTAGCCAATTTTTTTTGGTTCATTGGTTGGGAAAAAGAACAGAAAAAAAAATCTGAAAAAAATTAAACTTTTCATTTCAGCATTTTCAAAATAAAACATTTTGATTTTCTGATTCAAAATAACATTTTCTTCTGAATTTTACCTCAATTGTATTTTTAAAAGAGTTAAACTTGATAATGTAAATGAAACATTTGATGTGAGGCTGAACCACAATTTGGTTCAACCTGAAACAATTTCTTTTTTCAATATTTCAATTGAGCGAACCAAAAAATCAGCTACTCACACAGCAAGAGTTATGACCTATAATATGAAGAAAATGCTTGGTTTGTTTGTTAGTTGATATATTTTTGCATCCTATTCCTCCAATCATCCTGTATCATGTATTTAATGAGAGAACATGGGGGAAGGATGTACGGAGCACATTAATCTGTCCTCATTTGCATTACATATAGCGATCTTCTCCTGGCATGATTCTTTAGCACTTTTTTATAATCAGCAATTTCCAATTTAAAGGAAACTGAAATACTTTATAAAATAAAACAATAAAACATTTTTTCAAAACTACCTTAGACCCTTAATCAGAGATATTTGTAGATTTTAAAAGTATACACAATATACTTTCCCCTCACTCAGAAGTGACCAGTAACAACCCTATACTGACCCTGAGACAGGGTTACTTCACAGAATTATATAATTACTTCTTAAAATTCAGCACATTCGTGGAACAGCTGCAGCTTGAAACCATGGACAGGAACTGTAGTTCCCAGTAGTGATGGAGGAAACAGTAGATCAGATAGAGGCGAAGATCTTACCAAAAATCTAACTGTAGGAATATGAAATCAAATGATAGCTATAAATGTTAATAATAATAACTGAAGGCTGAAAAATGAAACCTGAAATGGCCAGCTGGTTTGGTGGTCTTAGGGATACCAAGTCATCATGCCATACAAGATCCTATATAATTAACAGATTACATTTGCAGATTAAAAAATTACAAACAAATACACTTTCTCCTTCAAAAGTGACCAGCAAGCATACTGACCAGCAACCAAGATGACAAGCAAAAGAGACAAACAACTACGATGAAGTGCTCACCTCTTCACTTCTCCAAATTTCACACATTCACGGAACAAGCCACTCCTGGAGTGCTGAAGGAAATCCAAGTAATCAGCTGCAACCTGGAAATATAGAACAGGAATTGTGATTCTCAATAGTACTAGAGGGAACAGCAGATCGGGTAATTCTACCAAATCTACCTCTGTTGAGGATTTCTATAGGAACACAAAATCAAATGTTAGCTATACATGTAATTATAAATAAGAGAAAAGAATTCATCTTCATTCTGATATATATTTGTTGTAATCACTGAAGTACAATAGGCATCTGAGGAGTCAGGGTAATTTGGGTAAAATCTAAGCAGTGATCTAGATGAATTCACTCATGAATATTATAACAGGCTGCCAACTGGAACTTGAAATGGCCACCTGGCCTTAGGGATATTGAGTCATCATATCATATGAGATGTTAATGGACAAAGAACATTTAGAGAAGCGTGGTTGCAAGATCAGGTTAATATGTGTTGCAACAAAGCTTATCTGTATTTGGAGGCTAGGTCTCAGGTGTTACCATTTAGCATGTCTCCCCTAAGGAACTGAACAAATCCTATCCTAATTTAAACTGATACACATCCAAAGTATTCCTGTTGATGTCAGTAGAACTCCTTGGGCTTTACCAGGGTGCCAGTGGAAGCAGAATTTATCCCACTAATTGGCTCTTCAGACCAATCTGTTCTTTAAGAATTAATGTTACAAAAGCATTTTGAGAAACTTCCTTTGCTAAGAAATATGGTGATTTTAAAAGTCAGACACTCTTTTTGAGTTAATTCAGTACAAAGCCTCACAGTGCCTGCCAGCAATTTCATACATGCATCACAATTCTCAAGTTACCTTTCTTATCGCTTAAAAATTACCATGGCCTCTGATAGAGGGTAACACTGCCATGAAAGTCATTCTTGCTTGGCTATCTATCTCTAGCAACAAGGACTCTTGGCTTTGAAGCCTGGCCAGATAATTCCCTTGAAAGGGAGAATAAATCCCAGGAATTCATGTCTCCATTAACTTGGCTCCTCTGTAAGACACATTGCCTACAATCCTTATCAGGCTATTAGCTACTCATACGTTAGCATGTTCTTGCTACTCAAGTGCTAACAGAGCAAGGTGCTGGGATGATGCTTCTTGCTGAAAAATGCATAGACATTTAGACTAGATTAAAATTAGTTATTTTGTTTATTTTAAATCTACTGTAATACCATGATGATCATGCAGAAAAAGCGCCACGATGGTCACAGACTAGCATCTGGCTTTTAAAATTGTTATATTTTTGTGATGCAGATAGTAACATAATGCTCTACCAGGTGCAATGGCGCCATCTCTTTGGTGTTTGGTCCTTTGGAGTGGAGTTTCCAGCTCATTCCCTAGAGAAAAAAAAGTAAGTGCTCATCAGGTCAAACACTAGTCCTAGTGAGCTCATTGGGCAGGTGGGGGAAGAAAACAAGGAGAGTGAGTCACCCCTCAAGTTTTCATCAGTTAAGAGTTCCTGAACTTACATAGGGCTAAACCATCTTAAAGTTTCTGAACTTACATAGGGCTAAACCATTCTGTCTCCCTCTGCTTATTGGCATGTATGTAACTCTTCAGCAAGGGCATTATAAGAGAATGAAGAACTTCGTGTCTGGTACATAGTTGGTAGGATACTTGTATAGTCTGGTATTTTGTAGGTTGTTTAGTTTTCATAAATCCAAACGATATTTAGGTAGCAAACTACAGTGTAGCTGGGAGGACCAACACAGGAATTTTTTACACTTATTTCTCTTCTCTGATGTTTTACTTGTAGTGTAACACCAATGGTTTGTTACAATGGCCGATCTCAACAATTGCCTTTGTCATGTTTGTGGATCCACACATGTCCTGGAGCGCAGTGCCCTTGCACAGTCGCAGGTGAGCAATAGCAGAAGTTGGTCACAAAGCTCCCCTGCACCTTCTCCTTGATTGACTCTAGTTCTGAAGACTAGGTGAAACCCTGGCTATACTGAAATCAATGGCAAAAGTTCTATTGACATCCATTGAGCCAGCATTGTACTCTAGGGATCTACTTCAGTGAGAACTGCCATGTGTGGGTGCTGAGACTCTAGGAGGTAAGCAGCTTGTTCATAATTCGTTGTTAAATGTTTTTGACTTGTATTATTTTTGTTCTTGCACATGTTCTGAGCCTGCAGCCTGCCCTAGGCCAAAGTCCAATGAACCCAGAACAAAATCCAATAGATACATGAATGAAAACAAAAAATGTAATTCAAAACAAGTGTTGTCTCTTAATTTATAATTCCAGAGGGGTTCAATTACAGTTGTCTTCAGTGAGGACAGGTGCCTTTGACATGTCTGAATTCATTTGGCTCACAAACAAAAATGTAGATGTAGAGCTAGGCTCAAGCAGCAAAATTTGAAAGTTTAGCAGTGTTTGGATCTGGACCTTTATAAAGACAAGGGCCACTTGCAAAATTCAGGTCTGAATCTGGGGTGTCAGATTTTACAGAATTTAGGGCATGTTTTGATCTAGGGCTTTGCTTCTAGCCCAGCATAAAAGATCTAGTTTTTCTAAGAATTTATCTGGCAAATTTTGCAATATTTTCCATATCAATTTCTTCATATAAGTCTATTATGAAACCAGTTTTAAAGATAAGCCGTTGGAAATGATATAGTAGCATGTACAATACCACTACTGCTTTTTAACATGCACTTGGTATAGAAATCAAGACAGAACTGTGTGTGCACTGGGCACTTACACACACATGCTTGCTAAGTACATTTGCCCCCAGTTACTCCCATTTTTGAAGCCTTGAAATATTTGTGATTTAAAAAAACAAAACAAACCCTTTCTATTGCACCATTAAAGAAAGTGAAATTTAATCTGTCCAAATTGATAAAATTTCCTTTTTAAATTGTCTTTTAATTTCAATTGTACTTTTCCTGGCAATGTGGGTTTAAAAACAGGATATGCACCAGAAGTCCAATTTTAGATAGGGCTTTCTTAATGAAAGTCATTGCTTTCTCACTTTGAAACTTAAAACTTGGAATTTCCACAGCCTGCACTCTCTGCGAACAACAATAGATTAGAATGGAGATCAGGGAATTTTTTTCAGGCGACAGAGGGCTCATTTATTTTGTATATAAATGTCAGCATTTTTTTAATCAAATAAACAGTGTCTCTGAACAAAACCTAATTAGAAATTATCTATTTTGTCATATGTGTAAACGCCTAAATTTTATTTTCCTTTTGATAGTCCCTTTTCCTGAGTCTGGATGCCTTCAGATATTTTTCTGTTAAACTGGCAGGAATGGAAAGTGAAGCAACTATGTTGTGTGGTGAGGATGATGTATGAGCCAGCTATGTCACTTCCACACATCTCAGCATTTCCTTGGGGAGCAAAGGGATTGAAATAGTCCTGAAAAACTGCCTCAGAATTTTTTAAATAGATAATATCTTACAACCTGGAATACAATTCTGCCATAAGGGGTGGATTCCATATCAATGCATGGGCCCTACCCGTGTACACAGGAACTGAGTTAGGGTTGCCCATGCGACCTAATTATGCTTACTTAGATCTATATGTGAATCTCAGCAAAAATGTGAGGTGAAAGGGGACTAGTTGACTCAGCAGCAGTGTACCACATTTCCCCTTCCTGGAACCATACAGAGGGCAGCATCAGGATCTGGGAATGGAGCCAGGCACCGGCCCATGGCAATGAGTCAGAGAAAATAGCACAGCTACAGTGGAGGCTAGCAGTCGGTGAGGTAGAAGCACCAATGGATTAAGTCAATGAAACAGCACAGATCCTTAAAGTTATGCATATGCTTAAGTGCTTTGCTGGAATGGAGCTATATGTGCTAATGCAGTTAGCTATTTCAATGCTGGGCATTTTTAGCAGAAAGATCAAACAGAAATATCCTATATCCCTTGTTGGTGGGGCTAGGGTGGGGTGCAGCAGAGCAGTTAGTTGCTGTCAAGGGCTGCTGGAGGGAAAATAAGAAATTAAAACTCAACCCACATCTCTCATATTTGAAGTCACTTCTATCCCTGGAAAAACATGGGGGGAGGGGAAAAGAGATCGATTAATCCCCTCTCTAGTACTAAAAATCTCAACTGTGCCTTGGACACTGAAACACAAAACCACCTCCCAGGCTTTTTTAGGTGCTGCAGCCTCAGCTTTCCCCTACCCACTAATCAAACCCTCCATGTTTCCCCTGAAACCTTTCACAAGGCAACAATGGGTTATAATACAAAGCTCTGCAGCACACTGAAAATGTGGGGACTAAGTAAAATACATTAGATTTAATGTTACGGTAAGCCAGTAAGCCATCAGTACTGAAACTGGATGGGGAAGGAACAAGGAAAGGACTTGCAAGAGAATGGGGAGTGCAGTATTGCCAACCCCAAGCTTTCAAAAATCATGAATCAGCCTCACAAAAGTAAAAATGAATGTTGGGGTTTTTTATTTTGCCTTCTGGTTTGTGAGCTGTCAGGGTGTGATTGGGTCACATTTTCAAGCATTTCTCCACAGCGATGAGGGATGCAAAAATAAAAAAATAGAGACCTACTTTTAAAAAATCTGAGATTCTCACCTAATCACTTGGCTCCAGATGCTGGGGCTTAAATAAAACATGAAATGTCATGAGAGTTGTGATAAAATGAGAGTTGTTAACATGGGGAGTGCCGTATAATTCCATGGTCCCTGTCCAATAGGATTTGAGCCTTTAGTTATGATGGCCAATTAATAGACTATCCTCCTTTACATGCAGATTACAAGAGTAATTAATCAAATAAATCTGTATCCTGTGATTATTTTTTTATGTCTTGAGCAAATTGGCCTCTTCAACTCCATCAGGTAGCTGTTCAGCAAAGTTATAGGAGCATGAACTAAAGCTAATGCTGAATCTTTACATCAGTAGCAGCTTCCCTTTCCTTCTCTTTACATGCCAAAAAGTCCCATGTCAGTTTCCTGAAAAGCAGCTTTATGTCCTGTTTTCAGATCAGAGATAAAATCCCTGTGTACTTGTACTATGTACTTTGTAAGTGAACCCCTTTCCAGTCACACCAACCATCTGGGATTCCCCCTCCAAACCTTGAGTAAAGCAAATGTCAATTATTGGAAATAGTGGAAAGACACATCAGTCCTGGATTTTAACTCTTTCAGTCTTTTGTCCATGCAGCTTGCTAGCAAGAGGCTGGGGTGGGACCGGGGACATCCAGCAAATTGATGTGAAGAACTGAAATCGTGCCGTGTTGATACGCCTCAGATCTGCAACCGGCTGTTGAAAATGTTTTCAGATGAAGTTGCTTCTGCAGTGCCACAACCTTTCTGCATTTTCCTGGCCTCCTGCTACTGCTACAGCTTTAATTCCAAAAGAGCTTAGAACTTTTAGATTTAGCATATTTGTCAACTTGCCCTCCTGCGTGATATCCTTTGCCATGGGCCCAGAAGCAACGAGAACGCTGCTTTTTGACACAGGGTTAAGAGTTGCACACAAAGAAGCCATTTGCAGCGCACACGTTTTATTGGTCCCACCCAGGAACAATGCTGCATATACTTGAGCACTATCTACTGGCCCTTTTATCTCTTAATTAATCAGATATATGCAGACATCTCTTTTATACTGAACTCTTGTAACACTTAGCATATTTGGTCTCATTACACTCTGCCTGTCATGTCAGAATTCCTGCCAGTGTTTTCTGTGGTGTTCATCCTCATTTAATGCCCCTTCTCTTTTTTACCTCACTCCAGATTTTTAATTCAAATGACATGTGGGATCTGAACCTTTGAAGTTAACACCTAAAAACTGTCAGCTATTCTCTATCTGCTTCCACAGAGATCCAGTCCTGCACCAAGCAGAAGTGGCACTCCCTTGACTCCTGTGGCAGGCACACTGCTGGGGATGGCAGTGGCAGCAATAAAGTACCTTTTCTTTTTAAAATAGGAACCAGAAAGGCAAATGTGGAAGTCAGCTGAGCGGCAGGATCTTCCTGTAGTGAGGAACCACTGCCTCTTGCACTTCCTCTAACAATATGTAAAATGGGTACTGCTCTGATACCAGCAACATATTTGTCCAGATATCAGTACAGTTACCTTTGCTGTCTCTGCTAAATATATGGCTGATGTCTAGTTGGCTCGGGGCCTGGCATACCAGCTCAGGGCCTGATCCAGCTCCCTTCAAAGTCAATCAAAAGTGTCCTACTAAGTTTAGTAGCAGTTGGATCAGGCCGACATGTCCCATTCCATGTTATTTGATGAAAGATCCCCCAACATTTGTAGCTTTCCTTTGCAATGCTTTCAGGGTGCCGACATGCCCTACCACTTTTATGCTGTCTCATTCCTGGGGACTGAGAACATGCCCTTCATGGAAATCTACACTGGAAGTATCTGAACAGTCCAGACTTTGGAATCACCATATGTATGACCTCTCTCCTCTGTAGTGATGACAAAGTATCAGCAACTTTGCTAAGAAGGGGAATTTTACTTCCCCTTCAAAAATCTTTTTTTTTTTTGTTGAGTCCAAGCACCATTACCCAGACTGTACACTGCACACAGTCTGTGCTCTGTGATTTGAGAGTTTTCAAGCATGTAAGGACTATACTCCAGAACCTTTTCTCTTCCCATTTCCTGAGAGGATTTTTCTTTTTTGTCAACCATGACAATGACAAACTCATGGTCTTCACTTCAGGTTAGGGATTCTAAGCTCAAGTGTCTCCTTCTTCCAGGGTTCTCTTGGTAATTAGTGGGTTGTCTCTTTTAACACTCCTGTATTTCTGGTTTTCTTCACCTTTCTGACCTAGATGTCCATTTTCTCTTTGGAGCTAATTTTTGCTTCCTACCTTTTGTGTTGGTGTTTTTATTATCTGTGATATTTAAATACATAGATGCTGTTGTCTCTTATTGGACATGGTACTGAGATTCTTACTGGGATTTATGCATTTATTACAATATACAATCATTTTAGTGTTCCAGGGAGTTTATTAACTTGTGCAATAAAATTTCCCTGTAGGAGGGATTCCAGGGGCAGCTGCAGTCAAGAGAGAACCTGGACAAATGGTTCCTGCTAAAGCCACGGTCTCTAGGGCCCAGCAGGAGCACATTACATATTCCTTGTATCTGCTGCTACTGCTCTTACCTGAATGGAGTAAAATGAAACCATTATTAACTCCAATAAATAATGTGTTTACCTCATGATCTACATGACTCAAAAAGTAGGATTTCAGTGTGGCACCTTTCTTTGCTCACTGTTATTTATATTTGGAGTTTATGGATTTGTGTTTATTTTTTCTATATTTTCTCATTTATTTTATGCAGATTATTCCTTGATACCTGGATTAGGACCAGAGATTAAATAAGCACTACATAACAGCCACGTTTTACAGAAATTAGCTTATCAGTTAAATGATCACATATTAAACTTAATTAATTCATCAAAGACAGTTTTTAAAGCCTGTTTTACGTTTTTGTCCTGGATTTCTTGCCACTTGTACTTGACAATTAAGGGCATGCCCTCTGAATAAAAAACTGAACACTACAAAAATTAATAAGCACTATCTGCTTGATATTCTGCAAACTCTGCTTCTCAATATTTTCCATTAGTGGCATTTTCTCAGTTTAAACTGGACACAGAAAATCTGCTTTTACTTTGTTTCTAATGACAGCTTCCTACTAGCCAGCGCTTGTCCCCCAAAATATCCTTTGCTAAATACTGGCCTCATATAACCCCTTGAACAAAAACACTGAAAATAGGAACATTGTGTTCATAACATGTTCACTCTCCCTATTACTGAGTAAGGGCATGACAGCTGGAAGATGTCAGTTTAAATTGCTTCTTTTAAAAGACAAAAGACAACCTTTTTTTTAATTCACCTACAGTTTAACAACCTAAAATTTGTCAGTTGTTTATATGGTTGCTCCTTATAAATATATCAGACCGATTAATATTAGGGAGGAAGAGGAATTATTTAAGCTTAGTACCAATGTGGACACAAGAACAAATGGATTTAAACTGAACACTAGGAAGTTTAGACTTGAAATTAGATGAAGGTTTCTAACCATTAGGAGGTGAAATTCTGGAACAGCCTTCCAAGGGGAGTAGTGGAGGCAAAGACATATCTGGCTTTAAGACTAAGCTTGATACGTTTATGGAGGGGATGGTATGATGAGATAGCCTAATTTTGGCAATTAATTTGGCAATTGAGCTTTGATTATAGCAGGTAAGTATGCCCAGTGGTCTGTGATGGGATGTTAGATGGGTTGGAAATGAATTACTACAGAGAATTCTTTCCTGGGTGCTGGCTGGTGAGTCTTGCCCACATGCTCAGGGTTTAGCTGATCGCCATATTTGGGCTCGGGAAGGAATTTTCCTCCAGGGCAGATTGGCAGGGCCCTGGAGGTTTTTCGCCTTCCTCTGCAGCATGGGGCACGGGTCACTTGCTGGAGGATTCTCTGCAGCTTGAGGCCTTCAAACCACAATTTGAGGACTGCAATAACTTAGACATAGGTTAGGGGTTTGTTATAGAAGTGGATGGGTGAGATTCTGTGGCCTGCATTGTGCAGGAGGTCAGACTAGATGATCATAATGGTCCCTTCTGACCTTAAAGTCTGAGTCTATGAGTCTATGATTCCATTATTTAAATAGGACAATGTATGATTGCAGAAATAGATCGACAGTCTAGGGGGAAATCAATCTGTGGTGTCTCAGAAAAAAGAGCCATTTTAGAGGCAATTGCTCTTCCGATGCCATTAAAAACAATGAATCTGTTCAGTTGCCCTACTGGAACCATCAGTCTCAATCCAACAGTCATTCTATTCAGCTGTAGATGATTGGCCTGAGCCTCAAAGACTGGATCTGGATCAGGGGTGTTAGGATCCAGGATTTTGATTTGAGCTCATCTCTAGTCCTTCATTACCTGACTCATTTCCGTATTCTTATAGCTCATTCCCCAAAACCACAGGTGTTTGTTTAGCTTTATTCGTGCAAGTTGTCCTGCTGATTTCAAAGGGACAACTCACTTGAGTAAAATTACTCAAGTGTTTGTAGCATTGTCCTCATAAAACCCAATCATGCAAAAAATATGCATGTGAGTAACTTTAACTAGGTGAATAGTCCCATTGACTTCAGTGGAACTGCTCATATGAATAGCTTCTTTCACATGACTAAACATCTGCATGATCAGGTCCTTATTTTGCTCCTTATATCTGTGATATGCAATAACAATGCAAAAATAATTAATTTTATCCTGGGCTTGAAAAGATTTTTTTTCCCTGAGCTGTTCTTGATATTCTCCATTTCCGGTATATTTATTTTGCCAGTTCAGTTTTGGAATTAGTGTGAAGAAGACACATTGTAATCCTGTATCTGAAAGCAGCAGAGGGCGCTGAAACCATCTACACAGCCTCCAGGGGGATTTTTCCTAACTGCGCTGTGGGTTTCCCCATGTAGAGATTTCCTACACTCCACCCCAACCAGAATTGTTATAAATAGCTGAGTAACTGTTACAACTGTCATTTTCAGAGCTGCAGACTCACACGGTGTTTCTTGAGAGAGAACAGAGAGCCGGGGTTTGGAGCTAGCTTTCTTTTCATAATATATCAATTGCAAAAATTTAGACAAATGGGAAGAATAATTCCATCAGTGACAGTGCTTTTACTGGTGTTTGTGACTTGTGAGTTATTGTTTTGTTGCATAATGAATTGTTGTAGTTAATTTGCATTTTCCTTTATTTCAGAATCATTTCTCTTTACAGAAAATGATTTTGCATTTCAGTAATAAAAATGTGTTAAGCTCAGTTAAGATGTTCTGTTTAAATAGCAAGAAAAAATTTATTGCTACTTCTGTAGTAATGCAGTCATTTTGTAATTTAGTTTGATTTGCACTATAGACTCATAGAATTGTTTCAGTTAGAAGAGATCCCTAGCACATCACTGTAGGTTTGATTTTATTATCCCTGAAGCATCCCTGATAGATATCAGTCAAGTATATCTGCAGTGAAGGTGATTCTATAACCTCCCTTGGTAAGATATTTACCTATCAGTCTGCTGCAAAGTTTTAGAGACAGATCCCAGCTGGTGTAAAGTCATGTTGTTCCATTGACTTCAGTGGATTTACATTGTTCATCAGTTGATTAGTTAATGTGTGTAGAGTATTTTGGAGAGGGAAAGCACTATTTAAGTGCTAAGTATTATTAATTTAACTTGCCCTACACAACTATTAGTTTAAAAATAGTGAAACTAGAGGCAGGCTTTAATAATCTCATATACTTTACTAGATAGCTGGTGCAAAGGAGAACATGAGCAATGAATGCTTCTGAGTTTGCATTTTTCTCTCTTTTTCAGCGAAAGCTTTTGAAATTGAGATTACACCTGAATACAATGTTGCTGCTCAGATTGGAGATAAACTTGAGCTGACCTGTAGTACTACTGGCTGTGAATCCCCAAGTTTCACTTGGAGAAGCCAGTTGGACAAGCCCCTAGATGGGTCCGTGAACAGCAAGGGGAGCCGCTCCATCTTAACTATGGATCCTGTTGGCTTTGGGAATGACAATGAGTATCTCTGCAGTGCATTTTGTGACCATGTGAAAAAAGAAAGAAGCATCAAGGTTGATGTTTACTGTAAGTGATTTATTCCCTTTATATGTGACATTGGTGCAATGCTCATTCATAATAAATGCTATTAATCATTCCTACAAAGAGGGGTCAATTATATCCCTAGCACAACAACTCTGGTATGTTTAAACATATATTTCCTGGTAGGGGTCATAGATTGGTGCAGGGATTTCTTATTAGGCATCTTGAACTAGGCTACCTAGAATGAATTTAGTCTTCCTGGTTTTATTTGCTCTTGGCATTTTCTTCAGAGTATATGAAAGCCAGAAGATAGTCCCCCTGAAGTGTTCAAAAAGCTGAAAAAAATATGCTCTGGGTAGAAATGTTTGGGGAAAAATGGTGTATTAAAGGCCTAATCCAAAGCCCACTGAAGTCAATCAAAGTCTTTCTGTTGACATCAGTGGGTATTGGATCTGACCCCTAGGGCCAAATCCTGCCCACTTTGCTACTTTGCTGATGCAAATTGTTCCACTGACTCCAACAAACCTACTCTTGTGAAGTGAACAGGAGTTGGCTCAGATTACGGAGATTTTGTAAATTCTCTCTGCCTGCCACTATATTAGCTGCAAATACAAGGCATGCTCCTACACCACTGAAATCAATGTTTTGTCACTGAGTTCGTTGGGAACAATTCAGTCCTATATACCTTAATATTTTGGCTTGATATAGGAAGGTTTTTATATTTAATGGTAACTATTGTTATTTGGAAGCCACATCTAAGAGCTGCTGGGGGTAATAATTAAAATTAATAGATTCTGGGCCTTCTAAATGAATATACAGCACATGCTATGCCTTTTTATTCCAGTTATTTGTAAGAACAGTATTATTGTTGTCTGTCACTAATTTAGAAGAAAAAAAATATATATATATATATATGGTAGCTGTTATTTTCTAATTCTATCCGTTAAAAAAGATCAGTATTTTTCTACTTTTCATAAAATGCCATTATGTTTTTAACATGGACATGTATTAAAAGGAAAGATGGATCCAATCTTTATCCCAGATTCTAAAACCTCCAACTTTGAGTGTGTCAGGGCAAAGAGTCTGGAGAGTCTAAAACCCAAAATATGGACCCATATTTCTTTACTGTAGTGGACTAAATCAAAACACAAGTCGTGAACACATATGAACAAACTTGAGGGGTTTTTAATTCTGTCTCTAGTTTCAATGGTTGTCTCTTTGACCTGTCTCTAATAAAAAGTAACTGGTATTGTTCTTTCAGCTTTTCCCAGTGATCCAGTCATTGAGATCAGCACACCCATGACTGTTGGGGAAAAAGCCAGTATCACCTGTATGGTTCCCAAAGTGTATCCTTCTGAGCGTTTGAAGATGCAGCTGGAGAAAGATGAATCTGTTCTTGGCACGAAAGAGTTTTATCATGAAGAACACACCGAAACCACAGAGACAAAACATCTGACATTGACTTTCATCCCCACCTTTGAAGACACTGGGAAAGCAATTACTTGTGTGGCTGAATTACCGATTGATGAAATGGAATTTGAACCCAAGAAAAGACAGACTTCGCAGAGATTGACTGTAAACTGTAAGTATATTTATATTAGGGGTTAAATTTTACAGTAGGATTCATGGGCTAGGGCTACAAAGTTAGGGATATAAACAAAAGTACTCCTGATCCATGCTGGATCTCGCACTGATGTCAGTGACTGTACTGCACAAAGATCAAGGATAGGACATGGCCCTGAGGTCGTATCATCTCTGGGCACAGATCTGTAATCCCTTCATGTGAAGAATAACCATTGACTTCAATGAGCATTCTCCACATGGAGCACCCTGTGTTATTAAAGTTAACTGTTGCATTTAGTAACAGTGGGAAAAAAGCAATACACGTAAACCTTCAGAACCACCACTGTGGCTCATTCCTCTCGCCTTTTCTTTGGTAGCTGGTGCAGAATTCAGTCAGAGGGCAAACACACACAGTCTGAATCAGAGAGACCAATAACTGTCTAAGCAGAGGTGCTTTTTTGAAAAATTTCCCTTGAATGCCCATGTAATTCCCATTTTAGTCAATGGGATCCACATGCATATATCGGGGAGCAGAATTTGGCTCTAAGCAGTTCCTCTTGGAAAACCTCTAGTGTTGATTCCTCACTGAGCTCTCTGGGAAAATTGTTCCATTGTCCTCACTGCTCCATTGACATCACTGCTTTTGAAACGTTTCCTAGTATCTGAAGTGTTTCCTTGAGATAAACATATACATAGCTCCCCCCAGTCAATGACCCAGTGTGGGTAAAATTTCTCCTATGTCCTCTGGGTGACTCACCCAACCTACATTTAAGACTGTTCTCTGAAACAGGCACTTAAGAGCCTCTCTGGCTCCATGTGAATATGGTAGTCACCCTAAACAATAACCTCCTTTAAGACTGGAATGCCACTATACACGTAGCTGTGTATGGCACATTGCTCAGGAGCCCTGTGCTGCTCCCAAAATCTGCCAGGTAATTATGTTTCCAGGTGGTTTGTGTATGCACCAGGCTGCCAACATATGTGACTTTGTTTTATGAAACCTGCTGAGCCATCGACATTTAAATAAATTTTGTGTCAAATGTTGTCTTTGCAATGTATGAATTTCTTTTAGAGACCATTTCCTCCAGTAAAGTTTAAAATATGATGAATTAAAGATGTCATCTATTGTCTGTTTCATTGACTACCTCTTTGAAATCTCACCTGAATCTTTTCTCCTGTCCCTATGCCTTTCAACTATATTCTTCTTATGACAGGCCCAGTCCTGCAGGTCCTGCCTTTGGCAAAACTCAAGTTCAGTCTCTGAAAAAGAACTGCAGGATCATTCTCTATAATACTTAATTGTTTACTTAAAACATAAGATTGTTGCCAAGACACCTCGGTGCATTGCATCAATCAAAGCAATCAGACAATGACAAGTCAGAGTCCCTTGCTTCACCATTATTTATTAATTCTTTTCCAACCCTATACAGCACTATTAGGAAATTTCATAATGGGATTCACATGTCTGATGGGAGGTGTATACAATAAAGTTATCCCTATAATGAATCCAGTTTAACTACATTTGGACAGCAACGTCACAAAAACAAATATACAGTAGAATTCATGGTCAACATTCCAAAAGGGTGTCATTCTAGCCTCTAAGGCCTCAATCCTGTAATGAGCATCCTCTGGACAGATCCTTGCGCACCCAAGGAACTCATTGCAGGATCAGGGCCCAGTATGCTACTTGCAATTGACTGCAGGCAGAAATGTGAGAGTATAGGAAATCTGCCACCTCCCTGCAGGCACAAATCAAATATATCATAATCTATCGTAAGTCACATTCTCTGTGGTCCCCTGAGCACAGGGGCTGTGAATGAGTAGCCCTTATACAAAAGGCGAGGGGAGTTGTCCCAATGTGCAGTGCGTAAGGGCTAGTCCCCATTTAGCCCTCAGAGTGGTGGCAGTCTTAGGTCTAGGACTGAGTGGGGATTGAGACAGTACTGCCCTCCCATCCATGTAAACAGACCCTCTTGGTCAGGACTGAGGCACATTGGCTAAGGAGGGCTTGCACTGAAGCTCAACAGCTATCTGTGTTGTATTTGATTTGAGGCTAAATAGAGGATTTCAGTGTCTAGCACCTAATAAAACACCCTCTCTTTGTTCCTGTTATTAATAACTAATAATGGATCCTTTGTTTTAGATGGACCAAGAAATACGACAGTTTCTGTCACCCCCTCCACCACAGTGAAAGAAGGGGGAGCTGTGACAATGACATGTACCAGCTATGGTAATCCAGCTCCAAAGATCTTCTGGACAAAGCATTTGATCAGTGGAGTGTCACAGTTTCTTTCTGAAAATGCAACTTTAACTATAAATAATGTAAAGGCTGAAGACTTGGGGCTTTATGAGTGTGAAGGAGTTAACCAGTTTGGAAGAGAGAAAAAAACTGTGGACTTAATTGTTCAAGGTGCGTACAACATGATACATTGTAAGCCTTGCTTCGAAATTTTAGGGCTAATCTTGCTCAGACTGAAATCTGTGAGAATTTTGCCTTTTACTTCTGTGATGCCAAGAATGCCCCTTAGTCATTAAGGGTAAAATTTACTTCATGCAAAGCTCTCTAAATCACTAGAGTTCCATCAAGTGCATCTACACAGCCACTGGCAGCCTGCAGAAAGCCTCCATGCTGAGGCGACAGACTCAAACTCATAGGGCTTGAGCTACTGCACTAAAAATAGCTGTGTAGGCAGCATGTTTAAATTGTGGCTTGGCCTGGAACTTGAGCTCTGAGCCTTAGGGAGAGAGTCGAGCTTCAGAGCCCGAGCTCCAGCCCAAGCCACAATAGGCACACAGCAATGTTTAAGAAACAGCACAATACCCATGAGCCTGAGGCTGTCAGCCCAGGCTGAAAGGCTCATTGCCATGGGCTGTGTAGACATGCTCATAGTATGTGAAAGTGGCAGATGTACCATAAATGGGGCTCAGCTACAGGATGCAGAAATGTATGAATGTGAATCCAGCAATGAGTTCGGACAGCAATTTAAAAACATAATGCTTGATGTCAAAAGTCAGTTAAAATAATGTTCTCTATGTTAATGAAGTTGGGTTTGTTTGTTTTTGCCAGAGGCATAAAACATGGTCTAAAATATCAGCCAACTTCTTCAGACTCTAGATTTTGGGGTCATTTTTTGCCATTCTCTAGGATTTTAATGTTGTGTGTGTCATGTAGTGAGTTACCCAGAGTCTTGTCATATATAATTAGTAGGAATGGATCAACAAGGAAGACTGTTCTCCAGAAAGATCCAGACATCAGAAAACAATTGTTCTCCAAAATCTTTTAACAGTCCCTTACACTGGGGTCCCGCAAAACAGGGTTTGAAATCATGGAATCCTAATGACTTTCTCAGAGAAAGGTCACGTGTTTGAAGGCTGGGCAAACATGTTCTTTTTTAGCTTCTGTTCCTTTGTCTTTGCCTTTGCTGTGCCAGTTTCCTGTAGAATGAGGACTTCAGAAGCTATGCTTGTCTATTTTCCTCCTTTCATGAATATACATAATCATTTTAAATTAAAGAAAAAAAGTTCGGTATAAAGTGAAGGGTGCTATGTCCATCAATTAATAAAATATCCTTCCTGCCAGCAGACTAGAAGACTAGAGAGTACCTTTAGCTAGTGATCAAGTCGATTTTAAAGAAAAGATTGTGGTGACTCATTCAGCTGAATTAAGGCCCTGAGAGCCTGTTGCAGAATGTCAGTCTCTACATTTGCATTTAAATCTTACCCGACAATTTCTTTCCTTTTAGTTCCTCCCCAGAATACTCCAGACTTAATGTCTCCATCAGACAATGTTGATGAAGGGGAAAATATCACTATTATGAGTACAACTTCTAGTAATTCACCTCCACAGACAGTCCCGCAAAAGATCCATCCGAGCAATACAACCATCCTCTCGTCACAGAATGACACCTCTACACTCTATAGAGTCATCAAAAATTCCCCAGGCATATACCTGGTTGCTTACAATGAGACTGGAAATAACACTGATGTGATTGAGATAACTGTTGTAGGTAGGTATATATGTTGCTTTGAACTTACTTGTATTGTTATGCTCCAGTGATTGAAAGGTTGCTGTTAGCACAGCTAGTGTACTGTTCACCCACACATAGATACACAATGTTAGTGGTGAAAAACAGAACAGTTCACTAGTGAATATCAGTAATGTAATTGTCTCCTATACAGCACTAATACTCTTAGTAATGCTACCCCAAAGTGGCATGGTGGCTCAAGGGAGGTGGGGAGAAGGCAGGCATAGCCCCACTTCCTCTATGCACCAGTCTGCAGAGCAAGATTGGCACATAGGGAGAAGAATCCTGCACCCCACAAAAAGAGATAAAGAGTGCTCTGCTGTGTGCTGGAGAGCTGCTGGAGGCACTCTGTCTGGCATGAAAAATTATTAACATTTATCTTCACAAATTTAATTTCTCAGTCTCCCTGACAGAATGCTAGTGCAGCCTACTCCAGAGATGGCATGGCTTATTCTTGTTTAGGCATAAGCTTGTATTAAATGGATTAATCATTCTGTCACACAAAGAATATAATGTAGTTCATAAATACATACCTAGAAGGGATACTCACTGTTAAAAATAAGTTGATATGGAACACATATTACAAGCATTTCTTTATTTTTAATACCCACATGTTCTGTCTTACTTGCTTTAAAAACTAACTAACCAGTGCAGATACCATGTTGGAGTCATGGTCCCACTGAACTCTATAGTAAAACTAATGTTGTCTTCGATATGAGAATGCCTCCTGGTCGTCCCTGAAGCAGTCTGCTTACAACATGTGTTATTGTGCACTGTGCCAAACAGGCCTGAACTTACCTAAGACTAACAAACCCAAGACACTGAGCAACAATTAAGTTGGTAGGGAAGGTGTTTACTGAAGAAGAGAATGCAAGACAGATTGCTTGAAGAAGTGGGTTTTAAGAAGGGATTTGAAGGGAGAGTGTGATGCAGATGAGAACCAGGTGCGTGTTCCAGTTGAAGGCAGTAGGATCTGTCCCATTGCAATGGCTGGGGCACTGCTGTACTCAGAAATATGAGAAACTAAAACCATAATAAAGTCAATTCACCCATTCATAGCTATTAACATGGGTGGATAGCTCTTTCAGAGCAGGATCAATGTGGAACAACTGCTTCAGTGCCCCAGACTATATCATGCACATGTTCACATTCATTTTGGAGCTCCAGGGCAGAACATCATGGAGCACAGTACTGGGGGGCACTTTCTAAGATACCCTGAATTATTGAGCATAAGTGGAGCTCAGGAAAGCTAGAGCTCCCCTGTGCAAATCTTTGTCCGATAGACACCACTGGGCATAGGGAACTGCACTATAAAAAGTGCGAACCCAGTGTGGAAGGAGTCAGGAGATGATGGCAACAGAAAGATGAACAGATTGGAAAGAGGGTAGGGTGAGGAAATAGGGAAATGGGATCAGAGATGTAGATGTACCAAGATTACAGAGGGCCTTGTACATGTGGACAAGACCTTGAATGTGATGCAGTAAGAGAGAGGAATCCAGTGAAAGAATTCAAAGGGGTCAGATAATATGCTCCAAGCTGAAGGAGAGGAAGATAACATAACGGTAGCATTGCCTTTACAGTGATGTGCATATATCTACTTGTAACAGTTTTTAATCAACTTCTTCTGTCTCTTCTTTTTTTTTCTCGTTTTGCAGAAATGGTGGAAGAAAGAGATTATGTGATTCCTCTGATTGTTGTGCTCTCTTGTTTATCACCAATGGCAATCCCTGTGCTTGCAATATTGGTTTACATGTCAAGGAAAGCAAAGATAAATGGATCTTACAGTCCTGTAAATGCACCAAAACCAAATGTTTAAGCAAGTGACTAACCTTCTTCATTCCATGACATTATATGACATGCAACATTATATGACTTTTTGTAACATTGTCATGAAAAACATGAAAAAATGGTCTGTTCCATGATAAATACGACAGCCTTTACATTAAAGGGAAAAATAAGACACTGCCTTAGAAATAGGTGAATCGCTTCCCTATTGAAGCGTGCTCAACAGGAAGAGTTCTCTGAAGTGCTAAGTTTGTAGATAGTATCCCATGTCTTGTACATATGTATTATAAACACATTCAAGTGAATACCAGTTTGGAAATTCCAATATCCTATTGCAGCTGTACATAGAAATATTGTTTCCTGAGATATAAATCAACACTATTTGAACCGATTAGACTATTTTGGCATTATTTAATAGTGAGTGTTTTAAATATAATTGGTGTAAAATGTTTGTTGGTGGTACTTTAGTACTGCATGTAATGTGTTCCAGGTCCTCCTCTGATTTATGCCAACATAACTCCATTGTCTCCAGTAAAACTGCATGGTATAAATGAGAAGAGAATTTGGCCTTTTGTTTCTAATTAATTGTCTCAAATGCAAATCCTTCAGAGTCAATTAAAAACTTTTTAACTTTTGTTTAATAAATGTGCCAAAGCTTTTGATACGCATGTAACAGTTATAAATGTAATTCAGCAAGTATCTGTTTGGGGTTAAGGTATAATCTACTGTAGCATGTGAGATGTACAATGGTATGGTATTTGTTTGGGGTCTTGTCACTTTAAAGTATATAACAAGATTTTCATTGACTTCACTGTGGGCAGGCCCATAATTTAGAAGAAATAAACATTTTTTATAGACTTTCACACTAAAATAAATCCACCTTGGGGTATTGCTGTTAATCATGAATGGTAACAAGGCTCCAATACACATATTCAACTTTTATTGAATAGACAAAGAATTTGTTAGACTCGTAAAAAAATTGACAACATATTTAGATGAAGTTTCTAAATATTTCACTGTCTCCTGTTCTTGGTACTGTATTTTTGTTCATAGAAAGGTTTATTCATTTGAAATTCCCAACCAATGCCCATGTAATAGTGAGATGGAACATGTATGTTTGCTATATTGCCACTTGTTAATCCTTATTTCTTTGAAAAGCAAAGTGGTCAAAACGCTGAAACTAGGTGGTGTATTTATTTGTTTTGCTTTCTATCTTGTATGGTGTGTAGCAGTAATGGGACCCAGGACACAGACTAGCTTGTACAAGGGAAAACTCAGAGAGTTAATGTGTACATTCTATAGATGGCACCAGTACAAAAGCAGCAGCTGCTGTAGACTTAGTAAGTATTATTAATTAGTTGTCACAAAGCAGTATGTGGTCCTGGGTACTAGAAAATTCTGTCAGGAGAAGAAATGAAGAGATGTCGTTGTAAAAAGCACCTAACATACTGCTTCTACCAATCCTGAAGAGAGAAAGTTCTTCCCTAGTTAAGGAATAAAGCAGGACTAGGGCCTGGAGCACAACTCCAAGGGAGTAAAAAGTCTGCCAGGGTCATCTCTTCTTAACAATACTTTGGGCCTGTCTGGGCCTCTCAGAGTTGAATTTGCCCCCTAGAACTTCATACTGGTTCTCTCCCTTCTGCTTGGAAAGGGGGACCTTCCACAGCCTCTGTGACATCATTGTGATGCTGGCAGGCCAGGGGCCAACTTGTGCCAAGGCTTTAGGCCCAGCCAAATACTGACAAATTAATTGCTGGGAACCTGTCTCTGTGTTAGTATGGTTAAGAGGGTATGTTTTGTGTTTAGACCTTATGAAATGCTTGTAAGTTGCCGCATGCCTTAACATCACAGATAATTTCTTTATCACATGCTACACGGTAACATTTAAGTTTTTGCTTTGTAACTATACAAACTGTGAACCAGGCAGGAGGGATCTCCTGCCCCTCAAGAAGGCCTATCAAAAATAAGTGTGCCACTGTGGAACATCACAATACAAAGACCTTGGTAATTATCCCATTGCACCTATGAAGAGGCTGTGTGCAAAAGGGCTTGAATTCTGGAAGAAGAAATTAAAAACAGCTGACAAGATTCTTTTTCGTCTCTTTTGCTGTTTGACTCTTACAGGGCCAGAACTACGAAACAGAATCTGAGATCCCCAGGGTCAGTTTGGGTTAGCCCTAAAAGACATTTAGAGCTAACAGATCACTACAACTGTATCACTTTGTAAAACCACAGACTAACTCATTTGTATGTATGCTTGCTTGCCACCTTTAACTTTGTAATAATTCTAATTCTTTTCTTAGTTAATAAATCCATAAATAGTTTACTATAGGTTTGGCTACAGTGCTGTCTTTGGTCTGAGCTCTAAGATACCAATTAACCTGGGGTAAGTGTTAGGTCTCCTGGGACAGGGAGTTACCTGAATATTTGGTGATCTTTGGTGTAGAGCATTACGTCTAGCTTGCCTGGCTGGCGAGATGAACTGGAATGCCCAAGGGGACAGTTTGTGACACCACAGTAAGACTGTTTAGTGCTTTAGTAGTTCACATTTCTTACTGGGTGGGTGAAATCTAGTTATAGCATAAACAACCAGTTTGGGGCTTCTTGAGAGTCTGCCCTGAGGTTGGCACTCATCGTCGTGAGCCACTCCAGACAGTGTGACAATCATCATCCTTCCTTCCATTCTATCAGAGGAGGTGGAGACTGATTACCAATCCTACCAATTCAATCAATGTCTAGTATTAAAGAGAGTAAGCACAAGTATGTGCTATTCTCATTTTTATCTGTAGCTATCAGGAACGTACTCTCTTATATTGTTGTTAAATCACATTTATTGAAAACCACATGATACTAACACTTCATGTTAGCTACAGAAATAAGTACCAGTTCTCAGCAAGTTTCTTTCATATCTCGTCTCATCACAGATGGGTTCAGTTATTAACATTTCTTTTGTTTCCATTAATGTTAACTGTAAGTGTAAATATACATACATATATGTCACTGTTCATATAATTTAAACAATTTTAGAATTTTTCAAAACAATGCATATAGATAATGTCATTTGTAATTTCTCACTAATACCCATGAGAAAGTAATATTGTGAGTGCCTCTGTTAAAACACTACAGTGTATATTGTTTAAATATACATTATCAACACAATAAAAAATTCTTCAAACTAGCATTTTATTTCTTAAACTGCAGTTTGCATAATTCCAAACCTTACAACAAAGTTTATTTTTATTTGCATCTATTCAATTTATTGAAAACCCACAATAATAATACAGGAAAAAACATCACAGCTACTAGCTGTATTTGAATGACCTTAGTTGAGATAATCCCAAAGAATAAGGATGGAAAATATTTTACCATAACAATCCAATGACCTAATGCATTGTAAGGAAGTATATAATTTTGCATGATTCCACTCTGTGTTTCATTTAAAAAAAGAGAAAAAATCTGCAGTTATACTGGTCAATTAAGTAAACTACATGCTCGAGATGATACTGTATTTTCCAGTTTAAATAATTGCTTAAGTACCTGCTTACTTTTATTAATTCTCTTACATCACATTGTATTTACTGTTACTTAAGACTGTGCTTAGCTGCCTTTATTATAATATGTTTTGCCTCCAGGGTGGGCATGAAAAATTATTAACATTTACCATCTCAAATTTCATTTCTCGGTCTCCCTGACAGAATGCTAGTGGAAACTACTCCAGAGATGGCATGGCTTATGCTTGTTTAGGCATAAGCTTGTATTAAACGAATTAATCATTCTGTCACACAAAGAATATAATGTAGTTCATAAATACATACCTAGAAGGGGTACTCACTGTTAAAAATAAGTTGATATGGAACACACATTACAAGCATTTCTTTATTTTTAATACCCACATGTTCTATCTTACTTGCTTTAAAAACTGACTAACCAGTGCAGATACCGTGTTGGAGTCAATGCCCCACTGAACTCTATAGTAAAACTAATGTTGCCTTCAGCATATCAAGTACTGTACCTCAGGTATATATATCAAAATACTATTGAATACACATTTGGCAACAGGAAATACAGCAAACTGCTGCAGCTGTTGGTTTATATTCATACTTCCATGCTATTTGGACTTGAATATTTTTAAGACCATTATTTTGACCATTTCATTATTGATATAATTAATATTTCCATGTAGCAACACAAGAAGTTGCTTACCTTTCTGCTTGTTTTCTCAACAACACACTCAAATTCACATTGATCACCTACATTAGACAATGAGGAAAAAGTTATTGTTTCAAAAACATTTGACGATTCAGTCCAGTTGCCCTCCATGTTTACTGTTATTTACATTTACCTTACCACCCAGCCAGCTTCTTGTCATCAGGTCATGACATGACGGGCCGTGCAAACTCGTTTTTCCTCACTTTTGCCTCCACTCTGGCTGTAACTTTGTGAGTCTGCACAAATGTTACTGGACAAGAAATGTAACACACATTAGCACGGAAAACAATCTCCTTTTTCTCTATTTCACCATTGTGTATGCTGTCATTTGTTGATATTTTTACCTCAAAACCTTTAACCATACTTCATAAATTGAAGTATATTATCAAAATATTTAAAAATTACACCGACATGGTAAACAATTACCTTTGTGAAACCATTCTTTTTCTTCCATATCTTCCAGAAACATGTCATCAGTATCAATTGGATTGCTGCTTTCAACTTCTGCTGTTACTTGTTTCTTTTCTTCTGCTGCCATACATTCATTTTCTTCTGTGTCTGTGACCTCCAAGTTTATCACACTGCTGTTATCAGGGTTCTCTGCTACATCACCACCCATTTTTCTAATAATGGCTGAGGGGACTGGGTTCTCAGTGTCACCCACGTCTGTTTGGATGTTTTCCTTTGACAATTTCTTTTCAGTATCTAATGCTGGTGGCTTTTTATATGGTTTTAAGTGAGAGATACTGTATATATATCCTAAAATCTTCCCTTATAAGGTTTCCACTTTAAATTTATTACTACAATAATGGTAACTTTGTATGGTCCTTGATAAATACATTATAGTATCCCTCCCTTTCTTGTTCTCCTTCTTGCATTCAGTAACACAATGTGTTCCCCAACTTTGCATGTTATTTTCCCATATTTAGAAATTTCTTCTAGCATAGTATACTTCTTGGGTTTTTTTATGCTTTAGAAATATTACTAACAACCTATGCAATGTCAACATCGATTGCAGTTTCAGATTAATACTGTACTCTGTAGTATTTTTCACTGAATTCCTTGAAAGCTTGTGGCTTTGTAAATAAATGGAGAAGGTGTTGTATTCAAGAAATGGAGAATCACAAACTAACATATTTACATGAAAGCTGATAGTATTTATATACACTTACAGTGTAATTATAAACCTGGTCTGAACTTGGTCTGGAAACCTTGTTTCATGACCATGTAATAGTTTGAAAGGGTGACATTTTGGTTGTCATGTGTGGTTTAGAGCTCAAAGGAGAAAAAAAACAAAGAAATTCATTCCAATTACACTTGCTGTCAACCAATTTCCACAACGCTTTGTAAAAAAGTAATGATTGATTAGTTTGTGCAAAGAAATAGTTAATATAACATCTTGACTGAGACAGACAATACATAGAATCAACAAGGTGTAAGCTGGGCATTGCAATGATTTTTTTTTTCATTTCACATGTGATACAGTAAAAAGACTTTGAAGATTTATTATCACTACACAGTTTACAGAATGGTCCTGTCTACTTACCTTTACCTCTGGAAAAAAAATTCCCTAAAATTACTATTGGGTGGATTTGTTGGTGTTTGGGTTGAATAGGTTGAAGCTATGTTCTACCCCCATTTTTTTCACCAAAGGCAAGGTTAAACTGGAAAGAATGTATGCTGTAAACTTTCCTTTGGCAATGTGCACATTTATGTTCCTCTCCCTATTTCCTGTTGATATTGTGTGCTAGTACTAGGGTTTCCTATCCCATCTCTTAGTATTACTACGTGGAAAAATAAATATGTTAGTAAATCAAGTTGCAATTTATTTATTTATTTATTTGTGGCTGTGAGAAGATACATAGAAAAAGTTGTCAGCAACAATTTTCCTTAAAAAAAATAATCAGGAAAGCAATGAAGCCGAGGTTCACCGTTGAGTATCTATGACCTGATTGTATAGTTGAAGAAATAGTGAAAAGAATCTCAAAAATAAGTCATTACCTCATTATTGAAGTCAGAACCATGAACAGTCAGTATCTGCTCTAGCCATCCAAATCAATTTATAATTTTACTGATTTTCTTCACTATCTCATGTGCTGTGTTATTTCTAAGTGGAGATGCTTCCACCCATTTTGTAAGATGATCTGTAGCTGTCAATATGTACTGGTTTCCTTTGTTACTGGTAATGGCCCCATTAAATCCATTCCTACCAATTCCCAGGGCCTCTGGGCCTGTATGCGGGGGTACAGGTTACACTTTGGATCTCTCCTAATATGTTTTCTTAATACACCCATATGTACTAAACAGAGTAAACACTATGATGTGGTTTTCACAGTGGTTTAAACAACCATACAATCAGAATCCACTTTACTTAAGAAAGTAAAGAAATATAGAGATAGGGATAGAAAAAGTCCTTCAAGAATAAATCAGCATAAATATGATGTGCCAGCGCAAAGAGCAATAGAGGATATTGTTGCACTATGTCATGCCATCCATATGCATTGCACATGTCACCAATTGGAGGCCTAATTGTGTAGCAATGATAAACACAAATAACAATAAATAATTTTCTTGGACATTCCTTCAAAGCTTCCTCTCTGTTTTTTAAGGACGTGACTAAGACTTTGTGTCATGTGTATGTAACCTGCACTGAGAACATTCCTAATGCATTGACAATGTAAGGGATTTTTAAAAAATGGAAAGATAGATAGTAGAAATAGGAGAGTTCAAAATTAACTTTAAAAGTTTTTCAAGGTGGTATCCAAATTTAATTCCATTCCTACTTTCTGGAAATGCAGACATCTCTCAGCATGGTTTGGAGAGAATATGATGGTATTAATATTCATGTATTAAAATGTTATTGCATGGGAATGGAGCTCACATTTTCACACCAAATGGTTAAATAGCTTTCTTTGCAACATAAATTTCAAATTTGTATTTAAATTTAAATTAGGGGGTTTTGCTTCATTACTGTACATATTCAGTCCTTGATATCTTTTGCCATTCCTGGGCAATAGTATTTTGATATCAGTGCAATTCTTGTTTTTACTATTCCTTGATGTCCACAAGTTGGACTATCTTGATAACATTCAGACAGTTGAAGGGCTTGTTTCATGGTGTGCATAGTAACTTCAACCTTTCTACCTTTTGCAGAATGGAAATGCGTTGGATGGAGATATGTTGATGACATTGTGTTGCAGTTAAGCAATTAGCACATAGTTTTTAAAGTATCTGTATAAAGAGATGTCTGTATATAGTGTGAGCTGTGATGGTTTGAGTATGGGAGAGAGAAGAATTTTACTATAGGGTTATAACTGGCTGTTGAAAATTCTTAAAATTAGAAATCATTGTTCAGTGAAAATCTATGGATTATTATTGCTGTTTGTGGATACACTACTAACCTGATCCAGAAATAAAGTTGAATTATAGCATATTTTTGTAATATTTTAATTTTTTGACATTTATCATGCAACTCACACAAATACATTTCTTAGAGTAGCTAAATATGTAGCAAATGAGATTTTTGTGGGATGCATGCAACACTTTTTAATGTACTAATGTCATAGAGTACAATGAAATCTTCAGCACATAAATGATGGGCCTGATCCTGCACCACCGGGGTTGTTCGGAGTGTTACCATTAACTTCAATGGGACCGGGATTAATATTGCCCATTTTCTTTCAATATCCTACAGAATTTCCTTTACTACATAATATAAATAAAATCTGCCCATATACAACCAATGGAGATCAATTTTCATTTCAGTTAATTAGGTCATAGTTACTGGGAACAGGAAATATAACAGCACAAAAATAATATCAATTTTGAAAAAATACAGGATATTGGATTATGTGTTAAAAAACCAACAGAATATTTACTGAAACCTCTCCTTTATCTTCCACACTGATGTTTATTACAGTGGGGTTTTTTTCCCCTTATGATTGTTTTTTGGAAAAAAAATAGGGTATGTTGTAATTCAAAAGAATCTGTGAGAAACAATAAACTCATGTGTACACATTTCAGTATTGTGATAAGATCACAAGCATGAAATACATTTTAAAAACACAAAGTGCTGTCAGAGATGTTTTGTTTAATGCCCTTGACCACTTGGAGCTTGATGTACTCAGCCAGGGAGGACCTAATTCTTTGGGTACACAGGATTTCTACTAACGGGCTCCCAGCGTGTTGAAGGATAAGCTGTCCTGGCAGGATAGTTATTTCACTGGAGAATGGTAAGTGAAGACACTTGAGGTAAGCAAGACACGTAAGCAAGGTCAGGAGTGTACCCCTATCTGGGCTGACAAATCCCATGTTACATCACAGTAAAACTGAAATATCTTATCTCCATTAAGTTTGTAGCTAAAAATCTTAAGTGGCACTTAAGTAGACAAGCTGCCTAGGCAAGGTCATCACAATACCTTTGAGATATCCCTTGTTAAAAAACAACTATTTTTTGAGCAGTAAGGACCAGCTCAGAGACCTCTGTCTTTTCAGGACTTTTTAAAAAGCATTCTATGGAGTTAAACACTTGGGCTATTGTATGTAAAACAAGAAGTGAAGGTTTTAGTATTCCTTTATTGGTCCCTTTCCAGTTCAGAGTAGGCCACACGGTTTCTCAGTAAAGAAACATTTAATGTACACAAAACACTGAAGATAGTGTAAACATTATAAATAGTATTCAGAATACTTATGAATTCCCTTTGAACACAAACTATTAGACAGAAAATCTACTATAGTTCTTTATACAGAATTTCCCTCTTTGTCTTTTATACACATCTTGAACAACAGTGTTTCAACACTAAATTTACATTTCTGTACTTCGGTACACACGTCAGCATGTTGCCCTCTGATCTTATTTCAGAGACATTTTCTCAGGCCTTTTCCTCACTGCTAAAAGTCAAGTGCCTTGTCCTCACTGCACTGTTACCTCAGAATAGCTCATAGACCTAAGGGTCTATAATGTAGCCCTAATATGCAATGTACACACCTGGTTTCTTCAGATCTTGATAAGGACATCAGATCCTTCTTTTCAAAATACTTCTGTGTTGTTGGCAAACCCAGCCTTCACAGCAGACACACACTTGATCTTGCAGCAATGAGCCATGATATCAGAGGGGTGTCTTGAACTAATATATGTACAACATTTTCCCTCTTGAGAGCTGACTGGCTTAGCTACCAGGTGAGCAACAGGGAATGACCAGCCAGGTAGATTGCACACAATGAAAACTACCTACACAGTTTCAAAAACAAACACAGAGCATGTCTAGGAACTGCCTCACACTATTTGTGGATGTTTTGGGGCCAGATGATATCCCTGCATTCCGCAGGTGTACCGAGACACAAGATTGTAGTGCAAGGGTGGGCAAACTTTTTGGCCCAGGGCCACATCTGGGTATGGAAATTGTATGGCGGGCCATAAATGCTCACAAAATTGGGGATTGGGCTGCGCGAGGGGGTGAGCACTCTGGCTGGAGGTGCGAGCTATGGGGTAGGGCCAGAAATGATGAGTTCAGGGTGCAAGAGGGGGATCTGGGCTGGGGCAGGGGTTTGAGTGCAAGGGGGGGCTCCAACTTGGGGTGCGGGCTCTGGGATGAGACTAGGAATGAGCGGTAGAGGTGCAGGAGGGTGCTCCAGGCTGGGACCAAGGGGTTCTGAAGGTGAGAAGGAGATCAAGGCTGGAGGCTGGGGGACAGGAGGGGGTCAGGGGTGCAGGCTCCGGGCAGCACTTACCTCAAGCAGTTCCCAGAAGCAGCAGCATGTTTCTGCTCCAGCTCCTAGGCGGAGGTGTGACCAGGCGGCTCCGTCCACAGGTGCCGCCCCTGCCGCTCCCATTGGCTGCAATTTCCAGCCAATGGGAGCTGCAGGGATGATGCTTGGGGCACATATGGAGCAGGGCAAGCCACAGACCCCGCTACCCAGCGGGAACTCGAGGGCCAGATTAAAACATCTGAAGGGTCAGATGTGGCCACCGGGCCATAGTTTGCCCACCCCTGTTGTAGTATTATAAGTGAGCTGAAAATATCTTTATTTCAGCCAATCAAAATGTGTCCTCACTGTGGCTATCACAGTCATGAACTCATAAATATTACTATGACACCATAAGAAAGGTAAAAGAGACAATACTATGTAAATTAAATTTTCCTAAGAGAACACTGTGAGTAAAAGGAAAGGGTTAAATGTGGGACTAGCAACAATGTGTGTTTTTTTACCATGGTGCAACTAACATGCATTAGCTCTCCCACTGTAAAAATGTAATGGCAGACGCGGCACTTTAGTTTTACCAAAAAGTAAAGTAGATGAAGTCAGCACTATGCCCCTGCCCAACCAATGCAAAGGAGAAACAGCATAATTCATTAAAAAATATATTGAATTTGGCAGTGCAAAACAGTAAACTAATCAGTTTGAAGAACATCGCTGAAATGCATCAGACCAAAGATACGTATCATATGTAAAAAGCAGTAACTGTAAAGTATGCACTCAGAAATGTAAACAAGTTGTAGAAAAATCAATATCTATGTATGCAGCAAATGAAGAAATAGGAGAATAAAACATGTGCTTCAATGTTTGCAGGACTGGGAATTACTTTCAGCCGGGGTCGGCAACCCTTCAGAAGTGCTGTGCCGAGCCTTCATTTATTCACTCTAATGTAAGGTTTTGCATGCCAGTAATACATTTTAACCTTTTTAGAACGTCTCTTTCTCTAAGTCTATAATATATAACTAAACTATAGTTGTATGTAAAGTAAATAAGGTTTCAGAATGTTTAATAAGCTTCATTTAAAATTAAATTAAAATGCAGAGCCCCCTGGACCAGTGGCCAGGACCTGGGCAGTGTAAGTGCCACTGAAAATCAGCTCGTGTGCCGCCTTCGGCACCTGTGCCATAGGTTGCCTACCCCTGACTTACAGAAATAAGGATGTTTTATAATGTTTCAGTTAAGGGCAGGGGGGGAACCAAAACTGTGTTGAATGTTATAGGACTGTACAACAGTGTTGGTATATGGATTCTTTGGGAGAATTAACAGCAAACATAGGAGGCAAGGCCCAGAACCACAAAGGTATTTCGGCTTTTAACTTCAGTGGAAGTTAGGAGCCTAAATACCTTGTGGATCTGATCCTAAAGGCTCAAGTATAAAAAGACAAAAAAAAGGAACCCAAAATGATCTATTTCTTTTTTAAAATGTTATGACGTTTGGGTATATAACTCATGATTTTTTAATTCTTGTGCTTGCCAGTCTCCCTTGCGGTTGTAGATCTTCTCAAAGTTAAATATCTACTGTAATTTTCACTGAACATAGGAGTTCACATGATATATTATACTGCCCTTAGTGAATATTTGAGAACCAACACCTAGACACAAGTAGCAACATGTAAAAAAGCACTAAGGTGTTGGATTGACAGAAAAAGTAACAGGTGAGAATGGCCTTCTCTATTGACGGATCAAATAAAACTTTGAAGAAGTTTTGACACCCGCCCTGTAAATCAGTCAGCCTTGAAATCACATGGTACAAAAGAATAACTGTGCTCTATTTAAAAAAGTTAGAATTGTAAATTACAATATCAAAATAAATACATAGGAAGAAACACATTGAGATGTCATTACTAAAACTACAGCAACTATTAATATTTTCAATTATTCTCTGGTATTAAAATATAAGTAAAATAGCACAATGTCACCCATCTACACAAGGCTAATGAAGGTTAATGATTAAGTGCTAAGAATAATGAGAGTAATAAAATAGCATTTTAAAAAGTAAACAACAAAAAGGAGTAAAATTACATTCACAAAAGATTGCAAGAAAAGAAGTCCAGTTCAGGAAATCAGAAAAGGAGAAAAAACAAATGTGTTAACTGCTATGAGGCTTTACATGGGCATATAAACTGCTATGGGACTCTCTTAAACATGGAAAATATGTGTGACACTTTTGGGGGGGGCCGGGTTGTAAAATATTTCACTGAATCAAGTCTCCTTCCTGGTTGCTGAGAGGTACCATCCTGAGGATGTGAGAAGAAGCCCCTCTGCTATCCAACTTTTATTTTTGCAACCACTGCAGATAGTTCACCTCATTTCTGGTAACCTTTACCCTCTCCCTATCTGAGGTTTTGCCCCCTTTCCACTGTCTGGCGGTACATCTGCCTATTTTAACTCCAGCTCCTTCCCCCGTCCCTGGTTTTGCCTCTGGGCCCCTCTTCTTTCATTGCCTCCAGCCGCTGGCCCTCCAGTGCATTCATTTTGTCCCCTTGCACCAGTTCTGCCCATCTCTCCCTTCTGATTTGCATCATCCCCTTTTAAGCCCTGCCTATTAAGGCCAATAGAGGCCCATGTAAGGGTAGCCACTTCAGCAGTTGTTACAGAGCTTGCTCAATAATAGCAAAGCCTCAGATTATATCAGGCAGTAAAATATGATGTTATACCAACTCTGGGGTATATGATGTTACATCCACTGGCTTCACCAGATTAGAGCCACATTTTATCCCATCTACAATGGGGTGCCTGGCTTCTGTGCCCAGAAACATCAGTTATCTCTCCGCCTTTAGAACAGATTTCTCTCTGTGTGTTTACCGTAACAACAGCCTTAGTGTGTGACTATTAATACACGTTTCCCAGACCTGAAGAAGAGCTCTCTAAGTTCAAAAACTTGTCACTCTCTCACAACAGAAGTTGGTCCAATAAAAGATATTACTGCACCTACCTTGTCTCTCTATTAATAAACAAGGCGGTTTAAAAAAAACAAACAGCTGGGTTCAAAAGCATGTCCCAACATCCTACTTATTGTCACCCTTCACCAACTGGTCCAGAATAAATACTTTCTGGGCGCAAAAAAAAAAAAAGATGTGATGCTTTACAGTAATGTCTTTATGGATACACGCCTGTGGACCTGAATGGCCTCTCACTTACACCTGTGCCGATCAGGAGTAACGTAATTGAAGCCAATAGCGCTATCATACACCGGAGAATCAAGCACTGCTGCAGAATCAGGCTCCATGTGAATAAGAGGAACAAGCTCATTCAAGGCTTCTGTAAGTAACTGGTTTTATTGGAAGATAAAGGTTGGAGAAGTGAGAGTAATAGCTTAATCACAGAAATGCCTTTGGTGGCATTGATAACATGCATTGTTGTTTTAGATGCAACTTCTTTATTTCATTAAGCAATTTGTAACAATTTTGAGATGTTTATAACATCCCAAAGTACAAAAATGACAAATAAATCATACAATCCTATAGCAAACAATTACTTGAGGCTTAAAAATTTCAGCTAAATTATTCATTCATTTTGATGTAAGGAATTGTGCTCTCAAACACAGAATTTGCTGAAAAACCTCATTGTTTTCAATAGTGCCAAATAAAGTCAGTGACACTAATTACATAAGTAGAAATTACAAGTTTTATGTATTTTATAAAAAATCATAAATTAATGTACAGAGATGAGGAAGGATTGTGGCCAGAATAAATTGTACTGTGGCTATTCTCTGTTCACCATGGCCCATAGGGGAGCATGGAAATCAGAATTTAAGTTAGAGAAGTCCTAAAGCTGCTCTGAATTACTCCAGGGGCCATGTGAGCACACCTCCAAATGTCAAGAGCACAGAGTTGGCTTTAAGCCTTCTGCTTCTTCCCACTCACCTGTGCTTCCTCAGTTCCTGTGCTCTGTGCAGGGACAAGTGATCACAGAATCTGGGCCTGTGTCTTTTATTCACCCAAACAATGTTATCTACCTTTACTTAGCAATAGCATTTGGAAATGTTTCTTGTTCCCTGTGTAACTGTTGAAATCATGGCTGAAGTTACTTGAGATGAAGTTGAACCATTGCTTTAAAAGAAAGGACGCTTCCGTGTTCTAAGACAAACAGCTATTTGTAAGTGATTTCTTAAAATAATGATATTTACATGGAAGTGTTTTTCACTTCATATAATGGCTCACATTCATCTTCTGTGAACTTCAATAGAGTTACACTGGGAATGAATTTGACCCAGCTTATTTATTTTATTTGCAGAAAAAATGGATAATATCCATAATATTTTTATAATATAATAAGTATATTACTTCTGTAACTTTTATGCTTTTTTGCATGTCATCACTGGCCATTATTATTGTTTGGAACAATAGTTCTGCTAGAATGTAACAAATTTAATATAACAAGAAGCATAGTGGATATTCAGTGAAAGAGAAGAGTATTTCTCAGTGAGATATTACAGTATGTGGCTGTTCCTTAGACAGTACCACCTCATTTGCAGCTGGCTTCCCTTTCCAACTGTTCACTTGAATCAGGGCTAGTTTGGTAGATCAGCTCTTGTTCCAGATCTCAGGTGAATGGGCAGCCACATTCAAAGAGTGTGCTGTGGGCCATTGCTGCAACTGCTATTGGCCATTTAATAATATGGGGCTAAGACTCTACAGAGTGCACTGGACTAGTCTAACCTCCCCAAGGTAGGAGGGGCCATGTCTGATGAGAGGAGCAAAGTTGTATTACAGGGAAGGTGATTCTGGAAATACAGAGAGGGAGGAAGGTACCTAGCAAGGGGCAAACTGGTTAAGATAGTGCAGGTAAATGTCTGAACACTGAAATGCCCACCCAAGCAGACTCTAAACTCTGAACCTTTTGTGGTTCATTCAGCATCTATCTTCTCTCCAAGCCAAATAACTAATGAAAAAAGCAATTCAAATATTTTCATACATAAAAAGAGTGAGTGCAGTTGTGCTTAGCTACTGGCATCATATTATTTGTAGTTCTGAGTAACTGGACAGCCACCAAGTAACCATAGTGGTGAATCCACTGGCTATTTCTGCCTTTGATCCTCCAGTGTTTTATTCCAGTAGTCCTTCCATGCTGCTGCAGAGTATGGAACGAGAGCTCTATTACACATGAGGCCTGAAGTTCACAGTGGGGAGGTTCTACTGTGCCCAGGACTTGCTATGCCTGTGACTGAGGAGAAAGAGAAGGAGGTGGCGGCAGCAGCAGCAGCTTTTGGCCCTGTAGCCTGGAAGCAGCTACAAGATTAGCTGAGGGCAATTATATACTTTTTGGTGTGGGATTGTGAGCACCTGGGTGACAATCACTGGGTTAACGAGGTAATTGGGGGAGACTGTAAGGAGAGGAAATGGGAAGCATTGTCAGGTTAGGAGGGAACTCAGCAGGAGTTCAGAAGGAAGTGCAGAGGGTGAGCCTGGGCTGCAGTGCAGTGCTTCTATATCCCAGGAAATTTCCCCAAACCTGGGAATTTGTGAGTAAAATTCCCAATTTCCCAACTTGAAACATTTTACTCACAAATTCCCAGGTTTGGGGAAATTTCCTGGGATACTGAAACACTATAAAAAACTTTATCTGGGAATTTTTCACCAGATTTGGGAATTTTTTAGCACTAGGTTGGGAAAAGTTGGCATCATGATATAGAAGCACTGCTGGGTAGTGAGGGCTGCAGGGAAACTGTCCTTGCTAAAAGCCTTTTGGGGTGCTATAAGAGGAAAATAAATGTATACCTTGGTGAAGGATAAACAGCCTAGTGTGTGTTTGACTGCCAAACCCCCTGAACTAATGAAGCAGTGAGGTTCACCGGGCAGTGATGGAGGCACCCTGTGTCATCTCTGTAAAAAGGTTAGTTAGTGAATCTGTGAGCACTATTCACTTGTTGCTGGTGTAAAGCAAGTATTTCACCATCTAAGGTAGGTCTACACTACACTGAGCTTGGAGTGAGCCCCCTCACCCAGGTAGATCATGAACTTGAGGTAGCTTGGCTCACGCTAATGTGCTAAAAATAGCAGTGTGGCTGTTGCTGCTTGGTGGTAGCTTAGGGTCCCACACCCACCCAACACCCTAGGTCTGAGCTCAGATGATTAACCTGAGTGGCCTGGAGCCACAACATCCACACTACTATGTTTTTAGCACACTAGCTCGAGCCTTGCTAGAGGCTGACTCCCTGCTGCAGTGTAGACATGCCTTAAGTGCTAGGATTTGTGAACTCAAAAAAGTGGGAATAACTCTTGTGGCATTGGTGTCAACAACAACATAAATGTTGGGCAGAGCCACTGGTCCCCTAGAACCATTTGATCTCCAGAGTTATGTGACCTGAAATGAAGTCATTCATTGTGAGACATACGCGAGATGTTTCTGAATGACGACGTCTGAGAACACCACAAACTGTCAAATGCAGTTGATCTAATTAACGTTGCTGCACTGGAGTGAATTAAAGCTATATTAATGGCTTGTTGAAACAGAAAGAAACACGTATAAACCACAGTGACCTAGCCACTGGATTTAACTGTGGTAAAGTAAAATACTGTGAATTCTGAGAGCCAGTGCTGCCTGCTTGAGTTAGATATTGGGCTGTCACTTAAAGGGAATATATCTAAATAGTTTGCAGAAATGATGCCAATGCTGAGATGAAAGAACACTCATTCTCAATCCAGACATAAGATTCAGGACACCTGCAAAAGCCAGGACCCATTAAATTCTTGCCAGGTATAGGTATGTGTAACAGATACTGCACAAAAGAGGAGCCAGGGGATATCAGGGAATCTTGTGGTAAAAGCCCCAGCACAGGACTCCAGTTTGTGGTTCTACAATAGACTTCCAGTATGACTCAGCTCCTCATCTGTAAAATGGGGATAGTAATGTTTCAATACTCCACCAGCATCTTGTTTATTAATATTGGGAGGGGTCAGATACTGCACTGATGGAAGCTGTGTAACCCAAACAGAATCCTCCCAACTAGACCATGGAGCCTCTTCACAGAGGCTAATTCAACCTACTAGATCAGGGGTCGGTAACCTTTCAGAAGTGGTGTGCCGAGTCTTCATTTATTCACTCTAACTTAAGGTTTCGCGTGCCACTAATACATTTTAACATTTTTAGAAAGTTTATTTCTATAAGTCTATAATATCTTACTAAACTATTGTTGTATGTAAAGTAGATAAGGTTTTTAAAATATTTCAGAAGCTTCATTTAAAATTAAATTAAAATGCAGAGCCCATCTGAACCGGTGGCCAAGACCCTGGCAGTGTGAGTGCCACACAGCTCATGTGCCGCCTTTGGCGCACATGCCATAGGTTGCACACCCCTGTACTAGATGAAGTAGTCCACCATCGTCTAGTGCTCCTTGGTGTGTGTGTGTGTGTGTGTTAGTGAAGGACCTGACCTGTTCACAGCAGCAGGTACTGACCCTGTCCTGCCTTACCTTCAGACATGAAGGGAAATCCCAAAAACTGGGATCTGTGATGTATAGACGTACAGTTGCCAGTGTGCCCTGTCCTCTTATCAATCCACATAAGCAGCAAAACCATACAAGAACCAAAGGCAGGTGTTTTCTGTTTAGTACTGCACATTAGTACTGCAGAACCAAAGGCAGATAAACTATTTCTGTTTAGTGCTGCACACTACTTCTCGTGAAAGTCAGTATCATCTGCTAATTCAATATCCTCCGGGAGCAAACAAAACCTTGAGAGGCTCTTTTTAGGGGTGAGGATGGTTTATATTTAAAAATAACTTAACAATTTAGCTATTATCATTTTCTTATGATTTGTACACAATTTGCTTTTAATGAAGGACTTTTGCCACTCACACTATAGCAAAGTACCACAACAGGAAAATAAGGCAGCAAGACCTATTTCTCCTCTGGGATAAGATATTGAGGCTCTCGTATCTGAAGTGTACACAGAAACAAACACACTTTTACAGAGACAATGACGTGTTTGTATATATGCTGCAGGATAAATGATAGGAAAGCCCCATGCGCTACATACGCACAGAGTACCAGTTCAGTGCCACATTATTGTTTTTTTATTTTTAGTTCTGTTCATAATGAAGGGCTTAGTGCTGATAAGGAAGCTCGGAGCGGGTAGGCAGTTAGATTCTGTTTGTGGTTGGCAAATAAACTCCTAGCTTGTCTGAAAAAAAACAGAGTGACCTTGGCACAAATCACTTTTCCCAAGTTTTCTGTTTGAATTAAAAAATAAGAGCCCAAAGAACGTGACGGAAGAACTGCCTGCCCATACTGTGCATACTACAGCAGCAGAGACAATGCACAAGATACTTGATTCATGTTATGTGAAATTTTATTTACATGTAGAAGTGATTTAGATACATAATATTCATACAACATGTAGTTATAACACATGCTGTAGACTCACCTTCTGTTAGATCTGAAAACTAATTTAGAGGACTTCTCCATGGCCTTTCCCCTTGTATCACAAGGGGATGAGCATGGGTGGGTTATAGGAATAGGCAGCAGCTATATGCACTGAAAAAAGAATACACATGGTGACTAATCCATGTATGAGGGGAGGAATGAGCAGGCTTCCTCCCTCTTCCTCACCACCCCATACTCGCTATTAGCTGAACGCAACCAGAGTGCATTGGGCCTTGCCTCTGGGTTGAAGGTGAGAATTCACTTCCCAGAAAACTCTGTCATAGTTTCTGTGAGCAAAACTCTCTTGCAAGGGTTATGAAACCCTGATAGACAGACTTGGGCTACACTTGATTCTTTAACAGTTGTTACTTAGCCTGATTAATAGTTAGTCTGATTCTTTAACCATTGTTAATTTTATTCATTGCCAGTTCATACTAACTTAATGGGCTGGGAGCAATAGGGTTCTAGTCCCAGAATCAGACACAATAGAATTAAAACTAACAAGTTCAATATCTTTGGAATGGTGGGGTATATGCCAAAGACACTCACAGTGAGGGCAAAGCAAAGCCTCAGCCACTTTTACGCACAACCAGTAAAGACAAGAAAACTCAAGACCAGATAAACAAATAAAAGTAATATAGTATTGGGACTGTCTTTGGTATCATTCTTTGCATGAGCTCATATACTTATATACTCACACCCTTCCTGGGAGATCTGGTGATGAGAGACAAAGGACCAGCCCTGTCTTGGCATACCAGATATGCTAACCTGCTTAAGTCAATGAAGGTTCTGTGAATTGCTGCTAAGCAAGATAAAAGGCTATGCTAGCCTCAATCTTATGGAAGTCTTCATGTGAACTTGGCACAGCTAGTGATCTAGTGGTGGGGGCATGACTGAGTGGACAGGAAACAAGGTTGAGGGAAGGCCACTGTATGGATCTGGCAACACCGCAGGGATGTACTGGCAAAAATTAATGTGGACCCTATATCCATTTATCTCCATGGGTTCCTGCTCCATGATGGCAAACCTCCATGAGTGTGTGGGTGGGGAGGTGCATGGGGGTTGCACAAATACCATAGTGATGAAGCATTGGCTCCAGAATTTTTAGTGCCAAGAGGAATAAAGAGTCAAGGGAATTTATATAGAGATGCTAGTCCTATGAACTAACATTCTGGATTTCCTCATGGATTTGAGGACATCTGCAGGGCTGGAATGCCACACTCCATGCTTTCTGCAGAGAGGCAGCACTTAGTCCAGTAGGGTAGCACTCCAGGCTTTCTGAGGTTCTCTTGCTCTCCTGCAGGTTTTTCTATCAGATGGTGATCTGTCCCAAGGGACTGCAAGTACCTATCCACCAAGGTGTGGGGGATGGTTTTTTGTTTTGTTTTGTTTTTTCATTTTTGTATTCTGCCTATTAGTAAATAGAATGGTTGGTCCCAAAATGAAGGAAACCTGAAGGCGGAAGCTTGAGTAACCTTTCATTGCTGAGCTGTCTCTCTGGATTTCTAGATAGTATATAAGACTGAGAGAATATGGTGCAAGGAAGTCTGAGCAACATTGCTGTGACCTGTCAGCAGTAGGAGGGAACCAATGATCACATACAATTAAGATATTGGACTGCAAGTGCTAAATATAGTAAAGACAATGATTCAGAGTACAGTAATGCAGATTGGCAATGACAGTACTTTATGCTAGAGAGTTAAGCAAAACCTCACTTTCAAATCTGAAGAACTTTCTTAGGTATTTTTCATTCTTATGCATTTTTAAAACTATAAACATCAGCAGAACACCTCATTGTCCAGTAAAAGTAAAGGGGAAGTATTTTGTGTAATACTAGGCGTAGAGGAAAGAAAACTTGAATTTTTATTTTAAAGGAAGATATTCAGACTCCTAGGAGAGCACTATTTCTGTTTACTCTTGAAATATAACTGAATATTTTTAAAAGAAAAAAGAATACTGGCATTGGTGGATGGCTAAAAATGTGGCCATTTTAAAGGAAGGAATTGAGATTATTCATTAAATCTCAAGAGATCACTATTGGAATAATAAAAAAAATCCAGACTTTGACCAAAATTTAATAAAACAATAGGCTCCTCAATGAGAACTGGCCTAGATTTTTAAAGGTGCTGTGCACCTTCATATCCTGTTAACATCAGTGAGAAATCAGGGTGCTCCTTGTTATGTTTGTACCGCACCTCGTAAAATGGGACCCTGATTCCTAGGTGCTACCCTAGTACAAATAAATAAGAATTTTATTAACATCCCTTTTCAATAATATGGTTTATAAATGGGTTCATGCAAAGTTGCAAAAATGTTTGTTTGCAATTCCATCTCCAGTGATTTTGTGCCTGCTACATTTCTCTTTTTATTTTAATGCTACAAAGTGAGGTTTTCACATTGAAAGAAATGTGAAAGTCCAGATTTTCATATTTGCATGACAATAATGATTTTCACCTGAATGGAAAACTGAATTTCAAAATTTAGAATTCAGCATCTTGAGTGTTTATACAATGATTGAAATGATTGCAGTTGTCAACCTACATAATTTCATTTCCTTGCTTTTCATAAAAATCATTTTTTGTGAAATTGCAATACATGTGGACCTCATATTCCATTGCCAGCATTTTATACAGCCCCATTCAGAAATGTAGTGGCAATCATAATAAATCTCGATAATGGAACTGTTGAGTACTTTTCAATAATATGGTTTATAAATGGCTTATAAATGGGTTCATGCAAACTTTTCAATAATATGATTTACATGAAAACCCATAACTGTGAAAGAACTTGGATATTAAACATCTAATCAATGCTTTTGCAATGTAATTAGTTAAACTTGTTTTCTTAGTGCAGACTCAATACTTTGAGCTTCGATTTTTCAAAAGCAGGAAGCAGGCTTAAGCATGTGCTCAAAAATATTTGTTTTTTCTGACTCGGGGCCTTAAAGCCTTGCTTTTTCAACTTTGGCTTTAGTAACAGATTATAAGGCCAAGCAACAAGTTGAAAATAAACTAAATTGAGAAGCGATCTAAGGTTTAAAAAAAAACAACATAAATACGGGTGTCTCTTGCCTTTGTGGCATAATAATGGCAGCTTTCATGGACTTTATTTGGATGAATGTACTTAAAATACATTGAATAGTCTTCCTCTTCTGTTAACATATTTCTGTTTCCAGGAAGGATGAAATTCTCTCTTAGAAGGCATAGTAGGCAGTTTTTCATGCAGCACTGTTGCTTTATAATATTAGGAACACAGGAACTGCCATACTGGATCAGATCCAAAGTCCTTCTAGACTAGACAAATATCCTGTCTCTGACAGTGGCCAGTGCCAGATGCTTCAGGGGCTAGTGTAAGAAACCTGCAGCAGACAGATGAGGGATAATCTGCCCACCTATATAGGTCTCATCCTGGTCTCTAATAGTTAGATATTGGCTCTGACCCTGAAGCCCAAGGTTTAATATCTCCTCCAAAATGTTTGTTGTCATTAATTATAAGTCTGGATAGTCTTGATATCCATATAAATATCCAGTCCCTTCATGTCTCTTATTAAGTTATTGGCTTTAGTGTCTTCCACATTTTATTGTGTGACAGAGTATTTTATTTCATTTTTTTTTATTATTATTATTATTATTATTATTATTATTAATTTCCCACCTTTTAATTTCATTCAATGTCCCCTTGGTCTTGTTATGAGACAGGGAGGACAGATGCTTCTAGGCTATAATAATGAATGGTTGAGAGCTGATGAATACTTTTAGCATGGCTCCTCTTATTCATCTCCTTTCTAAAGTAAACAATCTCAATCTTTTCAATTTCTCTACATCTGAGAGTTTTTCAAGACCCTCAATCATTCTCATTGCTCTTCTCTGAACCTTTTCTAGTTCTGCAATACTCTTTTTGGGATGGGGTGACCAGAACTGTACTCAATGTTCCAGCTGTGGCAGTGCCACTGATTTATATAAAGGACATTATAATACTCCTTGTATTATTCACCATCCATTCCTTTTGCAATGTAACATATTGTTAGCATTTCTAGCCACAGCCGTACATTGAGCAGAGGTCTTTATGGAGATGTTTTACTTATCAGGCAGTTAGTACCATTGCAAAACACGTACTTGACTTAATAAAACATATTTCAGTAATTATTATACAGTATGTCTGTGATGTTGGCGGGCCAGCTGCCAGCTCTTGCAAAGGTTGCAGGCATTAGCTAAGAACTGGCAAACTCATAGCTGGCGACGGGTCCAGTTCATTTATGTGTTAGTGTTGCTCCAAATGGATGGTTTAGTGTTTTGACTCTATAGAATGTTTGTAAGTTGCTTCATGCATTAATCTTGCTTGTAATGTCTTGCTATAAGGAAATATGTAAGTTTTGCTTTCTACTTTGAAAATGTTTGCTGTAAACTTGTAAATTCAGATGGGAAGTGTGTTTCCCTCTGCCTCCCAGAAGAACTATTAAAATCAGATGGACCATTAAGGAACATTGTGATACAAAGAATCAGTTAGTGGTCCTATCACACCTTGGATACTACATAAAAGGAAGCTTGTCCTGTGGACTTGGAAGATGAATGATGGAAAGAAAGATGGGAAAATTTTCCATCTCTTTGCTGTTTGAACTCTCACCAGGCCAGAGACACCAAATTGAAGCCAGAGATCCCCAGGCTACCTCCTGGGTCTGCCCTGAAGGACACTTTGAATTGACATATCGCTACAACTCTGTCACTCTTAGAATTTAGACTGCAACTCATTTGTGTGAGTGTGTGTGTGTGTGTGTGTTTGCAAATAACTCATTTCTTTTTCTTAATTAATAAACCTTTAGATAATGTATTACAAGATTAGTTACAGGCATTGTCTTTGGTATAAGGCATTGTCTGGGGTAAGTGACAGATCTTTTGAGACTGGAAGCAACCTGAATGTGATGCAATTTTTGGTGTCTGATGACCATTTATCACTAAATCCCGTTTGCCTGGGCAGCAAGGTAGACTGGAGAGTCTAAGGGAACTGTCTGTGATGTTGTGGTGAGACTGTTATAATGATGAAGGAATTCACTTTTGTCACTGGCCTGGAGAAATCTAATTATAGAACTTACCTCCAGGTTGCGGTGTCTGCCCTGTTTTTGACAGTCTGCCCTGAGGTAGGCACTTACTGATGTGAGCTGCTCTAGACAGCATGACAACATCATACAGTGAGCATTTCCTATAGGAAACTGGAGACAATTAACTTCTTTCAACAGATCCGTTTTTAATTTAAAAATTTAACTTGACCTCGACATTCCAAATTGCTGAGAGAATATTTTTCATTTCCCTTGAGTGTTTTTTTTAATTTTATTGCCTTATTTATAACTTTCTGAGACTTAATGCTGTTTAGTGCACTATTCCAGCATGGGTATTAAGGACAATTAGTAATCCCAGAGAAAGCTTCAGAATTATGGGAGTTGCCAGTGTTTAGCACATCTGATAATTTAAAGCCTAGATGTCTCAAGCTAGATATCCAAAATCAGCAAACACTTGAAAAGTGTGGTCAACTGTTCACAAATGGTATACTTGTTTGCTATGCTTCTTATGTATATGGTCCCACCCTGCCCCAAGCAAGAAAGCACTTAAGCACACATGTAGACTCATTGAAATCAATAGGACTATGCAAATACTTAAATGATTTGCTGCCTCAGAGCCATGGTGCCTTTCATCTGAGGTTCTCAAAGCACTTTACAAACATTAAACTCACAACACCCCAGTGAGGTAGGGAAATATTAAGGGTGGTTGAAATTGATTCCTATGACCTGTATATTGTCAGTATACAGAATAACATTAAAGAAGTGAAAATTCCAGCCTGACCCAGCCAAACAATATGTGAAAACATGCTGTAAACTAGTCATGGAGTAGGCACACTATATGAAACATCCAGTTATAAATTAGCAAACCCCATATAAATCTAGCTGTGGAGGAAGCCTCCAGAGTTCAGAGGTTTAGCTGAAGTACCCAAACATACAGAAGACTGCAGCAGACAACAGAGCACTCAGTCCCCACACAGTTCTCCTTCATCTCTATCTCATGTTGGACGCTGGAGGCCTGATTCTGCACTAATGAAGTCAATGGGTGCAGGTTTGAGCCATTGCTGAGGAAGGTCTCTGACCTGCTAATGCCCTTCAGCAACTTTGATGGATGTACTGCCCTTCTGTCTGGGGTAGTTTCAAAAACCGTTTAGTAAGTTATCCATAATTAACTAACACAGTTTGAAGCCAATTTCAAAATAAGCTGTCTTCCTGGGCAAAATTATAAGGGCTACTGTTTTCCTCAATATTTTTTGTTTGGTATAATAATATTGAAAAAGAGGAAAATGTTTTCCATCAGTGATGCTCATGGGAATGATCAGTGCCATCATTGGTACCTATGGGAAATGAAAACTTCTCTTGCATCTCACTATAAATGGAGATTTCATTTCTCCAGTGTAATCAGTATTCCTTAAACTCTTCATTTTACAATCACTTTTCAGGACCTGTGCAAGCGATGAAGTCCATTATATGAGATATCATCTGTTGTTCCTTTATCATTATAGCTGTGCAAGTCTCTCACTTTAAAAACTAAATTAGGTGGGAACAATACACAAAAATTCAAGCATGTCTTGTAGGCACTGGCCTGCACTGGGGTGGTTCAGAGCCGCATCACTCCTCAGGGGACGCCCAGGAGAAAAGCTGCACCATGGAACTAGAACTCCTCCTAGAGCAACCTGTCAAATAAGGAGAGGAGCTTTCTAAAATTGTTGTTGGCTCATTATTCACATCCTGTAATAAACCTCTAAAAAATGAATCTACATGGTGCATTACCTCTAGCAGATGTTCCATAGAAACAAGACATGCTTCATATTCATATGTCAGCAGCTTTCCAGCATTGTTTTGACAAAGAGAGCTGGCTAAGAACAGCTGCTGTTCCTGGCATTCTGTGTCCTCTATCCCCTACTTGTTCAGCTATAAATAATCAAAAAATGATCTTAGTGTCAATATCTATGACTCAGGAATTTAAACCCAACAAATTGCTAAGGTTGTTACTTTTCCTATCATTTTTTCTCTTCATAGGACAGAACATCCATGGCTTAGGAGGAGCTCAGTATTCAGGGTCTCTAAGGTAAATTTGACTAGACAGATGCCTGTGTATTATCACATTTATAATGACTACTAGCTGATGGGCTTCTGCACAGAAGCACAACATATAAGTGGAGAGTACAGCCACTCCTGCTCCCAACAATTAATCCTCTGACCTAAATTTGGAAATTGACATCACGGCTGACATTATTTGCATTTGCTGTCAAAATAAATGGGGGAAATAATTTCTCTATTTGCATTCAGTTGTAATATCACCCCAAAGGAGCTATTTAATGTATTAATCACTAGTATCTATAACCTATTTAAGCAAAGGCTTGAACTATTTAAAACTTTATCGCTAGTGAATGGAGTCTATTCAGTGAATTCATTATGACTTTGGTTTTTAAACAAGACATTATCTTAATATAAACAATACTTATAAGGCCTGGGCTACACTAGCTGGGGGGTTCGAACTAAGATACGCAACTTCAGCTATGCTATTTACGTAAGTATCTTAGTTCGACTTACCTGGCCGTCCTCACGCTGGCGAGTTAACTCCGCTTACTTCTCCTGCCGAGGTGTAGTACGGGCGTTGATTAGCAGATTGATTTATCGTGTCCAGACGAGATGTGATAAATCGATCCCCGATACATCAAACACTACCCACCAATCCGGGTAAGTTTATTTTGAATGTTCAGTCTTTAATCTAGCTTTGTTGCCAATTTTTTCTCATAGGTGATGGCTGGATTGAACTGGTGTTGATAATACAAGTGACCTAATTGAAACTCAGCCCAAATTTTTAATGGGACACAAACCTAGATCTTTTAAAAGATTTAAATCTGTTTGAATCAGTCTGAATGCACCCTCTGTAGACAGTGGAACTGGTTGGGAATTTTCCAGTGAAACTTTCCACCAGCTGCCTTTCCCAGAAAGGCTGACTCATCAAAATGGAAGCTTTTTGTGGAAACATTGCAGTTGTGAAAAAATGTTTAGCCAGAAAGATTTCTGTGGTTCAGGATGGAATTTCTAGTCAACATAAGAGAGACTCCCACCCCAGACCAGTCTAACAGGGCACTCATCTGGGAAGTGGGAGAGCCTGGTTCAAGTCCTTGCTCTGCCTTTCTCCCACATCCAAGATGAGTGGCATAACCGTAGGGATGTAATCAGTCTCTCACTCCCATTCAAAATTTGGAGCTGTTCCACTGTCTCCTACCCATCTCTAGTAGTCAGAGATATTTACAGAAACCACTGCAATGTGAATGGGGAGGGAAGGTTGTTTATCCATTCCCATCAGAAAGTACATGCCTCTGTTTTACAGGAAACCTGAACTTTATGCAGTCACTTGATCTCATTGCAAAGAAGACTAGTTTTAATTGTTTTATCTTAATAAATAGCAATGAAACAGAAAGTAACCAGCTAACCGGTGGCTGCTGATATAAGGCTCGGTCCCTAACTTCCATGTGGGAAACAAGGAAAACTGCCTGGGGACATGGTTTCAAAACTATTTGTGCTGACTGACCAAACCATGTTTAAAGCAAGTTAGTCTGAAATCATTTTAACCTGCTCTTAGCAGAACATTGTTTAACACTGGCTCAGGTATCCTAACTCCTGTTGCAGAGCAGATGGAACCACATATGTTTCTCATGTATGTGGTTTTTGTAGAGTGAAGAGTATTAGCTTATTCTAAACCTTTCCATTTCATTATCCCTAACCAACAGGCACTCGGCCATTTCTGGATAGCAAAACTTTTTACAGCAGACAGAGACAAAGGAAAGCAAACTAAGCAAGTGTATTGAAACAGTAAGACAAGCACACTAGTACAACAGAGGTAAAGCAATAAGGCCCACATTTTCACACACATTTTCACACTTGGCTGCCTACAGCTGGGCACTTTAGGCCTAATTTTCAGAGGTATGGAGTACCTGCACAGTCCATAGACTTCAATGGGAGCCGCAAATGCTCAACACCTTGAAAAGCAGACCCATTCAGATAGACACGTAGATATGGATTTGAGGGGGGGTGGAATGTTCAAAAACACTTAAGTGACTTGGGAGCATGTGTTCCAATGGAAGTCAATAGGGCTTGTACTCCGAAATCACTTCAGTGCTTTGAAAAGATGTCCAACTTAAGCATCCAAGTTTGAACATTTTGGCCCAGAATCCAGATGCTTTTCAGACTGAACGGAATCATTGCTTTGGATGACTTTTTCAGATGGTAAGAGACGTCTTTCCTTAACCTTCCAACACACACAATATCACAAGTTGATCTTTATCTTTCAAATTGTTCCTTGTCCAGCACTAGGTATTGTTTTCAAATGCCCTTGTAATTTTGGAATGGGCATAAAGAAGCTTAATTATTTTTAGGACGGTTTATCAATTAAGCAATGGTAAAAATGGTAAAATTAAAATGAATTGTGAATAGCATATGAGCTGATAAAGCTCAAAGTTGATGCCTAGTTAGGGTTGCTAACTTTCTAATCGCACAAAACCAAACACTCTAGCCCTGCCCCTTCCCCAAGGCCCTGCCCCTGCTCACTACATTCTCCCTCCCTTGGTGGCTCGCTGTCCCCTACCATCAGGGTGCAGGCTCTGGGATTAAATAGCTCTGGGCCAGAAATTAAGGGTTCAGGGTGCAGGAGGGGGATCTGGGCTACGAGAGGGAGTTGGGGTGCAGGAGGGGGTGAGGGCTCTGGGCTAGAGTTGGGCTTTGGGGTGGATTTGGGGATGAGAGTTTTGGGATGTAGGAGGGGGCTCCGGACTGGGGCATGGAGCAGAGGGATTCGGAGTGTGGGTGGGGGCTGCAGGTTGAGGCAAGGGGTTGGGTTGCAGGAGGTGGTACGGGCTCTGGGCTGCAGGTGTGGACTCTTGGGTGGGCCTGGGGAAGAGGGGTTTGGGGCATAAAAGGGGGCTCTGGATTTGGGGGGGCTCAGGGCAGGGGAAGGGTATTGATGCTGGAGTTGGGGCACAGGCTTACATCGGGCGGCTCCCGGCCAGCGGCACAGCAGGGCTAAGGCAGGATCCCTGCCTGTCCAGGCATCATGCTGTGCCCCAGAAGCAGCCAGCATGTCTGGCTCTTAGGCAGGTGGGCCAGGAGGCTCCGGGCGGCTCTCACCTGCAGGCACTGCCCCCCAGCTCCCATTGACCCAGGTTTCTGGCCAATGGGAGTGTGGAGCTGGTGCTCAGGGCTGGGGCAGCGCGCAGAGCCCTGTGACCCCCACCACCACCTGGGAGCCGGACCTGCTGGCCGCTTCTGGGACACAGAGCGGTGCCAGCACAGGTAGGGACTAGTCTGCCTCAACCCTGCAGCACTGCCGTCTGGACTTTTAACGGCCTGGTCAGCAGTGCTGACCAGAGCCGCCAGGGTCCCTTTTCAACCAGACACCTGGCAACGCTAAGCCCAGTGTTGCACTCCCTATTTGGGCAAAAACTTGTGTTGAAGTCAATGGTAGTTTTGTCTCTATAAAGATGACAAGGTCAGGCCTAATATTTGTTAATGAATATGCTTGGCTTTGTGAAACATAATTATATAACTCATATTCTGAGCTCTGACCATATATCCTCCTGTTATTAGTCTGTTTATTCTAGAACATTTGCTATTCAGCAAATCTGTGAAATTGATCACAAAAACAAACCCACCAACATAGAGGAGAATGCTAATAATCTTGCTTCAGATAAGAGAGCTTTATACAGCATCACCAGATCACTTGAACACATAGAGGCCATGTGGTTATCCTCAGTACTCCATAATGACTACCCCAACTTCTTTATCTAAGGTCTGTCAACACATGTTGATATTTCTTAATCACGAAGGGGCCAGAATCTTTCATTTATTTCCAGTGTAATTTCAGTGGAGTCACTCTGGATGTAAAGAGGGAATGTACAAAGTGAGTGACATAACCAGGTTACAGTCTGGACTATAAGTATCTGTGTCCTCCCTGCCCTCTAACCTGGATGCTGCTTTGCTGTTTTTGCCTCTTCTCCTGGACTGCTCACAAGCAGCCTCTAGTATATAAGTCACACCTAGCTATGTCTGTCTGTACTTGAAAACTACCAGTCAGATTTAGGGTTTCATGAGCCTGAATTATACTTCAGGGTGACTCCAGCACACTTAGACCCAGACTTTCCCCCCAGAAATGTATGTCTTGTATTGCCCAACCTCTCCTGGACAATGCAAGCTCATATAAAATCTGTAATTTTATTAAAAGAAAATATTCACAAATCCTGTTATCCCAACTGGAGTTAGTTTCCCAAACACTTCAGACACACTGGTTTAGATAAAACAATAAAACAGGTTTATTAACTACAAGGAGGGAGATTTAAGTGAATATAAGTAATGGAACATAAAAATCAGAAATGGTTACAAGAGCAATAAAGATGAAATGCAACTAATGCCTAACTTAAAAAACTATATTAAAGTCAAACCAAAGTTTTTCCTACCACATGCTCTTAGTTCCTTTTGGTATAGTCAATCGATGGACAGAGTGAGAGCAGAAGAGGAGGGGTCCGTGGCAGTGTTTGTCCCTCATTTTTGTAGTATCAGTCCCTCTCTTAGAAAACTTTTCCAGCCGAGTTTCAGGAGACAGAAAATCTATTGGAGAGGATATATCCTGCCGGTTTTCCCACCTGTTGGATCTCCCTTTGTGCTTCATGACTGTTTACTGCTTAAATGCAAATTAAGCACAGCATGCCTTCTTTTGGTTGTGACAGACTTGTTTGCCAACTTCTGTTTGGGCCACGCTGTGGTTTGGAACAGGCGGAATCTTATAACTTTATATACAATGTTCCACACACATTTTATCAGGACAATATTGACCAACAAATTATGAGTTTTAAAATGATACCTCACAAAGCATACTTTATACAGAGATTATTATAGTAGTGTGTAAGGACTGAATACAGGGGTATAGATTGTTACAGAGGGACATCAATCTTAAAATGGCTACGAACTCAGTCCTAGTTTATTTCTTCCTATTATAAAAGGGAGAAAAGCTAAACATTTAATCTAATGCATTGTTGAGTGTTTTAGGGAATGCGGGGGAGGAGAATTGACATACATTAAAGTTTCTAAAGAAAAGCTTTTCCTTGTGTATTATTCTGAAGTAAACTTTTTGCTAAAGATGAGCAAAACTCTAACCAGGAGTGGTTTGGATCTGAGTTCATCCTATCTGAGTTGAACAAGCAAATTTCAGGGTATGCTGGGATGAGTTTCAGACACATGGCTCTCTTTTGGGTCCCTCTACATTTACTCCAGGTTGTTTCATTGTCCCAACAGCAATAATATCCGCCTTATCTCCATTCAAGACAGTATGTGAAGTCTCGCTCTACTATCAGCCTCACGGAATGACTTTTATGATTATTCTTGGCCAGTAGTTTCATTATCTCGCTACGCTAGGCAGACCAGTGACTCAATAATGTTTGAACTGTGTTAGCAACACAGTGATCTGGGGCTATGATCAGCATTTTGCACTTGCCCTGGTTGATCTTGTGCAGAACCTTGTGGAGAGCAGAAATTGGAAGGAATGCAGACAGAAGCAGCTTGGCATTGTGGCAAACAGGGCCACATGAAGAGTTCCCTACCTCAGGAACAATGTTGGCTGATGACTTTTTGAGAAACCATCACACTGGGTGCTGTGCTTCCTGCTAAACCTGTTACTAGGCTATTCTTTTGCCATGTAAGTGTTGTGTGCTGGACACATCGGCTCCAAAATTTCACAGCCTCATCGCACAGAAGCCTGGAGTGTAATTTTGCTAGTTAATATCTGGCATTGGCAGTTAAAATCTGAAGAGGTGTGCTTTGTAGGCCAGTAGGAATGACTTGTAGGCAGCTGAACTGCTCTCACTGCTGGGTTATTTATGTATAGATGAGTCTATTCACACATGCAGAGGTCTTGGATTGTGAGCTGACCTTTGGGAACTAACTTTTCTAGTCCTGAAACCTCTGTCCCTGCTGCTCAGACTGTAAACAGGGCTATAAAGTCAAGGAACTAGCCTGGTTTAAGAGAATTTCCCAGGTGAGACAGAACTGCTGCAACGGTTCTACAGTGCTCCACTTTGCAGCTCCTGGAAAAGATGGTATATTGAGGGAAGGAGGAGGTGTAGCTGGAACAATCTGTGCTCTGTTCTTGGCTGTGAAATGTCCCTTAACAAGCCATACCAGCCAGGCCCTAAGGTTATTCTAATTTACACCAGCTGAAAGCTGGAGTAGCTCCATTGAAGTCAATGCAATTACTCTGGCTATACCATGGTATAAACAAGAATAGAATCTGGTCCTATGAATTTAAATTACTGTGTACTGGGGTCTATCCTTCCATGTTGTGCAGCCTTCATATACAAAATCCTATGTTGAAATAGATGCTGTAAAAAGGAAATATGCTTCATTCTCCACATTTTCTTCATAAACTATAAAGACAACGTAAGAAAGAACACAACAATCAGAATAAGCCTCAAAGTTATGATAAACACTAAGGACTAGGAAGGCATAACATACTCAGCTTGCTCACTTCCAGATTACTGGAACTCACCTGAAGTTGTATAAACAATACAATGCAGAATGTGTGTTAATCTTCCATCCGTAAAGAGTCTTTCACCCAGAAGAAACATGAAGTGCTTTACTGATTGTTTGTATAGGGATCATTCATAAGAACATAAGAACATAAGAACAGCCGTACAGGGTCAGACCAAAGGTCCATCTAGCCCAGTATCTGTCTACCAACAGTGACCAATACCAGGTGCCCCAGAGACAGTGAACCTAACAGGCAATAATCAAGTGATCTCTCTCCTGCCATCCATCTCCATCCTCTGACAAACAGACGCTAGGGACACCATTCCTTACCCATCCTGACTAATAGCCATTTATGGACTTCACCACCATGAATTTATTCAGTTCTCTTTTAAACACTGTTATACTCCTAGCCTTCACAACCTTCTCAGGTAAGGAGTTCCACAAGTTGACTGTGTGCTGCATGAAGAAGATCTTCCTCTTATTTGTTTTAAACTTGCTGCCTATTAATTTCATTTGGTGACCCCTAGTTCTTGTATTATGGGAGTAAGTAAATAACTTTTCTCCACATCACTCATGATTTTATATACCTCTATCATATCCCCGCTTAGTCTCCTCTTTTCCAAGCTGAAGAGACCTAGCCTCTTTAATCTTTCCTCATATTCCTCATATGGACCCTCTCCAAACCCCTAATCATTTTAGTTGCCTTTTCTGAACCTTTTCTAGTGCCAGTATATCTTTTTTTGAGGTGAGGAGAACACATCTGTACACAGTATTCGAGATGTGGGTGTACCATGGATTTATATAAGGGCAATAATATATTCTCAGTCTTATTTCTCTATCCCTTTTTAATGATTCCTAACATCCTGTTTGCTTTTTTTGACTAGCCTCTGCACACTGCGTGGACATCTTCAGAGAACTATCCACGATGACTCCAAGATCTTTTTCCTGACTCGTTTGTAGCTAAATTAGCCCCCATCATATTGTATGTATAGTTGGGGTTATTTTTTCCAATGTGCATTACTTTACATTTATCCACATTAAATTTCATTTGCCATTTTGTTGCCCAATCACTTAGTTTGTGAGATCTTTTTGAAGTTCTTCACAGTCTGCTTTGGTCTTAACTATCTTGAGCAGTTTAGTATCATCTGCAAACTTTGCCACCTCACTGTTTACCCCCTTTCTCCAGATCATTTATGAATAAATTGAATAGGATTGGTCCTAGGACTGACCCTTGGGGAACACACTAGTTACCCTCTCCATTCTGAGAATTTACCATTAATATTCCTACCCTTTGTTCCCTGTCTTTTAACCAGTTCTCAAATCCATGAAAGGACCTTCCCTTTTATTCCCATGACAGCTTAATTTAACGTAAGAACGCTTTGGTGGAAGGACCTTGTCAAAGGCTTTCTGCGAAATCTAAAAGTAACACTATGTCAACTGGATCCCCCTTGTCCACACTGTTTTTGACCCCTTCAAAGAACTCTAATAGCATGTAGGTAAGACACATTTCCCTTTACAGAAACCATGTTGAGCATTTGCTCAACAGTTTATGTTTTTCTATGTGTCTGACAATTTTTTTCTTAACTATTGTTTCGACTAATTTGCCAGTACGACGTTAAGACTTACTAGGTCTGTAATTGCCAGATCACACTTCTAGAGCCCTTTTTAAATATTGGCGTTACATTACCATCTAACTTCCATTCATTGTATACAGAAAGCTGATTTAAAGGACAGGTTACAACCTTAGTTAATTAGTTTCGCAAGCTTCACATTTGAGTTCTTTCAGAACTCTTGGGTGAATGCCATCTGGTCCTGGTGACTTGTTAATGTTGAGTTTATCAATTAATTCCAAAACCTCCTCTAGTGACACTTCAATCTGTGACAGTTCCTCAGATTTATCACCTACAAAAGCCAGCTCAAGTTTGGGAATCTCCCTAACATCCTCAGCCGTGAAGACTGAAGCAAAGAATCTATTTAGGTTCTCTGCAATGACTTTATCGTCTTTAAGCGCTTCTTTTCGTCTGGCACTGAAATACATTAAGCTGCTCAATAAATTTATTTGGAAGGAGAGGAAGGGAAATATTCCTGGTTGTTTTCTGAGACAACAAAGTTTGCCTTTATGGAATCTCCTTCTCTCTCTCTCTCTTTTTTGGTAAATTGAGCACTTGTGAGAGGTGACAGACTGAATTTGTCTGAGATCTCCATCTGTTACATGTCTCAAGTACACATAGAAAGAAATCAGGCAATTATTTAAAATGGTATTTTTAAATCAGAGTTCCTTGTTCCAGCAAAATTCCTCTATTTTCTCTGGGCTCTGGTTTTGTGTCTGGAATGCACTGTGGACTCGTGGGCGGCTTACACAGCTTTTAGCTAGGATCATAAAGCAAAGGTTGCACTAGCACTACAACTAAACTGGGTCCACTTCTTAAATATACACATAGCTCCTTAGCTTGTGAGTAGACTCACTGCTCTGCTTCCCAGGGTCTGGAATGTACCTGTGTCTCCTGGCCTAAAGAAAGAGCTCTTACAGCTCTGTCTCCACTTGCACACAACTCAGTATTCAGCTGTGCCACTGCTGGTCTCAGCTGGAAACCACCTTATACGAAGGTTTTCTCAAACCTTTACAATATGTGACAGAATGAAACAGGGGAACAGGCCTTCTTTTTGACTGCTCTGAGCACCTTGCATGCTTTTCAAGTATTGGTTTTAGTTCTCAGTTTTCTAGACCACATTCCTTTCAGTATCCAGTAGATCAGTGGTTCTCAACTGCAGGTATGCAGCCCCATGGTGGTCTGCAAGCCCTTTCAGGGGGGCTGTGAATCCCCGCCGCTGAAACCCAGTTCCTCAAGCGGGGCTGAAGCGGGAAGCAGTGCAGGATTGAAACTCCAGCTTTCCCCTTCCCCCTGCTGAAGCTGGGAGTGGGGGCTGAAACCTCAGTGTGAGCAGAAACCTTGAGCCCATGGGCAGAGTTGGGGGAGTACAAGGGTGTTATCCCTACACTGCAGTGCCTTACCCAGAGTGGGAAAGTCCTGGGTGCAACTGCACCCCCCCCCCATCTCCTCATCCTCCTCTCCCTCAGCCACCCTCAGGCCTCACCCTCTGGCCAGGTCTTGAGCGGGAAGCCGGAGTCAGGCAGTGTGTGACTCCTCTGGGTGATGGTTGGGTTGCCAACCCTCCCAGATTGGCCTGGAGTCTCCAGGAATTAAAGGTTAATCTTTAATTAAAGATTAATGTCATGTGATGAAATCTGCAGAAATACATCCAAAACAAATTGGCTACCCTAGTTGGTGGTGCCATGGAGTGAGCATACATGGCATCCCCCCAACTGCTGCTGGTGACTGGCCGGCATTGTGGCTTCTCCTCAGCTCCCAGTCCGCTTTGACTGCTCAAACAGCTAGTCAGAGCTGCCTGGGCAGCTCCTGGCCCAGTGGAGCCCTTGGGGAGTAGCCTCTGGCACACAGGCCCAGACAGGTGAGTGGCCTGCTGAAGTGAGTTGGGGATGGTGGTGGCGCTCCCTCCCTGGAGCCCCACCAGCCCTTCCCCCCCAAAAAACAGAAGTCAAACTACACCTATGCCCAAGGGTTCCCACCCTTATCCCGGAGCCCCAAGTACCCCACCTCCACCTCCCCCGCTGGGCCCTGTAGTTTTTCTAGCAAGTTGAAGGGGCACCTCAGGACCCTTGCAGTAGATTATTCCTGTGCATTTACTTCCTAATTAATTTTTAGTCAGAGAGGTAGCTCTGATTCTAAAATGTAACTATGTTAGCTTTCCACGGTTAAACTTTCAAACCATTTGATTTTATCTGAGCATTTTTATAGACAGAGTGTTATCACTTATAATGTTTTATTTAATATATAGGTCATATTAATAAATAAAACAAGCAACAGTTTTCCAAAAAAGCATAACTTCTTTGCTGGAGCATTTCTTTGGAATTCTTTGGTGCTTAGGCATGACATTTATAAAGTGATCTTGTTAGTTTAAATTATCCTTAATACACGGATAATCTCTAACATATACAATGTTCAGTTCTGTTTTTGTAGAACCTGCATTCCAGTTTTATACTGCAATATGCAATAATAACATCAACATCTGTCTACTTGTTTTTCATAGTGTTGCCCCTCACAATGGTATCTGAGTGCCTAACGTGAACAGTAGAATGAAATACCCAGAGTCAAGAGTGATACAAATTACAAATATACAGAGGGGAAAATATTGTTTCATAAGGGCATTTTCCAATCTTAAAATCAAAGGGTCTCATTCATCCCTGCATTACCCCCATTTGAAGTTACACCGTCATAAAACTGGAGTAACATAGCAGGGAATCATGCCCAGAAACAGGAGAGTGAGTTTTAGGCCTGGTCTACACACAAAGTTAAACTGGTTTAATTAAATGCTGGTATTTAAATGGTGCAACTTTGTGGACATACTGATAACTATCCACACAAGGGCTTGCACTTGTTTACTAAATCAGATTTTTTAGGTTATTTACATTAAACACAGACAATTCCTGTGTATAGGCAATCTGCAAAATTTTAACCTCTGGCTCTGAGGCAGGGACTTGTAAGGTAACCTAATGAGATTCAACAAGGACAAGTGCAGAGTCCTGCACTTAGAATGAAAGAATCCCATGCACTGCTACAGGCTGGGGACTGTCTGGTGCAAGCAGAGTCAGAATGAGCTCTCCCCTAACATCTGGTGGTGAGCTATGGAAAGGACTTTAGGGGCTGATTTTGTTTGCATGGGCACACTCACCCTATCTAGTATGATGGACTGCTTGCCCAAATGGTCACTGGCTGCTGGGGGATCCCCAGTTTCTTTGTTACTGGGGCAGGAGTAATAAATGGTTGTTATTCTGATTATGGGAATCAAGGACAGTAGAACTGTACTTGGCATTTTATGACGGAGGGACTCGCCCTCAACTAAGTAGCAGTCACTAGGCAAGGAACATGGGGCCCTAAACACCACTTTTACCCTTTCTCTTTTCAGTGTGCAATAATACAGCTAATTTTGACTCCATTAGGAGTCTTGTTACATGCTGCAGAGATGAAATCACTGATACTTGGGTCTAGGCATTAAACCTACTTCGGGCTATTGGTGCACTAGCAAAGGCTCCCTACTGCCAGCTAAAATTACTGAGAGCTGAAGTCACTAAAGAGCCGAGATTGCTGAGAGCTGTGTTAAGTAGGGGGGTAGGGGGCTGAAGACAAGTTGGTGAGCAGCTAGCAGAACGACTAATGGAGAGGAGCGGATAGCGGAGAGGCGTGGTGAGTAAAGCAGAGCAGATAGGAGGGCAGCTGGCAAAGTGGCTAGCAGGATGGCTAGTGGAGAGGAGCGGATAGCAGAGAGGTGTGGCAAGTGGAGTGGATAGACTGGTGGAGAGACACAGTTGGTAGTGAAGACTGCGGCAGAACTCCAGGGAGAGGCATGGCCCAACCCAAGCAGTGGACCATATGAGATCCCCCTCCTCATACCTACCCCCACTTCCACCCAGGCTGGGAGGTAAACTCTGCAGAGGAACTTCTGAACTCTGGGGGCTGCATTGACCAACGTCAGAAACTATGGGTGGGGTGACTGTTGGGTTGCTGGACTTGAGACCCTGAGGGGAAAAGGACACTGCCAAACTTACTTGGAAATGGGTCTTTTTTTCATGATTTATGTTATAAATCCAGTTGTGGTGTTTCCACAAGATAATGCCGCACTGTTTCCCTCCTTTATTAAAAGGCTTTTGAAACACTCAGACTCTGTGCTTGAGAGAGGGGAAGCATTGCCTCTTAGAGGTGCCCAGAGGGGTGGTATGTAATTGCCTCACATCATTGAGTGGGGGCTCAAGCCGGTTTTGCATTGTGTTATTGAAACGGAACCCCTAAATACTGAACCTGGCCCTTGTTGCTCCCAACTCTGACAGGCAGGAGGGTTACACTGGCTAAGCAGCAGTTCTGCAGAAAAGGACCGGGGGATTACAGTGAATAAGAAGCTGGATATGAGTCAGCAATGTGCCCTTGTTGCCAGAAAGGCTAACAGCATATTGGGCTGCATTAGTAGGAGCATTGCCTGTAGATTGAGGGAAGAGATTATTCCCCTCTATTTAGCACTGGTGAGGTCACATCTGGACTATTACATCCAGTTTTGGGCCCCTCATTAAAGAAAGGATGTGGACAAATTAGAGAAAGTCCATCAGAGGACAACAAAAATGATCAGGGGGCTGGGGCACATGAGTTATTAGGAAAGGCTGAGGGAACTGGGCTTGTTTAGTGTGCAGAAGAGAGAAGTGAGAGGGGATTTGATAGCAGCCTTCAACTACCTGAAGGGAGGTTCCAAAGAGGATGGTGCTTGGCTGTTCTCAGTGGTGGCAGACGACAGAACAAGGAGCAATGGTCTCAAGTTGCAGTGCAGGAGGTCTAGGTTGGATATTAGGAAATGCAGTTTCACTAGGAGGGTGGTGAAGCACTAAAATGGGTTACCTAGGGAGTTGGTGGAATCTCCATCCTTAAAGGTTTTTAAGGCCCAGCTTGACAAAGCCCTGGCTGGGATGATTTAGTTGATGTTGGTCCTGCTTTGAGCAGGAGGTTGGACTAGATGACCTTCTGAGGTCTCTTCCAAACCTGATCTTCTATGATTCTATGATGACTCTATTCAGACAGCAAGATGAGAAAAGGTTTAAAGATTTACTTTTCTTCTTGGGAGGAATGAAATAAATCAAAACTGAATTTCATTATTTTCTAATATGGGGAAATTTTTGTAACAGAGAGGCTGTATGTAATGAACTTATTTGGCTGAGGACTTCAGTTTCCAGATCTTTTAATCCGATATCTTTCTCTGACCATGCTTCTTAGCATATGTACAATGTGCCTCAGGTGGCATGTGACCAGGATTCATCACTGAATTTGGTCTGCTGGTTGGATCACTAGCTTCCCCGGCTTGGGCCAGGTATTGCTGGGAAGTGCAAAGTGAACGTTGATCTATGCCACCCACCACCCTTCCGACCACTAAATTCACTTAAAAATTTAATTCTTATCCAGTGGAAACATACTAGATAGGGCACTTAACACCATTTGAGATGAATAACCACATCTGATTCCATGGTACATATAGGAGCTTATTTGTGAATATAACCATCTTAGCCTTAACTAAACACTCACAGTAATGTTTTTATGTGAGACATTGATTTGCGCTAAATAACATAAGAAAACTCAGGGCATACTTATATAGCAGGTGCAAGTGATCTTTCATCTTGTACTAAACAAAATATTAATAAATTCCCTACAAATAACTTAGTCTAGCCTTATCACAATAAGTCAGCTTACCTGATTTTTAGATGGATATTCATGAAAGGTGAACACTCCCGCTAATGCACGATGGTTATAAGTTCTGATTCAGCTTCCAGAAAATTAGCTATATAACAATTTACTGCTAACACCTAACTCACACCTGGAATTTTTTATGACTGTGCTGTGACATGTAAATATAAATATGTACAGCATGTGCAATGTAGGAATGTTATTTACTAAGAGAATTGTAACCCATATTTTGACTTGTGAGTTTAAATTCATATACAAGCCTCATGGTCAGAAGATTTAGGGGATGGAGCCCTCTGTTGATAAGAAGGGGAAAAACCAACTCTGGTCAGCTTAATTTGCATATTGTTATAACTAATTCTACCATGTTTGGTTTTGTTGTTTTGATTAAAGTTTGTTCTAAATGCATGTGATACGAAATTATCCTTATTGCCTAAAAAAAGGATATAGAAGCTGTGCTAACCATGCCCTGGGTGAGAGGGTCACCATAAGGATACAAGATGTGAACTAAGGGTGGATAATGAAGCTAGGGTAGGGAAAAGGCTTTGCTCTAGAGGTGAAAACTTTAGTCTAAGGAGTAGGGGTTTTATCTAAGAATACAGTTTGCTGTAGATTTTTATCATCTGGAAGACCTTTTATACCGTGAGGAAGGGTTTACAGATAAGGCTTGATCAGACCAGCAACGGCCTATGGAGTAGAGCTGATAGCTCATAAGTACTGCTTGGAACAGCAGTTGAGAGAGAGCTTCTGGTGAGTACTGGCTGGACCAGCAGCAGGGGGATGCAGATTCTGGACTAGTGGAGTAGATTCCACAGCAGTGCTGGCAGAGGGGAGCAGAGCAGATTTTACTGCACCCTGACCCATTCAGTGCTGAAGCAAGTTGAATCAAGGGCTGGACCAGAGGGTTATGCATTGGGATGGAACCAGGCTTGGACTAGAGCTGAGTCAGCAGAGGACTGGCCACACCATATGCCCTGACTCAAATTGTGAGTAGGGTTTCAGCTGGGTGGAACTGTGGGTAATCAGGGTGTTGGACTTCCAGCCATGGACACTTATTGTGGCAGGTTGCAGTGGTGGTTATGGGCTTTGGATAAACTCCTAGCAGTTTTGGTGCTGTCTGAACTTTCTTTCCATGGTTTTTTCCAAAACAAAATTCCAGTGAAATTGACTTCATTTTGCAAACCATTTTTTATATTTTTGACGTCCTATATGATTCCATCAAAGTTTCTTCACCCAGCTCTATTCTTTTGTCTGTGTTCCCTTTTCCCTTATTAAAATATTCCTATTTTAGATGCCAAATAAACTCAAGAGTCCTCCCAAGTAGGAAAGAACCACTGATCTGGAGAGTTTATTTTATTTTTCTCAGAGCTGAAATCAAAGACTGAGTGGGCACGCAAGTTGTTGTGTTATTTTCCAAGAAGAACTCTTCTATGTTTTAGAACCCAGCCTTTGTAGCTACCATTGACACTGGCAGAAGGGGTACACATAGAATCAATGCCATGTTAATATGAGTGTTTTGCATTGGAATGTCCTTATTTTGTTTTTATTAACAAAACGTCTGTACTTAACGTTAGCATTTAAATGGCCCATAATGACTCTAAACAAACCTCACAGAAATGAATGGAGTGAAGAAAAGGGGTGAGTTTCACATTTTGCTAAATTAATTTTTGTAAATGTTCTTGTGAAAACCATTTGGTGCTAGAATTACCATACTACACAGAACACCTTGTACCCAAGGTCTCTTTGAATAGTAATATTTTTAAAGTTAACTATTTATTACTCTTCCATATGGGGCAGGTATATACTATTCCGTTTGTAGATGAAGAAACAGAGGCAGAGAGATGGAGTGATTTGCCAAAACTACAGCGGGGGCAAGTGAAAGGTCTAGGGCCTGGTCTACACTACGCGTTTAAACCGATTTTAGCAGCGTTAAACCGATTTAACGCTGTACTCGTCCACACTACAATGCTCTTTATATCAATATAAAGGGCTCTTTAAATCGGTTTCTGTACTCCTCCCCAACGAGAGGAGTAGTGCTAAAATCGGTATTACCAATCGGATTAGGGTTTAGTGTGGCCGGAAATGACAATATGGCCTCTCGGCCTGCGTATCCACAGTTGCACCACTGTGACCGCTTCTGGAAAGCAATCTAACTCGGATGCTGTGGCCAGGTAACAGGAAAAGCCCTGTGAGAATTTAGATTTTCATTTCCACTGTTTGCCCAGGGTGGAGCTCTGATACAGCTATGGGTGCGCAACTCGCAGTCCCAATACAACAAAGAGCTCCAGCAATGGACCGGTATGGAGATTACTGGATCTGATCGCTGCATTGGGAAAGACAAAATCTGTTCTATCAGAGCTGCCGTTTACAGAAGAACGAAATGCCAAAGCGTTTTGAAAAAAAAAATCTGCCAGGATACACAGTGCTGCGGTCGACAAGCGTTATCGGATAGCATGAGAACTCAAATGGACGCTCATGGAGGAGGCGGTACTGAGGACTCCAGCTTATTCCACCATCCACAACAGTCTCCGAAACCGTATTTGCATTCTTTGGGCTGAGTCCCATGCCGCGCGCGCATTGCCAAGCTGTAGGTTCAAACACTGTCCGGGCATGGTTCCGGGAAATAGCTCCTCAATTTATTCCCCGCCCCCCGTGAAAAAAAAGAGAAATCGTTTCTTGACTTTTTTCAATGTCACCTTATGTTCTACTGAATGCTGCTGGTAGACGCGATGCTGCAGCAGTGAAGCGCAGTATTCGCTCTCTCCCGTCCCTAGTTGGCAAATTTTTTTTATTTTTTTTTTTTTTGAGTGCGTAGGACTTGGTAACTATTCCTTATCAAACCCGTGAGTGCTCCTATGCTTGATAACTTGGCTTGAATACCCCTGGCTGACCTGAGGTGAGGTGCTGGGGGGGGCGCCTGGGTAAAAATAGGAATGATCCTGGTCATTCCCAGTAGATGGTACAGATGGCTGGTAACCGTCTTCATCATAGCAACTGGGCTGAGCTTCAATTCAGCCCCTCCCTTTCCGTGTTAAAGAAAGATTCTGTCCTGCTGCGAACTAGCATAGCAGCGACATGCTGCGATTCTCCCCCCGCACGCTTAATTCCTCTGGACTGTCATAAGCACTTGGAGGCTGCCTCCCCCTCATTTTATCTCACTACAAATACTCAGTGTTTCTTATTCCTGCATTCTTTATTACTTCATGGACACAAATGGGGGGGACACATGCCATGGTAGCCCAGGAAGTTGGGGGAGGAGGGAAGCAACAGGTGAGGTTGTTGCAGGGGCACCCCCGTGAAGGCATGTAGCTCATCATTTTGCGGATCTGACATGGAGCACTGCTGCTCTCTTGATTACACTGAGTTTCTCTAGACACTTGCCCCATATTTGAGCAGCACTGACTGTATTTTAAGGAATCCATAAAGGAGGGATTGACTTGGGGGGCAGTCATTCCCAGTTTTGCTTTTGCACCCCTGGCCGATCTCAGCCAGGGGGCACCATTTGATATCAGCAAACAGTTACAGAGGGACGATAACTGTCATCTCATTGCTAATTTTACCCGGCAGCAGACGCTACAGAACGACTGATAAACCGTCTCTGCTATCATGCAAAAGCAAATGAATGCTGCTGTTGTAGCCTGGGTTATCGCCTCTGTCCACAGATCCAGTTTCCATACAGACTGTATAAAAAAAAAGCTGAACGGGCCCCATGGTTGCCATGCTTATGGCATCTGCCAGGCAATCCAAGGAAAAGGCGCAAAATGATTGTCTGCCGTTGCTTTTCCCCGAGGAAGGAATTGACTTGACGACTTTACCCAGAACACCTTGTGACCACGATTTTTGCCCCATCAGCCACTGTGCTCTCAACCCAGAATTCTAAGGGGCAGGGGAGACTGCGGGAACTATGGGATAGCTATGGAATAGCTACCTACAGTGCAACGCTCCGGAAATCGACGCTAGCCTTGGACCATGGACACACACCGCCGAATTACTGTGCTTAGTGCGGCTGCGTGCACTCCACTTTATACAATCTGTTTTATAAAACCAGTTTATGTAAAATCGGAATAATCCCGTAGTGCAGACGTACCCTAGGACTATCTGACTCTTAGTCCCAGGTTTAAACCAACAGACCATACTTTTCTCAGTAAAAATACTATTTTGTTCAATTTGCAAGTAGTACATATCGGGGCAGAAGGCAAAGGAGCTATAACAGTTTACACATTCTGCACATCTGGCCAAAGGGTGTGGGTTGTTGTTTTTTTAATCATACTTGTGCAAATCCTAAATATTACTACTACCTTTAAAGCAGCATGTGTCATATACACACTCAAAAGAATATAAAGGATTACATAAAGCTAAAAGACGTAGATTAATGTATCAATGATTTCATTCATGGACTTTTCTTAGTATTACAAGGATTGTTCATTTAATCTTCAAAATGTCTAAGAATTAACTTATCCTAAGTACAATTGTTGCTTAATGGACCCTTTGTGGTTGGAAAGTAAGACATTCCTCTTTGACTGTGAAAATGTAGCAGTGATTATAGGGTAAGAAAAACAGTATTTAAAAGAATTTCTAATGGTGGTTTTTTTCAATCTGAAGGGAAGGCATTAGTTGCCAAACTGCAGTATGTGGGGAGGTAGGCACTCCTGGTTCTTTTCAAGTAAATGTGGACATCTTGTAAAAAGAATGTCAATGTAAATATCCCTTGTGAAATACATTACACAAAGGTTTAAAGTGCTTAGAACTGAACTCTGAATTGGATTATTTGCATACTAGGAAAGATCCAACTATGACTGATCAAGTCTTTGATAAGGTACTCTTATAAAACTATTAATCCATTTATAATCCAGAAATTATATTACTCTAAAATCCTGCCTTTAAACACGTAGGTGACTGTGTTAGAGGAGGTTTTTCTGTTTTGTTTCAAGCTTTTGAAACCATAACATATGACAGAGTCTAGAATTAAAACATGTCATAATGATCATAATTCTTGTTCTGGATTTTAGAGCAACTTAAATCCTGGGCTCCGATATGGCTGCTTGGTGCCAGTCTTTCAGCGCAAAGCAGCTCCAAAAGCCAGCTACCTGAGGATTCTCCAAGCATAGACTTTCCTAGGTAATGTAGAAGTGGATAGCTGATTTTTTGCCACCTTCTCCTGTCTTCCCCAAGTTGAGCAGCTGTTAAAATGATCCCTTGGGGGTTACTATTAGCTGAGCATAATTTATGGCAACTCTGACACTGCTCTTACTTGCCTTTGGGACCAAAGTGGCCTTGATATCAGGAAAAACATAGTCACTTTTGCCTCTTCTTAGTTTCATGTCCCACACTGGCACTGAGTGGAACATGGCCACATCAGAGGAACTGACCCAATTTTGGCTTCTTTTTTTTTTTTTAGTTTAAACTGAGGGAGAGTCTTCACAGCACACCCTACTCCAAGATACACACCAGCTAGTATCTTCAGAGATGTCAAAATTAAAACATCATAATCAGTTCCCTCTCTCTTTTCGCTATCCTAGGTTTTTCTACAGCACCTACAACTCTGGAAAATAAGGAATGTATGCTAATCTCGTGTGTAATGAAAATTTTAAAAAAATCTCAGGGAAGGCTTCTTTAACATCTGTTTTAGAGCAGTGTCTTTTGATGAAAGTAGGTGTTAGCTACATGTATGCATCTCTTCAAGCTTCTCCACTTCTGGATAAGTATTTTCTGGGTCTTTCATCTGCCTGTACTAGCACTGAAAATCAAGAGCCTGGAATGGTGTTTGAGAGATGTGTTCCTGATATCAACTTTAAAACTAAATTTTAATTCATACAACACTGGCTTATTAGGTTGCCTACTGCCACCACCAGGCCATTCCTAATATTAGAAATACAAGCTTCTTAAGGGCTATTTCTATTGGTTACAAAATTTAATCCTGCCCAATTTCTGTGCATGACAGATTTCTAAGAGAAAAGAAGTTGTAAGGAGAGGCAGATATTGTTAACCAGATACATATGGAACGATTTCCTAGCTTCAGTGGGCATTCTTCAGTCCTAAATTCAATGCTTTAATCCCAATTAAAATGCACAGTGAAGCAACTGCAGCTAATGATCTGAATGAACATAAAATAAACGGGAGTACCACACTGGAGCTGCAGCTCTCAAAATCAAATACCATAGACACAATCTAGAGTAGGAAGGAGGTCTTGTGGTTCAGGCTCTTATTTAAAATGCTGGAGATCTAGGTTCAGTTCCTGCTTCTGCTTAGGTTGACGAGATAGCAAGCATGAAAAATTGGGACAGGGGGTGGAGAGTAATAGGTGCCTATGTAAGAAAAAGCTCCAAAAAATCGGGACTGTCCCTATAAAATCAGGACATCTGGTCCCTCTACTTTGGCTGCAGTTAGTTTCTTGTGTGACCTTGTGTAAGTCACTTCAGGCTAGATCCACAAAGGGACTTAGGTGCTTAAGGGCCATTTTAGGTGCCTAAATGCAACATTTAGGCCAGGGGTGGGCAAACTATGGGCTCCATCCAGCCCACCAGCTGTTTTAATCCAGCCCTCAAGCTCCCACCAGGAAGCATGGTAAGGGGCCGCTCCACGCAGCTCCTGGACACAGCAGCATGGCCCCGCTCCAGCACTCCAACCGGGGAGCAGGGTTGGGGACTGCTTCACGCAGCTCCTGGAAGCAGTGGCATGGCTCTGCTCCAGCTCCTACACATAGGGGCAGCCAGGGAGCTCCGCTCTGCACACTGCCCCTGCCCCAAGCGCCACCCCCATTGGCCGGGAACCGCAGCCAATGGGAGCTGCAGGGGTGATTCTTGCAGATGGGGGTGTGCAGAATCGCCTGGCCGTACTTCTGCCTAGAAGTCAGAGAAAGGATTTGCCGCTGCTTCCAGGAGTCACTTAAGGTAAGCGCCACCCCGAACCAGCACCCCTGAACCTCTCCCCATGCCCCAACCCCCTGCCCCAGCCCTGATCCCCCCTCCTGCCCTCCAAACCTGTCAGTCCCAGCCCAGAGCACCCTCCTACACCCAAAGCTCTTCATACCCACCCCTACCCCTGCACCCCCAGCCGGAGCCCTCCCCACTACCAGAGCCTTTCAATGCTGTGTGTAGCTACACCCCAGAGAGTGTAGATGCAGCCTATCTTTCACTGTGGCATATAGTTACACACACCCTACGCATCGCTGCAAGTGTAGACAAAGTTATAAACAAAGACAGGTTACGGCACAGAAGACTTGTAGAGCTGACCCCTTAATGCAAGAAAGATGATGACTTTAAAGCAGAGTGTCTACAATCCTTCCTGGATAACTGAAAAGAAGTTCCAGATGGTGTTTGCAAACAGCTTAACTCACAGCTAATGAATCTATCTCACTTTAACAAACTGCTGGAGAGATCATAAGCAAAAAAATATCCAATTAAAGTACACTGAAAATTGCTTTATTTTTTCCATATCAATTTCAGCAAAATGACTACAGAAACAGAATAACTTAGAGACAAAGGTTGACAGATAAACAGAAATGAATTATTTGTAACATAAATATGTAAAGGATCCCACATGATAAACCTACATGCTTTAAGGGGAATGGTTGTGTCATTTAAGTAACTTTTAAAAGTTGTAATGATAGTTATCAACTCTGGTGCACTCATGTCCTTAAAGCTACTCAACTCTAGTTTCAGTTCTCCTGAACACTTGCATTTTATTCCATTTGCTATCTCATTTTGCTGTTAATAGCCAAAGGAAGGACAGGAAGTATTCTCAGCATACCACGAAATCGCTACATCACCTCTGAATTTAAATCAAATCAATTATTTATGATAAAAGTAACTCCTGTTCCCCACTGTGTAGCATGTCAACTGAAATGTAGTGCAATACATCAGAGGTATGTTTTTTCTTTAAAGAAAAACTACAAGCTTGAGTTTATCATCCCCATTCCTTGGCACTCAATAAAGTAGGTATCTTTAGTGGAATCTTCATCTTCTGATTTTGTCACAGTAAACTTAGCCTGCAATGATGAGGACAAAATATTAGAAAACTTATAATGTAGTTAGACCAGCCCTGAGTATTAGATTTCTAATAATATTATATTTAGTCAAACAGATGTACATGTATATATAATTAATTCAGCTGAAAATATTTTTAATTAAGGTTGTGAACGCATCTAACCAATGCCAAGGAATTTAAAATTGAACTCTAAACACACCATTCTTTATTTTCAGGGGTGTTTGCCAGTAATTAGTAAGAACTGCAGTGTTCGGACCATCTGTATCCCAACACCAAACTCATTTCACATACACCACAAAGAAGCCATCAGAGGGTGACGCTACAAATGTATACTTATTAAGGGCTTGGCTACACAGAGATTTAGTGCATGGCAAACCAGGGAGTTAATGTACAAGTTCTGGCTGCTAGCAGGGGTCCACCCAATGACTCTGGGCAGGTCTACACTTAAATGGTGCAGTAGCATTGCTGTAACGCTTCAGTGAAGATGCTACCTACAGTGATGGGAGGGCTTCTCCTGTCAGCATGTCGGTATTCCACTTTCATGAGAGGCAGTAGCTATGTCGACTGGAGAAGGCTTCCTGTCGACACAGCGCTGTCCACACAGGATGTTAGGTTGGTATAACAACAATGCTATGGGGCAGTGGATTTTTCACATCCCTGAGCAACGTAGTTGTATCCGTGTAAATTTGTAGTGTAGACCTGGCCTTAGTGTGCAACAGGCTAGTGTGTTGTAGATTCATGCTTTGGCTTGCTACATGCTAAGCCTAAGCCACAGGATGAATGCCCATTGATAGTACTATTCTCCATGCTCTGGATTCACCTTTGTTAGCTGTTCTGCAAAATGCACAGCTGTTTGAGTATGAAGCGTAATTGGTCCACTTTTCACTCTAGATACCCCATTTGCTAAAGCCATGAAAATGATCAGCTTAAGAAGAAAAAAAAAAGAATTAGTTTTTAAACCATTACTACAGCTCCATAACACTGCTCCACGAAAGTGTCAGAGCAGCACACAAGTAAACTGAAAGCAAGTAGGTTTGCTTCTTCAAGGTATGTTATAGAATGGTAACCGCCATTCCCGAGTTAAGTTTATAACGGTAACATGGGTGCAATCCTGATTCTAGTCCCCTTGCTAAAATCCACACCAAAAAAAAGACTTCAGATTGCTAGGTTACACCTGGGGCTGAACAGGACATTGGGAATGAGGTTTCTGAATGATGACACACTCAAAGAGGTATTCACCACATATGTAGTAGTTGACTTGAATTAGAAACACCACTCTGGCACGTTGATTGTTGCACCCTGGCCTGGCGCTAAATGTAGTGTAGCTGGAGAAACCTGAAGGGTTCTTCATTCCCCAGGTCTCCTGCATGAAGCCAGGTAAGCAAGATGGAAAAGAATATTCCCTCAGTATGTTCTCCCTTGCTGTCACCTAGTCACCTCCTGAGGCACTTGGGAAGACAGCCCTGCTCTTGCAGACCTTAGATCTGTTATGTAGCGGAGGGATCTAGAGAGAGTGGATGTGGGGAGGTGGGGGAAGGGAATTCCCACCCTCTTCCTCTGGATTTATTGAGGTTTGCAGGAAGAGGAAACGTCAAGTGAGTCGTAGGAGGCTAGCTGACACCCCTCCTTGGGCCTCATGAGCCTTTCCAGGTGTCATGTGCGTTTCCCCATGAGCTTAAGGGGCTTGTTTAAACTTCCTAAAAAGTCCATTTTGGCTTATCGTGGTAGGTTGCTATTTCTACTCATGCTGCGAGGTCCCCTCCATGGAGCTTTCTAACACTTAAGGGGCAGGAACCAGAAAAGGCTATTTACTAGCCCCTCCTCTATGACTTCAGGGTGACTGGATTTGGGAGACCCTGAACACCTCCTAAAGTTATGGCTGTAGTAGCTATTTGAATGTAAATCTGTGGCTTGCTGTGGAAATGCAATTTTAACTCTGAAATTCAAGACTTTTTTTTTCCTCTCTTGATGTACATTCAATACACAGTCAATTCCGCTTGCTATGTGCTTGCTGCCCTAACTTCATCTTAAAGTCAATGTATGGGATTCTTACCTGGTCTTGCAGATAGTCATCCACTGCTCCCCCATGCCTAAGATTTCCAAGCAGCATCTCTGCAGCTTCAATTCCAACCCTGTCAGAATTCTTACCTAGGGAAAGAGTTTAGGAGGATTAAGAAGCTCCAGAACATTTATAATATTCATTCACTGTAGAATGTGAAAAAACAGGAAACAGAAGGCAGTTAAGTACACCTTTATTGCCACACTCTTGTCTCAAATGTTCACTTGTCACTCTGAGTACTGTGATCTATCATCCCACTGGCGCATCTGGATAAATATGGTACCTGCTTCCTCAGCATTGGGAAGAGTCTAGGCCTCCTTACACTTAGCCAAACAAGATACCAATTAAATCAAATTCACTCCTACACCTTTAACATATATATTCTGCTTTATATAGTACAGGACAAATCCTATATCAGATGAATTGGGTTGCAGTGTGTATGTTTTAATAATTCAGAAGTCTTCCCAAATCAGTGATCTCTAAAAATCCATTAAAATAAGTGGATAAATTCACAACTTTGTTGATTGATTCACCATGCTGCAGAAAAAACATGGATGTAAAGATGTATTTTTTTAAATGAAAGTTTAAGATTCTATAAAGCAAAACTAAAATCCGTGAATGCCTGTTGCCCCTGGTTACTAACAATATGGATTTAATATCCAGTAGGAAACTATATGCACAAAACATGATATACTTTACACAATTCTCACCTCTTTTACCAAGTGATGATCCAGCAAACAGACATCCTGTTGAAGTTTCTGCAACAATACTAAACAGAACAATTAAGTAAATTATCAGATAGCAATTAGGCATTCATCTGCAACCACAGCACACTGGGTTATGATAACAAGATAAGAATGGTTGGTATGATCAGTACTTGAGACCCAAATCAATTCCTGTTAAAGTCAATGGAAACATACACTGTGACTTCTAGGGCTGATCTCACTAACTGGATGGGAAATGTCCAAGAAAAAATACACAGATGGGGAAGAGGTTCATTGCTCACTCAGCAGATGGTACTCCTCTGAGTACGCACCAACTGACAACCCTGACGTAACGCTAGAGGATACCAGGCTGGAAGAGATGTCATGTCAAAAAAGCACAGTCACGTGGCTAGAAAATACAGAAATTCAGCATGGAAGGTTATATATATATATATTATATATATTAAAAAGCTAGAGAAGACAGATGTAATATCCTTATAGTAAAAAATTACTCACACTGCACATATGGTATATATTTAGGCATAGTTAGTGACCTAACTCGTAACTATATTATAAATGTGTTGTCTTTAAATATGTATGTTAAATGTGGCTTCAATATAGTTGAAAAGGAGATAACATTTGTTCCCTTTTTTGCATTTCTGTGATATGAAACAGGCATGCATTTATGCCAAACACACAAAATGTCTCCTGCTTTTAAATGAGAAATACCAGGTCCTGAGTACTCTGTTTTTGCTAGAGAACTCCATGAATGGCTCGAGAACTACTGAGATTATAACATTAAAAAACTAAAAATCCCTCCCTCTCTCAACTGCTCAAGCTTCAGACAGATGCTTAAAAACAAAGTTTTAGTTTGTTTTTGTTAACATGTATTTAATTCAAACTCCTGACAAGTTCCTAGCAAAAGATTTACACACACCAACCTCTCCTGCCAAAGATGAAATAAAAATATAAATTTCTTGGCTTATTATAAAGTGCCCTAATTACTATTCTTAATAAGAAGGAAAGGGGTATTGCTTTCTTTTGTTTACTACCTCTCTCAGTCACAGAAGGATCATTACCATATTCTCAGCTAACAACACAGTAAAATAAGTAAATAGGAGGCTTGTGTCTTGTCTCACATTATTCCACTTCCAGTTCCAAAGGCTTGATTATCAGGTTCTCGAACAGGCTGAATATTAACGTAAAGATCCCCGATTTCTTTTCTGATGCATCTCACTGCTGCTGATGCCATGTCTTTTGCTAGCTAGCATGGTAAAACAAGAAAGAACCGGGTACAGTAGTTAAAATAAATGTTTGATCTAACATTTTCCCTATATACTTAATCATATGAATGCATATTTGAATGTTATTTCAAGCTATAAGGAGACTAGATTTTAAAATGAATGTACCTCATTATTATTGTACACTACTAAAAACTGTACAATGACATTTAACTTATCCTCCTTCCCCTCAGTGTGCAGTTTTCGTACAAAGTTTAGGTAATATTCAGTCCTGGACCAATGACAGATTTTAAAGCTGTACATAGGAGCTTAAATACCAATAGAAATTCAGGATTCCCCCCATTCTACAAGATAAGGATTTTATATCTAGCCCTGATAAAGCTAGAGATATCCGATCTTAAAAATCAGAACATTTTACGTAGTGGAGAGCTATTTTAGGTCACAGTCACAAGCTCTTTGAGACTGAGATTCTAAATACCTCAGTATTTGGAAAGCTCATAGCACAGTTTCATAGGTTCTTAAGATTTCAAGGCCAGAAAGGCCCTTAGGTTCATTTAGCCTGACCTCCTGTATAATACAGGACAGACAATTTCAACCAGAGATTTCTGCATGAAAGCCATCACTTCTGGTTGAGCAAAAGCCTATATTTTAGAAAGGTATCCAATCTTGAATCTCTGCCAAGGGCTTCCGAATGGTTACAACAAGGACAATGTTCTCTCCTACCATTTTGGGTGCTACCATAGTCTATATAATAATACTTCATTTTGGAATTCTCTAAATTTGTATTTGTTATAATTTTCCTCTCCTTGGAAGGTCTGTACAGTTGGATTCATTGTACAATGGTTGCCTGGGTTTACAGGTAGAGAACTACAGAAAAAAATACCAATAAATTTATAGAACTACATATAAAGATTGCTTAATAGACGAATAATTGTATAATATTTATTTACACTATATAAAATTACATCCCCTTACTTCTAGGAATATTACAGGCACTCACTTTAATGGGTAAGGCTCCAGCAACAAATGCTCTTCCATGTATCTTTGTCACAGTGCCACGTTCAGTTAAGTTTATTGGGCTTAACTGTTTGACTGGTGACATTCGGACTATCACTTCACCACCACCTTGGGGGTAGTAGCCCCTATTAAAAATGGGTATCAGATATGGTTAAATGGAAAGAAAAGGGGTGCGTGACATTACAAATTAAGTTATTCCTATAAGCAAGAAAACTAAAAATGGATTTAGCATATTTGTTTGCTAGTATGTGTCTTATCCTTAACATGCTACTTTAGACAGATGAAGTGGCTTAGAAATTTGTGATGTGTACCACAGAAATAAGTACAAAAAATAAAAACATAGCATTACTTTCAACATGCATAGAATGAACCTAATTAATTGCACAATCTTATTAACAGGGTAGATCAGGGGTCAGCAACCTCTGGCATGTGGCTCGCCAGGGTAAGCACCCTGGTGGGCTGGGCCAGCACCATGTCGGGCTGGGCCAGTTTGTTTACCTCCTGCATTGGCAGGTTCAGCTGATCGCGGCTCCCACTGGCCACGGTTCGCCGTCCGAATCCAATAGGGATGGTGGGAAGCCGCAGCCAGCACATCCTTTGCCCGCGCCACTTCCTGCCACCTCCATTGGCCTGGGATGGCGAACTGCGGGCAGTTGGAGCCATAGTCCGCCAAATCTGCCGATGCGGCGGGTAAACAAACTGGCCTGGCCCACCAGGGTGCTTACCCTGGCGAGCCACGTGCTAGAGGTTGCCGACCTCTGAGGTAGTTTGATTAAAAACACTGATTTTCATAATTATTTAAATCAGCAAGCAGGAAACCTTGATTTAAATCATCAATTTTAATTTTCCTAAAGAAAGGATGATTCTTATTAGTTGGTATTCATTAAAACATTATTTTAACATATTTGCAACTAAACATGGCCTTTATATTAAATTTGGTGCTGCTTTTTGCTAATCAGGACGACATTTTATCTATTTAAGCATTATACAGCTTAACATACATTTGTTCAGGTTCTTAATTTTTATAGTGTCAGAAAATGATGAATCATGCAATTCTTATTTACCAGATGAGGACTTATTTTTTTTACTTGTGATTATTTTGTGTCAAGCTCTATTTGGGTGGAAATTCAAAATTAATTAAAAATGCACAACACACCTTTATTTTTTACTCAATAAAACTACCTTAAACATGTTGGATACATAAACTTCTGATAAACTTTTTTTCTAATAAAACAGGCTTTGCTTTAAAAGTAACTGATTTTATTAAACAAATGAAGCATTATATGTTGCTACTGATTTGAACTGATTGTTTCTTGTCACCATCTCCTGCAAGATTTTAGAACTAGTAGATCTCATCCTCTTATAGCTAGTTTTTTATTCATAGACTGGAAGAAGAAAATAATCTTTCCTGCTTTTTCAGCTCCCAATTGGTTTCTTAATTTTGAATGAAATAGTTATTGAACTAAACTAACTGAATAAACTGAAGTGAAGAAAACATTCTCTCTGTACCTGCAGAAGAGGTGCCACAGTTGTCAAAAGCTAATTTAGCTTTTTAATGGACTATGATTCCAGGCGCTTAGCCAGTCCTTTCCACTAGGTCAGTGGTTTGCCTTTCTTTAAAACTTGGTAGTGAGCAAATACTACTTAAAATTATGTTTTTGTATTTAATGTAAATAATCTTAATAAGATTATAATAAATTTGGGCCTTATAGGTTGTCAATTTTTTAATTTTAAATAATTTTTAAAAATAAAACTGCATTTAATTTAAACAAAATCTAATTTAAATTAAAAATCCAATTTTTGATCATCAATTTTTATCCACCCTGCTTATTAGCGTAGTCCATGTTTTATTCCTCTTTTCTCACATCCTGCTGTTTCTTATTCTCATCTGCTGAGCCATGTCTAAGAACAGGCAGTAAACTCTTTGGGGTAGAGACTATAAGCAACTAGCATGGTAAGCACTATGTAAGAAATTAAAATAATACTTTGCATTTAAATAACATTGTCATTTAATGTTCTCAAAGCAATTTATAAACATTAATTAAGCCACTCAACAACCATGAGTAGATATATCTTATCCTCTTTTCGTAGGTGGGTAAACTGAAGGCCGTTAGCAGGTCTGATACAACTTCCACTGAAGTCAAAAAAAAAATTTCTTTTGTCTTCAGTGGACAAAATGGGGCTGGAAAGCACTCAAACATAAAGGACTCACATTCCACTTAGAGACCGGTCTCCAGCACAAAGTATTTCAAAAGCCATAACAGTATAACTTACCTCCTTTTTATGTCACAGTCAAAGGTGAAATTGAACTTTTCAATTATTGGTTTAAAGACCTGAGGAGTTTAAAGCATACTTTAAAAATGCAGAACTATTTTGCATTTAAACACATCCCGCCCTATCATTCAATCCCCAGAGAGAAATATATATATACACTGGTCTACAGTGAAGATCTCAAAATACTCTATAGAAAATATTCAGCGTCATGAAAAATGAATTAGATTGGGATCTCTACATTTTATTTTGCAGACCATTTTGTAAGAGAGATTCTCTTAAGGACCTGCTCCCCTCCTTCCCTATTAATGCTCAGCATTTCTAGAACAGAGACTTTTAATTCAAATTATCTTTAGCAACTGAAAATAAAAAGAGAAATAGACAAGACAGACTTCTTTGTGTTTCAAGGAATTCTGTGAGGCATTTGATGTCCTTTAAACATACAGTATGGAAATATTGTACTAGTAATATATCAAACACATTATTTTTCACTTGTATATTTTAGCATTTAAATAGAAAGGAGGTTATTATATTTTATTTCACATTTGAAACAGCAAAAAAAGCAAAAAATTGCTATGATTACTCTAGAGCAGGGGTCGGCAACCTTTGAGAAGCAGTGTGCCGAGTCTTCATTTGTTCACTCTAATTTAAGGTTTCACATGCCAGTAATACATTTTAACGTTTTTAGAAGATCTCTTTCTATAAGTCTATAATATATAACTAAACTATTGTTGTATGTAAAGTAAATAAGGTTTTTAAAATGTTTAAGAAGCTTCATTTAAAATTAAATTAAAATGCAGAGCCCCCCTGGATTGGCGGCCAGGACCTGGGCAGTGTGAGTGCCACTGAAAATCAGCTTGCATGCCGCCTTCGGCATGCGTGCCATAGGTTGCCTACCCCTGCTCTACAGTTACCACTGATGATATAAGCAGCAATAGGAACATACAGAAGTAAACAAGTTACTTTTGCACCTGAAAGATTTAATAAATCAAAGAAGCTGTTCCCTACCAACACTGTGTAGTCTATCTGTGGAGCCATCTCAGCATTAGTCCCACCTTTTAAACGAAGTTCTGAAGGGGAAGCAGCAAACAGCACACATGGCATTGCTACCTGCAACAGGAGGCACACGCTCCTAAAATGGAATTGGAAAACACTCACAGGTAATGCAGGCATAATACACTTAAACCAGTAAATTATCAGTCAGCAAGTGAAGTTTCAAGAGCATTTTACATATGATATAAATTGGAATATTTCAATCTGAAGATAATCATTAGTGAAATGACATTAGACATTCCTCTAACATATATTACCCTGTCAAAATCCTAACATGTACCTTTTTGTCACTGATGTTTCTTTACAAGCCAGAAAATAAAGATTTTTTCCTAAGATTTTTCTTTTATCTTTGATCAATCAAGTTTTCTATACACTCTCATTGGAGGGGGAAATTAACATAGGTTTCTTGTTTATTTCCCTCATACATCTACATTACTAATAGCATGGATTAAGGAGATAGTATCAGTCCTCAGCATGAATTTCCTTGTTTTTTCTAATGTTTGCCATAACCTAAAAACTACTGAAGAACAGTTAAAACTAGTTATTACATCAGTTAATAGTAGGTATTACAACACACATACCCTGCTGTTTTGGTATCCGCTATGTGGGTTCCACCTTTGATCTTCCCAGGAGTGAAGGTTATTTCTGTTGAACCAATTTCTCCACCATCCAGCTGCCCATCACATAAATCTCGAATCATTTCTAGTCCAGACAGATGTTGAGGCCTGCAAGCCATAATATTACATTAAGACATACATCAGACTGTCTACTCACTCACATTAGATTACAGAACTATTACATATTTAGTAATAGTATAACAATTGCAAGCTTCAGCCCAAACCAAAACAGTAGAAATTCAAACTGATTCCCACAGAGTTTCATGACTACCTGTAAACCACAGGAACCAGAATAGTCTTATGGAATTAGTGGGAATCCTGTTTCTCTTCCACAGGAGCAGGACAGGGTAGAGAGATGGGACTGAGGCGGGGTGCAGCAGGAATCCCCTGCCTTCCCTACAAGAACTTGTTAAAGCTTGAGCCAAAATGCAGTGGGAAAGGTGATAAGCCCCAATTCCAGGCCACTATATGGAGCCAGAGAGGAGGACTGGAACAGAATCAGGGGCAGTCACTTGACTCAAGCACATTTTAGAGTCAGGTGCACAGCTGGGTGATCAGAGCTCTCCTGCAATATCTGTCCTGATAGCTCCTGCTGTGCAGACATTCACTCTCCTATTTGTGTGGGTCTTCCACAAAACAAGAGGAGAGAAAAACATTGGGGAAATAAAATAGGAAAAGATGGTCAAAACTTTTTTTTGAAGTGTGCAAGGGTACTCAAAGGCAGGGCAAGTCAACTTCAAAATGATTTTGGTGAAGCTGACTAGTTTCAAATTGACACTGTCAACTTAAATATATAAACAATGTGCGATGTATACAACTGCTAGGGGTCCAGTTTCTGTAATTCAAATTAAAATAATGTAATAAGTATAATTAGCTCTGTTGGCTTTTATATGCCATAGCCTTGTAACTGTGACACTGTGATTAGAGTAGTATGTCACAAATCAAAGACAGACAGTAGTTTTTTAAGGGAGCTGAAGAGGCCTACAGACAAGAATGTCAATTACACCTCTACGCCGATATAACGCGACCCGATATAACACGAATTTGGATATAACGCAGTAAAGCAGTGCTCCGGGGGGGCAGGGCTGCGAACTTTGGTGGATCAAAGCAAGTTTGATATAACACGGTTTCACCTATAACACGATAAGATTTTTTGGCTCCCAAGGACAGCGTTATATCAGGGTAGAGGTATACTAAATTGAGTTTGATAGGTACACATGTGTGACAAAAATTTGTGAAGTTTGTACAGTGGAAAAAAAGCATATAGCCTGAGACAATCTTTTAAAACCAAATATGGCCTCTCTTTGTTGTTTTAGGTTCTGTTTCTAAAATTAATGCCAAGTGTCCGGAGCAAAACCTACATGGTACTGACACCAGCCACATAAAAAGTCATTAACCATCAGCTCCTTAAACAGTCTAGGTAAAAACATTCAGATCTCTGTGCCGTGGTATGAGGAGACTCACTATTTGGGGACATTGTTTATAGACATGTTTGCAGTCTCCCTTGCTAGGGATGGAATATTTTGCAGTGTTTCTGCAAGACATTTTACAATTTTGATCATATTTGAAATCTCATATTGTCATATGATGTTTTTATAACAAGATGTAACTGATGGGATCTCTTATGGGAAACGGAATAAGGCAGCCAGACTCAAGTGGAGAGTCATGGGGACAGAAGCCCTCCTAGGTGAAACAAATTCAAATACTCTTTTGCCATGACAAACTATATAGATGATGCCAAAAGTGTACACCAGAAGCTAATATATTTACATGAAGCACGTGAACAGGTTAGGACTTCAGAGTTTCTGGAGTTCAATCTTGAATCTTTTCCTGACACAATAGCGTTTTGCTAAAAATCTCTTACTATTGCAGCAGCTGTAGTGTAGCTCTAGTGAAGAATACTATTATCTGGTGGCATTTTTATTATTATTGTGCCCTCAAAACCTTGATATAGGTAGGATTAGGCAATGTGGTGATAAAAAAATACCCATGCCCCAACTTACACTAGCACTGCCACCACTGCTACCTCTGTTGGAGTTGCATTAGTGTCACAGCAACACAGAAGGAGTTTGAGCAAAGGATCAGTGTAGACACAGCCAATGCCAGGTGTGTTGAGTGGGATGCTTGCCTGACACCCCTCACAATTTTAGGCATGTTTTTCCCTCAACCCGTTTTAATGGAAAGTCTCCCAGTTCTGGGTCACTGGGGGAAGCTTACCTGAGGCCAGGCTGGCTCCTCCCAGCTCGGATCCTCCGCACTCGCAGGGGAAGCCCCAGGAGGCAGCTCAAGGCGGTGGAGACTCGCAAGATCTGGCCACCCTGCAAGGGGGTGTCAGGTGGTCAGCTCCCCCACGGAGCACTGGGCAGGGATGGCTGGGCTAGGGGTCTACCTCCACCCCACTCCTCCAAGCCCGTAAGCCGGGCTAACCACCACCCCTTCCCATCAAGGCCCTAAAGCCAATCCCTTCTCCACCTCCATCCCCAGCCAGGGACGAGAGCCAAGCCAGGATCCACCCCACCCCACCCTGCATCCCCAAGGCGCAGCCCGAGGGTTTCTGGGAGCCCGCTAGGACCACCCCCCCAGCCCGGGGCCTAGCCGGCCATCCATGCACTCTCTACCCTCCTTCCGCGGGAGTCAGGCCCACCCCGGAGCCCCCCGCAGCCCAGCTCTGTGCTGTCCCACCAGGAAGGCCGGGCCGATCCACAGGGCCTGCTCCTTGTACTCACCCCCTCCATGACCCCGCCATCTATCTCCACCCTGTCCCCGTCCATAGGCAACAGGCAGCCGCGGCGCCTCCCAGGGGAAGAGCGGCCGAGACGATGGGGAGTTGGCTGGGCTCCGCAGACAGCGAGGCCCCGGCGGAACAGGCTCCCTAGGCCGGGCACAGTGCAGGGAGGGAGCTGGAGCCGGTAACACGTGGCTGGGGAGAGTCAGGGCGCAGCAGCCGGGCTCTGAGCTAGCGGCGGAGGCTGCAGCCAGCGCTGAAATGCCACTGGCTGCCTGGCAACTGCAGAGTGAGGGGGGCCGCCTCCCGACTGCGGCTTCTGGAGAGCGACGTAGCTGTGAAGAGCAGCTCGGAGAGCCGATAGACCCGGCCCGACTCTCCCTCAGTGTGGGGAAGTGAGCACGTTCAGGCCGGTCCGCAGAGAAGTTTGGGGGGTGGCGGGAATGAGGAAAAGTGCCTAGATCTTGGCCCCACTCCTGCCAGGCGCTGAACACCTGCGCCCCCTCTGAAGTCAGTGAAAACAAAGAGCACTTCCCTTTGTTTACATTTCCGCTTTATCAGCATATTTTGACTGTGCTTCCTTATTGCCTATTCCACCATACTCCAAGATGTATTCCTAGATGTGTGAAGAATGTAGAGCAGCAGAGAATAAGATCAGCCAGGCCGGAGGCCCCAAAAACTCATCATAAAGAAGCCTGGCTTCTAACAGCTTAAAACAGCTGTTTGCTATAACTGTCTGGAAACTGGCTTATGTTTCGAGAGTATGTTTGTTTCTGCAACAAGGGAAGTTTGCAGCAGAATTTCAATGGACTATAAGGCGCTATTACGTGTTGGGACCACAAAGGAGGAACTTGATTTCTAAACGTACCTATGCTATTAATGAGGGTAAGAGATGTTTACAGACAACAAACTAATTGCTTTCAATATACAAAAAGAGAATGCTCAGTCCCCAATGCTGCAAATATTTAATTGTAGGCACCTCAGGTCCCTACAAGGACCATTCTTATTATGACCACAGATAATCATTTCAAAATTGGTGTGGATTAGTAATGTCCAAACATTATACAGCTGCGGAGTCTGTTTTGAATAAAATTATCAAATTAAGGATACTAATCCAGACTGTAATTTGCATAGCTATACACAATATGGTAGAATAAATTAACCTTTTATAGTTGCTTTTGCCAGTCATAAAGCAGGAAACAACTGGGGAAAAGTTAAGAAAACTATCAATCCAATACATGATAAGGCAGTCAAAATTAACAAGAAAAAAAGGGGCATAAAATAAAAGGATATAATATTTTTTACAGATTTTTTATGGATATAATTTTTTGGGTGTTTTTTTTTTACTGCAATAGTTATACCAGTACAACCTCTACGTTGAATGCAGTTATATTAGTGTAAATGTGCTTCTACTGGTTTAGCTTATTCTGCTTCCTAGGAATAAATGATGTTGTTATAAGCACATTTACACCAATATAACTGCATCCACATTAGGAACACTGTATGCAGACAAGGTTTTACTGTGGAGATATAAGGGACAATTTTGATAGTATGCATTTTCAGTTGCTGTGAAATCTCCAAGACAGAGCCCTACATGGATACAAAAATTGTATCCACATGTGATCTGTGATCCGCAAAAATAATCCATGGATATCTTCAGATTTGCAGGGCTTTAAATATAAAATTTGGATCAGCATCCATCCATGATCTGCAAAAATGGCCTGCACATGCAGATATAAAGTGAATATCTGCAGATTTGCAGGGCTCTCCTTTGGGAATATTAAATTAAATAAAAATAAATGAATAATAATCTCAGAGAGTAAAGAGTTTAAACAACTAAAATAATGAGAAATACCAACTTTATTAGATGATCACTCACTCTTTAATGGCAAGTTTCAGAGTAGCAGCCCTGTTAGTCTGTATCAGCAAAAAGAACAGGCGTACTTGTTGCACCTTAGAGACTAACAAATTTATTTGAGCATAAGGTTTTATGAAAATTAAAATGGAAATTCCATTTTATAGTCATATTTCAGTCTGATATGTTTGTACCTATTAGGTAACCTCTAAAATCCCTGTAACTGAAAGATCAAAGAAAAACTGTCATCCTCCTCGGCTCCCCCAATTTGTTGACTTTGTGCATTGAGGGCATCATTTGCGAGTGCTTGAATCAATGCAAACATCACTGTTGAAGACTCCGTGCTGTAATAGTCAATTTCGTCCTGCGCCCCCCCCCCCCCATTCTGTGTGTCTTTCCTGCAGGGGAGTGGGAAAGACAATCATTTCCAATATCCAGGGAAAGCCTTTGGTGTTGGTATAAGCATGGGCGTGGGGACTCTGCACAGATAGGCGCTGTGAGACTGGCCCGTCTGAAGCTGCCACCATTCCTTGCTCCGCCCCGTGCTGTGCGGTACGAGTCTCCCCGAAGTCCCTTCCCCAGCAGTTTCACCTCTGGGGGGGGTGCCCGCTCGCCGCCCAGCCACGCCCACGCGCTGGCCGCCCCAAATCACAAAGCTCCCCCGCGCCCTAACAAACTGGTACCCCCGACCTTGCTGCTCCCTAGACCACCGACTGGCCGTGGGGGTGGGCTACCCGTCTATCTCCTGATTGGCTGCTGTGTCTGAAGCTGACTTCTGATTGGTTGAAGGCTGGGCTGTGTGGGGGGCGTTGAGGGGGCCTTCTCTTTTTCCTGTTTAAGATGGCGGCAGTGAGGGCGCTGAGGAGCTGCTCGCGGACTGCGGGGTGCCTGGTAAGGGAGGCGGGGCGTCTTGCGAGCTTCTGCGGGGACAGGTAGCGCGTGCACCCCCGCCTTCTCGGGTGCGCGGGCCCGCCGGGGAGCCGCTGCCTCTGGCACCTTCTGCTTCGCCTGAGCAGGGGAGAGAGGAAGGTCCCTAGTGGAGAGACCGCCGCCCCAGACACCTCCACTTGCCCCGTAACCCCACTTTGGACCCGTCCCCAACTCACAGCCCCATCCCAGACACCCCAGTGCAGACCTGCCCTTTCCCACAGCCCCTGTCCCAACCCCTCTCACAGGCTATAGTCTCCTGTCCCGGCTACCTCAGACCCCCTGCCCCAGACACCCTAATGCAGACCTGCCCCTTTCCACAGCCCCATCCCAGACCTGCCCCTTCCCACAGCCCCTGTCCCAACCCCTCCCACAGGCTATAGTCTTCTGTCCCGGCTACCTCAGTCCCCCTGCCCCAGACACCCTAGGGCAGACCTACCTCTTCTCACAGCCCCATCCCAGACACCCCAGTGCAGACCTGCTCCTTCCCACAGCCCCATCTCAAGCACCCCAGTATGGACCCCTCCCACAGGCTATAGTCTCCTGTCCCAGATACCTCAGACTCCCTACCCCAGACACTCTAGTGCAGACCTGCCCCTTCCCACAGTCCCATCCCCAAGCACCTCAGCTATAGCCTCCTTTCCCAGGCACCTCAGTGCAGACTCATCCCTGACACCCCAGAGCCCCCTGTCCCAGATACCCATGTGGACCCATTCCTGTGCCATAGCTCCTGTCCAAGACTCCCCTGTGCTGAATTATCCCTTGCCATAGCTGACATCCCAGTGTGGTCTCCATGCCAGAGCCTCCCAGCTCAGACACCCCAATGTGGACCCCTCCCCACTCCATAACCCACCAGTCCAGATGTTTCCTTACTGTTTCATATCCCTTCAATATACAAACATCTCTACAAGGAAATCCACATCTCAGATGTGTATTTTCATAAGCCAACTATACCCTTTTTTAGGTAAGCCTCAGTTATCTGTCCCATTGCATCACCTATATATCCCACACATATGGCAACTCCTTTCATATACTAATACATCCTTATATATGGTCCTTGTGTAGCAACCACGTTGTATGTGTAACTCCAAAGAGCTTGAATAAGCAGCCTCCTGACTTAGAATATCAGGGTTGGAAGGGACCTCAGGAGATCATCTAATCCAACCCCCTGCACAAGGCAGGACCAATCCCCAAATGGCCCCTTCAAGGATTGAACTCACAATCCTGGGTTTAGCAGGCCAATGCTCAAACCACTGAGCTATCCCTCCCCCCCTCTACTGGGAGGGGTTCAAACAGTCTGCTTTTAATAAAACTTGTAATCTCGTCAATTAAAAATGTTTTCTGCGAAATGATGCTAAGTATTTGTAACTGTCTATATTGTAACCTTTACTGAAGCATGTTGGTGTAGGGTTATATGATTGCTGTCGTGTGGAACGTCACAAAAATGAAAATATAAGCTTTTCCAAGTGAAAAACCGTTTAAAATGAACATATATCCTGCTTTGTGAGAGAAGTGGATATTTTTTGTCCCCACAGCATCTTATCAGCTATAAACAATTATATCCAATTCCATCTAATCACAGACCTACCAAGTTTTCCCTCTTATTTAGGATTCATTTAATAATACTGTAATGAAGGATTTTTGTGACAATCTAAACAGTTTATCAATCAACCATTTTTTAGACAATATTCAACTCACTGTAATTGTCAAAGCATTTTGAAAACTCCTGCTTCTTGTGTCTGCATTGTCTTGTTAGTCTTCTATCTAATCAGGCTTCCTGCTTTTCATATCCAGAGGAAGACTGTGTTAAGGTAAAAGTGGTTCTTTTGTCTGTTTGCATCAGTGAGTTATCTGGTCTGTAATTTAGCATTGTCTGTTTATATTGGATACCTTATTGCGTGCATTTTCTCTTATTCTTGGAAGACATTCCATTTCTCTTCCTGAAAACATCCACTGCAAAGAGTCATGAAGGTTGTCAGGATTCAGTAAATATATTTTGCCTGTAACTTATGTTGAGGTTTCATGATAAAATAATATTGCGATACAATTTTTATTTTACTGATTTCTATGAAGGCAGCTGTGCACTTTCAAATATAGAAAATGTATGCAAAACAAAATTTAAACATATTTTTTTAAAAAATTACTTATCCTGAAGTTCACTTATGTTCTAGTTCTTAGAGACTGCCGAGACGAGTTCCAAAGGTAGGCATTCTCCACTGAAAGGCCTTATGCTGAACGCACTGTATTAGACTGGATTTTGAGATTGAGTGCTTTCAGTTTAATTTAACTGGTCCCATAACTTTAATTCAGGTCTGTAAAGATCAACACCTTGCATTGTACCTGCAAACTAACAGTCAATGCAAAGATATGAGCACATATGTTGTTCCAGCTTCCCCACTTAGAAAGAAAACAGTGGCATTATCCACTAACTGAAGCTTCCACATGGACTTAAGTAGTAGCTTTAAGTAAAATATATAATGATATTCCCTTCAGGCTTGATTACGGCATCTACTGCTGTTGTGAAGTTAGCAGTATAGTCTCCTGGACAGCTGTAGACTGAGAAAGGTAAAAGAGGCCCCTGTGCCAGCTAGAAATCCAGGAGCAAAATTGGGTCAACAGAGCCTTTCTGGGAATGTTTGTTTGCATGGGAAGACTCTTGTGTTACTATCAGTGTCAGACAATGGCAGTGTTGATGTAAATATCTTCAGTGTGCAGTCAACTTGGGCTTTTACCCAGATTTTAGCCCACATCCCCTTATTATCTTCATAGAAAAACTCGTGACCCAGGTTTGGAGGTACTTCACATTGGGGCTAGTTTACATGGCTGAGAGTATAGATTAGAATCTGCTGCTTTCACTTGAGCAGAAACCAGCCTGCTCTACACTGAGGATCCAGGTAAAATCACTTGAGTGCTGGCAGTCCTCTAATACCCTTCCTATAGTACCCCTCAAAGGACAGACAAGTTCTCCCGCAATTGACTAGGAAAGAATCTTAGGGCTTGGCTACACTTGCAAGTTGCAGCCTGGTGAGGGGGTTACAGCGCTGCAACTTACCAGGTGTCCACACTTACAGAGTTCGGCCAGCGCTGCAACTCCCTTCCTGCAGCGGTGGCTGTACACCTGGTCTGCTATGGGTGTAGCGAATCCAGCGCTGCTGATACAGCACTGCTCATCAGGTGTGGACATTCACCAGCGCTGTTATTGGCCTCCAGGGTATTAGGAGGTATCCCACAATTCCTGTATACAACAAACCGGAAGGTACTCCCCGGAGCTACTTATCTAAAAAACAAACACAGCTGCTCTTTGCTGCAGCGAGCGAGCGAGCCGAGCTTTGGAATTTTCCAGCTGTTTGCTTGAGGAGACAAACAGCACGCGGGGGGGGGGGGGCGCGGGGGCGGGAAGGGATCCCGTCAGAGAAGCTGCTTATCTGGTCTGAAGCCTTTTTACATTTAAGAGTGATTGAGAGAGGGGTGGGGGAAATGGCCATAATTTGCAAAGCAGGGAGCTGTCACACAGTGTCTGCTCAAAAATCCACTCTCTCTGTCTCCCCGACGCTCACTGTCACACTCTCACCCACACCCCCTCTTTGAACTTGCAAGGCAGGGAGCTGTCACAGGTCTGCTCCAAAAACCACTCTCTCTGTCTCCCGCAAGCTCCCTGTCACACTCCCACCCACCCCCTCTTTGAAAAGCACGTTGCAGCCACTTGAACGCTGGGATAGCTGCCCACAATGCACCACTCCCAACAGCGCTGCAAATGCTGCAAATGTGGCCACACTGCAGCGCTGGTTGCTGTCAGTGTGGCCACACTGCAGCGCTGGCCCTACACAGCTGTACGACCACAGCTGTAACTACCAGCGCTGCAAAAATGTAAGTGTAGCCATGCCCTTAGTGTCTCAGCACAAAGAACCATAGATATGTCCCCAAGTACACACAAGCAAGTGCAGAAACAGGGAGGACGCAGTAACATCGGTATGACTTTACTATGGAAACATTCAAACCCAGTCTAGGCTGACTCTGGTGTTCAGACCTGGGTACCAATCAACCAGTAAAGACATATCCTGTGCGTCAAGCACTTGTTTTCATAAATATTTTCTGGCTTTAGCTGGCCTAGAAAGCTTATTTCGACTCAGTTTCTAACTAAGGCCCAACCCTACAAAGATCAGTGCATGTGTTTAACATTCTTATATTTGTTGGATTATTTTAATGGTACACCTAGTATAGGATTAATAGAGTGAATCTCTTATTTCATGTCATAACAAATTATTTTGTGATTTGTTCAATGAAACAATAAATATTGCTATAATGATATTATGCAGTGAAATTACCAGCATCTTTAGTCCATGGATTTGAGCTGTTAAGAAAGGAACACCTTATTGTATAAAGAGACTACATGCTGAATGATTCATTTAATATGTTAACCTTTAACACACCAAGTTTTTTCATAAAGAATGTGTAGTATTAAAAATCAAAGACAAATTTCATTTAAAACACTGAATTAGTTTTTAATTATTCCTAAAAATGTCAACTCAAGACAGGACTGAAAATCTTCTGTACCAAAACCAGTCTGTTTTTTTGGCAGTGACAGTACTAATTTACTATCTTCAATGGTAACCTAATGTTAAAATCAAATGGAATGCATTCATGAAACTTCAGATTTAGTGATAGTTCAGAGGTTTGAGGCTGCTGCTTGTGATCATCTATTCAGGTAAATATTGAGCGTTTTCCAGTTAGGGGCTTTACAGGGGAATAGAATTGTATTTTATGTTCTGAATGAATAAGCCTTATTGAGCAAACAATATAGCCATGATCTCAAGTGAGGAGATGTAAACATAATAAACAAAAAATCCAAAAATCAGGGCAGAAAAGTCATTCACACTTTACTGGAATATAATCTAATTTACCATAAATTTTAAATGCTTTCATGAAACAGGAGCTACTGTTGTTTAATATTATTTTGCTGAATTTTTGTCATGAAAATAGGCAGGAAGCGATATTATTCATTGGGGGAATCAGAAAAATACTTATTCTGGTTCAACAGAGATGGTCTCAGTAACAAATAGCTAAAAGGTAGCTGAAAATTACATTGGAATGTTGTTAGAGTTAGCCTGTGCAATGTAAATATTGTTTCTGGAGAGGAAGGAAACAGTTATGGATATTTATATATCAGATCAAATTATATATACTAGTATGCATAAGAAATACGTGAACAGTACCTAATTCAATATAGCATAGTATTCTGGATTACCTTTCTTATGAAAGGTGTCACATAAAACCAGTCCTTTCCTAGTTTCTGGGAGAAGTTTAATATTCTTTGTGTATAGGAAGTTAATATGCTTTTCTATCTGTCTGAACTAAGAGAGGGGCAAAATTAAATTAAAACACCTAATTGCAAACCTTCCCGTGCAGGTATCCTGTTTTCTGGATCCTCTAAGAAGATAACGTCTAAATTTTACAGTCTGAGCCACTTGAGTACATTGTAGCACCTGAGTTTTGTTTTTTAGTAGCAAATCTCAGCAGTTAATTTATTTAAAGTTTTTTTTGTTAGCTTTATGGATCATTTTTAGACAACATAAAACCAGAATAAAATTTAAATAGACGTTTTTCATACTAAGGTAGTAAACTGGTTTCTGTTTCTAAGGACTTGATCTAACTGCCATTGAGGTTAATAATAAAACACCCATTAACTTCAGTGGGAGCACTCTTGGCCTGTAGGCATATATCCAAAATTACTGCTTCTGTGACTATACAATGCTTCTATATCACAGAACTTTTCAGACTATTGTATTGACTCCTGAATTAGGTTTCTGGACTGAATATAATTTCAAATCTAAAGAAAACATGCAAATTATACCCAATGCTAAAATAATTTAATAAAGTTGATGTTAAAGAATAATTACCTGAAGATAAGTGCCAGTTCTAGATTGTTTTAAATGGGAATGGAAAGGCAATTGTTTGTGCCCTATGACAGTTACTTTCTAACTAGCACCTCAGATCAACCTGTGATTGCTATGAAGACAAAGGAAAATGTACAGATTTTTTCTCTTACATTAAGAGTTCTTTCCAGCATGCATTTTGCATATGAATATTTCCAATGGCTGTACTTGTGTTTAGTGTGTGTATGTAATCTTTGTAAAACATATGCCAGTTGCTTAGAAACAATAACAGCTATATATCTGATGCCAAATCTTGTCATGATTTTTATTCACTAGCGATGACAAAATGCTTGATGTTTTGAAGTCTTTGAACTCCCAAGTGTTGTATTAGTAAAACTGTATAAATATATATGACAAATAAAGCCTGTGCTAATTTAGAATCTGTATACATTATAGAATGTTTTCAATTGTAATTTAAGACCCCACCTTTTTAATACTTAAGATCTTTTTCCTCCAGATTTGTGTTCACCATATTAGACCGTGTAGCAGTGTTCGCTTTATAAAGTCCAAATACATAAGCATATTTGACAAATCTGCATTCAAGTTTAGTCATCAACACACATCATTCAGAACGTCTGCTAGTAAGTTTTTTTTCATGTTTAAGTAACTTATTTTACACTCCTATTATGTTAGTAGTCTGTGATTTGCATCTTATTACTAGTACATAATCTAGTGTATTTGGTGCATTAACATTTTTCTAGCTGGCATTTTAGATTTAATATTTAACTTGCTATTTTTGTCTGATTATCTGTTTCAAGTTTCAAATGGCCAAATTGTCCAGTTTAAGCTCTCTGATATTGGAGAAGGAATTACAGAGGTGACTGTGAAAGAATGGTAAGTTTAATTTTGTTACTAATATACTTAGAAATTAAAAATGCTTTAATGTCTACATTAATTATCAATAGATTGTGAATAACCTTTTTGTGTTACCTGTGTAGGCTTTTTTGAATTATGTTTGCCACATTTTGAAGACCCATGCCCTGTATAATCTGAGTTTAATATTCTATTGTTCTAGCTCATCATGGACTGCTTTGGGGGAGAGTCCATTATTTAATTACAGCTGAATGTATCACTCTCTCTCTTCCCTCCACAATGACTATTTTAGGGTTGCAGGAGGTTTAAGTTTGGGCCACATGTGTTAAGCTGAATTTTGGAAAGGAACTTCTGGCTAGGAAAACCTCAGTTAGGCCCATAATTCCTTTTAAAATGGAAGAACCTAGCACAGAAATCATTCTCAAAACTCAATGGTAAATTGATTGAATAGAATTGAGACTCCACTAGGGGAAAAGCAGCCATGGAATGCTTCTTGCTCAGTGTCAGCTGGAGGTGTACTTTTCTTTTGGAATAGGAGATAGACTCTCCAGCTGTAGAGCTTCCCTGTCATCTATTCATGTTGTCAGGATCAGACCATCCTGTGCTATTAATTAACTGAACATGAGGCTTTTAGTTAGAAATGGTTTGTATACTGTCAAGAGAACACTAATATTTGCAGTAAAATGATAGAACAAGTGTATTGTGGGGAAGAATCCAAAGTCATGGTAACATTTTGCATATCAAAGATAGTTCTCCTGTCTGTAGGCTGGCAAGAGGTATACAACAGAATACATTCACATTTTAAACAACATATTATATTATACTGTTATTCATAATTGGGTTTATTAAAAGAATACATTGAGCCAGTATGATTTTACTCTCATGTGCTATGTAAGCCTGTCTTTTCCTCCCCATAGGTATGTAAAAGAAGGTGATAGTGTGTCTCAGTTTGATAGCATCTGTGAAGTACAAAGTGATAAAGCTTCGGTCACTATCACTAGTCGTTATGATGGCATCATTAGAAAACTCTATTATAATCTAGATGAAATTGCTTATGTTGGAAAACCATTAGTGGACATAGAAACTGATGCCCTGAAAGGTATTGTAAACACTTTCCCTCTTGCATATTAATTTATTTTTGTTGTCAAAACCATCCAGGTATTCAGGGGAATTCAAGATTAAGATTACATTTTTTGCAGAAAATGAATTTAATTAAAATCTTAAAATTTAACTTCTGTATATAAGAAACTACACCATGGGTGTGGAACCTATAGCCCATGGGCCAGATCCGGCCTCTTGCTCATTTTCATCCGGCCCATGGACCACACACTTTAGCTCACCTGCTGGAGGGGTGTGGGAACACGGAGGCTCGGGGCTTCCTGCCCGCAGGGCTGGTGCCGACGGACTGGAGCTGCAAGTGCCGGCTCTCCCTGCCACAGGGAGGAAGCTCTGAATCTTGGTGCCCTCCTCCGCTCCCCCTCCCGCCTGGCGGGGCTGGAGCCATGAGCACCAGCTTGCCCTGCTGCAGGGAGGGGAGAAGCCCTGAGCCTCCGTGCCACCCAGGCAGGTGAGTTGAACATGTTTGGCCCACCATTGAGTTTTTGGATGGATCAATGGCCCCTGACACAAAAGAGGTTTCCCACCTCTGAACTACACAAAGTAGAACAGTGATGCATGCATTTAAATATTATCAAAATTCTTTTCACTTTTTTATACCAAAAAAAAAAAAAGAAAAAAATGCAAAATTGGTGGTGGTAAAGTTTGAAAATTTCAAGTCAGACAATTCAAAATCATCATTCCCATAAAAACTGTAACAGCTCCATTGTACATAGAGGCATGCAATTCTATATCCGATACAATAAACAGTATTGCATCTCTACAAGGGGATGTATTACTCTGGGAATCGAAGCTTTAAGTTTCAACTAGTTTGTGCTTTTAAAATCAGCCACAACACTGCAATGATATACTGGCAGTTTTGCATTCTTGTACATATCTAGCCCAAGAGATAGAGTCAGGAGTTGGGGTGCATGGCAAGTGACCTTAATTCTCTCCTGAAAATTCGGGATGAAATTCTGGTCCCATGAAGTCTGTGACAGTTTTGCCATTGGCTTCACTTGAGCCAGGATTTAAATCTAGGGGTTTTGCCTCTGGCTTTGCCAGGCTTTGCATGGTTGGGAGGGCTGTGTGTAATATTTATTGAATAAGGCTCAGTGTTTAAACTTCCATATAGGATTTTTTTTAAAACAATTTTAAGACGAGGATGCATTTGTTTGTCCTGTGTCTGTAAATAACTATCAGACAGACTAGTATCCGGGGGTAGCCGTGTTAGTCTGTAGCCACAAAAACAACAAGGAGTCCAGTGGCATCTTAAAGACTAACAGATTTATTTGGACATAAGCTTTCATGGGTAAAAAACCTCATTTCTTTAGATGCATGGAGTGAAAGTTACAAATGTAGGCATTATGTAATGACGTGAAGAGAAGGGAGTACCTGGCAAGTGGAGAACCAGTGTTGACAGAGCCAATTCAGTCAGGACGGATGTAGTCCACTCCCAATAATACATGAGGAGGTGTCAATTTCAGGAGAGGGAAAGCTGCTTCTGTAGTGAGCAAGCCACTCCCAGTCCCTATTCAACACCAAATTAATGGTGTTAAATTTTCAAATAAATTTTAGTTCTGCTGTTTTTGAAGTTTTTTTTTTAAGAATAGTTACTTTTAAATGTGTTATAGAATGTCCAGGAAAATTGAAGTGTTCGCCTACTGCCTTTTGTATGTTACCATTCCTGATGTCCGATTTGTGTCCATTTATTCTTTTATGTAGGGACTGTTCGGTTTGGCCAGTGTGCATGGCAGAGGGGCATTGGTGGCACATGATGGCATATATAACATTAGTAGACGTGCAGGAGAATGAGCCCTTGATGGTCTGGCTGATGTCGTTGGGTCCTCTGATGGTGTCGCTAGAGTAGATATGGGGACAGAGTAGGGAACAAGGTTTGCTACAGGGATTAGTTCCTGGGTTGGTGTTTCTGTGCTGTGGTGTGTATTTGCTGGTGAGTATTTGCGTCAGGTTAGGGGTTGTCTGTAAGCAAGGACTGGCTTGCCTCCCAAGGTCTCTGAGAGTAAGAGATCGTTTTCCAGGATAGGTTGTAGATTGTTGATAATGCGCTGGAGAAGTTTTAGCTGGGGGCTGTACATGATGGCCAGTGGTGTTCTGTTATTTTCACTGTTGGGCTGTCTCGCTCTTTCAGTCTGTTTCCTCACTTCCCCAGGTAGGTATTGTAGTTTTAAGAATGCTTGATAAAGATTTTGTAGGTGTTTGTCTCTGTCTGAGGGGTTAGAGCAGATGCGGTTGTACCTCAGTGCTTGGCTGTAGACAATGGATCGTGTGATGTGTCCTGGATGGAAGCTGGAGGTATGTAGGTAAGTATAGCGGTCAGTAGGTTTTCGGTATAGGATGATGTTTATGTGACCATCACTCATTTGCACTATAGTGTCCAGGAAGTGGATCTCTTGTGTGGACTGGGCCAGGCTGAGGTTGATGATGAGGTGGAAATTGTTGAAGGTGGAATTCTTCAAGGGCCTCCTTTTCATGGGTCCATATGATGAAGATGTCATCAGTGTAGTACAAATAGAGAAGGGGTGCTAAGGGATGAGACTAATTTTTTTTTAGGGGCAAAAAGATAGATTTATCTTAGTTCAAGAAAAATGGATGATTTTCTATTTTGCTCTGTGTCAGATCTCTGGGAGGGGCTAAAGATTTTCTTTTATTCAGCTATCTATTAAAAATATCCCTAGATGAGCTTATTTTTTAATAACAGAGAAGGAGCTGCATTTTCATTGGGTACTATATATTGAAAAAGAAGCCTTCAGTACTGCGATGAACTCAGTAAAAATAAATTAGTGGTCCAGTTTTCCATAATATCTTTGTATTTGGTACCAAACTAGCTATGGTTTGTGGGAAGGAGAATAAAATTAAGTATTGGTTATCTTAGGAGTCCACCAGATGTCTTGTTGACTAATTATATTATAGCTGTAATGGTGAAATATTTTTAAGAACCTAGATGACTTACTAGTCTAAGTCTACTGACATTCAGGCCAGGTCTACACTGCGACTTTAAATCGGTTTAATGGCCAATATACCGATTTAACGCTGTATCCGTTCACATGACGTCGTCATTAATATCGATTTTACCGCCTCCTTAAATCGATTTCGGAACTCCTCCCAAACGAGAGGAGTAGCGCTAAAATCGATAGTGATAAACTCGGTTTAGGGTCGTGTGGACGAAATCGATCGTTATTCGGCCTCCGGGCGCATCCCAGAGTGCTGCAGTGACGCTCTGGAACAGCATCGAACTCCGGATTGCAGCGTGCAGGTAAACAGGGAAAAGCCCGAACTTTTGAATTGCAATTTCCTGCTTAGCTCCAAAGCTGTGCGCTGCTCCGATCAGCTTGTGCTGGCGCTAGCAGTCCTGAAGATCCAAAAAGAGCTCAAGATGGACCGTACGGGAGATCAGTCTATTCGCAGTATTGGAGACAAAATTCTGTTGCTCCAGCTCCGTTACAGAACTCACTAAACGCCAAAGCGTTTGTAAATAAAAACTGCAGTTTGCAGTAACAGACGACGGACAGTGAACAAAAGCGTGAATGAGGCATGCAAGACTCAAATGGATGACCTATGAAGGGAGGGAGGGGTACTGAGGGACTCCAGCTATCCCACTAGTCCATCAGCAGTCTATGAAATATTTGCATATTGGCAGAGCTCCCAAATGTCTGTGGTTCAAACACATTGCTGGCGTGGTTCAGGGAACAGCTTCCTCCAGTTATATTTCCCCCCCCCTGTCCACACGTGAAAAAAAAGCGGGAAAGAATAACAACTTCCTTGCACTACTCATAGTTCACCTAATGTGTACTGAATGTTGCTTAAGTTAGCGTGACCTACTAGCACTGGGGTAGACAGTATCCGTCTCTACTCTCTGGTGGTGTAGTCCACTTCTCAGAGGACGCCCACCATCAGGAGAACCGCTAAACTGCTTAACATCTGAGGGCAACATTGCTAACCTCAGCAGTAAGATAGGACAAAACCTAAAATAACAAGCTTAATCATTGAAATGGGTAAAAATTTGGCAATCCACATGGATTGACTCGTTGCAATGAGTCAAATTTCCTTATCTCCCTTATGGTATCTAAAAATAGAGTCCATTCTGCCTGGACTGTCATAGCCCGGGAGGCTGCCTCCAAGTGCCTCCCCCCCGACATCATTTTCTCTCACTAACAAGTCTCTGTTTCTTATTCTGGTATTCCTTAATACTTCATGACACAAACGGGGGAGGGGAAATGACACGGTAGCCCAGGAAGGTTGAGGGAGGAGGAAAGCAACGGGTGCGCTTCTTGCAGGGGCAACCCCTGTGAATACTGACACGGAGCACCTGTGCTCTCTGATACACTGGATCTCTGTTACACTTGCCTATTATTCTAGGCAGGACAGTGCACCACTGACCGCTCTGGTCCGCAATCCGAACTCGGATGCGGAGTGCGGTAAACAGGGAAATCCCCGAGAGCTTTACAGTGACATTTCCTGCTTTCACGTGTCCAGCTCTGATCACCACGGGTGGCGATGCAGTTCAAATGCAAAAGTATCTCCTGCATTGAACCTTACGGGAGATAGCAGATGTTATCGCTGTATGGTGAGACAAATCTCTTTTATCAGAGCTCCGTTAAAGAACAGGAAATGCCAAAGCCTTTGAAAAATAAACTACAGGATACACAGCGGTGCGTGACAACAGTAACGGGAAGCCAGACACTCAAACGGATGGTCATGGAGGGAGGGAGGGGGTAATGAGGACTACAGCTACCAGTCTCCACAGCGGTCTCTGAAAATATTTGCATTTTTGGCTGCGCGCCCAATGTCTGCAGCGTAATACACGGTGTCTTGCGTGGTTCACGGAACAGCTCGTCAGTTTTTTTCCCCCTCCAGCACGGTAAAAAAAAGTGAAATAAATAATTCCTTGAGTACTGTAAATGTCACCCTCTGTGTACTGAATGCTGCTGGCAGACGCGATGCTGCTGCGGTGAAGAGCAGTATCCGCTCCTCTGCCCCCTCCCCAGGGGTAGACGGCTGCCCAGTGATTGCTCCTGGCTGAGTGTGGCCGGGGGCTCCGGGGTGAAAATGGGAATGACTCCCTTTTTCTGACAGTGAATGGTACAGAACGCCTGGTAACTGTCTCTTCATCTTATCACCTGGGGGCTGAGCTTCATCAGACCCCTTCCTCTCTTGCGTAAAGAAAAGATTCTGAACTGCATGGACTGTCATAGCCCATGGTGGCTCCCTCCCCCTCATTGATCTCAGTAACTACTCTGTGATTCTTATTCATGCATTCTTCATAACATCATGCCAACAATGGGTGGGGGGGGCACTGCTGTGGTAGCCCAGGTAGGTGGGAAGCAACGGTTGCGTTACTTGCAGCGGCTCCCTCTGTGAATACTGATGCGGAGCAGCTGCGCTGTGCTACACTGATTTTAATACACTGTATCCTATTCTTGTCTGGACTGACTCTATTTTTATTAACCGTAAAGGGCAGGATTGACCCAGTCCCAAGTGAGTTAATCCCCATTTTCCTTTCAAAAATTTACACAGGGTTATTATCCGTTCTGTCCCATTTACTGGTGAGTGTAACAAAAAGAGGGAGATGGTAACAGTTTCTGCTGTTTCCAGTAGTACTGTACCATCTACCACCAGGAAAGGAGCAGATTTTCAAGTAGCAATAATCACACCTCAGATTAACTTCATTGGTTATGATACTGCCACTGTGCAAAGCTCTAATGCTCCTCAGTGCTGCAGATTCGCCTCTGTCAGTAGCATTCAGTAAAAGAGGGTGACATTGTAAGTACTCAAGGATTGCTTTATTTAACTTTCATTTCTCGTGCTGGGGTAGGGGAAGGAAACTGATAGCTGTTCCGTGAACCATAAAAGACACCGTGTTGTAAGCTACAGACACTGGGCGCTAAGCCAAGAATGCAAATAGTTTTAAGAGACTGCTGAGGACTGTGGGATAGCGGGAGTCCTCAGCACCCCCGTTCTGTCCTCCATGATCCCCCGGCCCTGATGCAAATGTTAATGGTCACGGGGGGTTCTGGGTAAACGTCGTCAGTCATTCCTTGCTCCGGGAAAACATCAGCAGACAGTCCTTTCGCACATTTTTCTCCTGGATTGCCCTTGCAGAAACAATAGCACGGCAGCACTAGAGACCGTCGGCTTTTTGTTTTTCCCGTCACATTTGTGTACTAGATGCCGTGGAGACAGAGGCGACACTCGAGCGCTACACACCAGCATTCAATTGCTTTTGCAATGATAGCAGAGATGGTTACCAGTCGTTCTGTACCGTCTACTGCCAGAGAAAACTGGCAATGACATGACGGTTATCTCTCCTTCTCTAAACTGTCCGCTGCTATCATGAGTGCCCTGGCTAAAATCAGCCGGGGGCGCAACGCAAAAGCAAACTTGGGATTGACTCACTGGCCACTGAGTCAATCCCTCCCTTATGCTGTCTAAAAATAGAGTCAGTCCTGACTACAAGAAGAGTCAAAGCAGCAGAGAATCCTGTGGCACCTTACAGACTAACAGACGTCTGTTAGTCTATAAGGTGCCACAGGATTCTCTGCTGCTTTTACAGATCCAGACTAACACGGCTACTCCTCTGAAGGAAGAGTCAAGTGTATTAGAAGAGCGCAGCTACTCCATGGCTGTATTAACAGGGGGTTCTCCCGCAAGAACCGCACTCATTGCTTCACTTCTCTCCCAACTCTGCAGCTACCGTGGCAGGGCCCACCCCCCATTTCTGTCATGCAGTCGTGAGGAATACAAGAATAAGAAACATAGACTTATTTGTGACATAAACGGGGGGGGGGGGGTCACTTGGAGGCAGGCAGTCGTGGCTATGACAGTCCAGGCAGGACATACTCAATTTTTAGAAACCAGAAGGGAGCGATTGACTCTGCCCAAGTGAGCCACTCCCAATTTGGGTTTCAGAACCATTGTCACAGGGGCACTCATGATAGCATCGGACACTAAACTGTGATGCACTGGCCAGGTAAACAGGAAAAAGCCTGAATCCCCGCGAACTTTTGAATTCCATTCCTGATTGTCCACCGTGAGGGTCAGCACACACACAGGTGACCACACAGAGCTCATTTGCACTCGTCACAATGCAGTCTCCTGATATTCGAAGAAGAGCGCCAGCTTGGACCACACAGGAGGTTCTGGATCTGATCGCTATCTGGGGTGAGGACTCAGTGCTCACAGCACTGCGTTCCAAAAGACGAAATGAAAAAGTTTTTGAAAGAATTTCAAAGTCTATGGCTGATAAAGGTCACAGCAGAGACTCCCTTCAGTGCCGAGTGAAACTGAAGGAACTTAGACAGGGTTACCAGAAAGCCAGAGAAGCAAACGGAAGGTCAGGCTCTGAGCCGAAAACATGCCGCTTCTATGCTGAACTACATGCAATTTTGGGGGTTCAGCGCTACCAGTGCCCCCCTGTCCGTGGATTCAGACTTTGGGATTGAAATATCAAGTGTTTCTGAGGATGTAGCCGAGGGGGAAGATGGAGACGAATTTGAGGATGAAGATGACCGTGGTGATAGCACACAGCAGTCCGTAAACCCCAACAGCCAGGATCTTTTTGAGACCCAAGAATCACAGTCCCTGCGCTCCCAAGCGAGAAGCCCAGACAGTGAAGCCATGGAAGCGACCTCCGGTAAGTGTCCCTTCATTCTGTACCAAACACGGATTAAAACAAGACGGTTTTTGTAGATCGCATTGACACCAGGGCTTTTGCTGCAGTCGCAGCCATTACTGTTACAGGAAAATTTCGTTAACATGTCTGGGGATGGAGTGAAAATCCTCCAAATTAATGTCCATGAATCGATCGTGGAGGAACTCAAAAACCCTTATGCTATATGAGAACATTTCTGGCCAAGACAGCCTTCTCCGTTCCCCCATAGTAGGTAACTTTTCAACGCCTTGCATTTTGCAAGACATTTGGTACTGCAGGCATTGAAGGCATTGCACTGAAGGCATTGCATAAACAAACGATCTGCCTCCTGCGGTGCTATTGTCAGGAGAGAGATATCATCCATTGTTACTTGTAGAACATCAGGAATGTAAACAGGGGGCAGACATGGCGATTTTGCTACTGGCCAGAGCGGGGGGATGGGAGAGGAGGGATAGCGATGAGTTTCAGCGTCTGGCAAGCAGATCTTCCCTGCACCACAACGCGATGCGGGGTGATGTAGGGTGATCACTAGCAGTGATCGTATATGATAGGACCATGCGCTGTGGTGGATTGAAAGAGGGGGTTTGGCTTTGCAGGCTCCTCTTAACAGAGCAGGCATCATATAGATCACTGTGTATATGAACGGCGGAGAAGTCAAAATTTTAAAAGCCTCACTTACCATCGCCCGCGTGGACGTACGTTTGGCCGTACCTGCGTCTGTGTGTGTGCCACACCAGTCACAGCAGACACTGAATTTTAAACGCTACAAAATGCGACCTTGTATAGAGATCACATGTGCTCTGTAAGGTGGATAGTGTTCTATGTGAAAGAGTACTATCATGCTCTGTAAAAGGTATCTTTCCACATACTTATCACCTGGTTTGCCTTCCCCATACAGCGCACATTCTCAGAATCCTATGCCATCAAGGGTGTGCTGTGATACGGCGGAGGAGAGAAAGAAACGCGAGATGAAAGTTCACAGAAATTATTGAAGTAACACGCAATGAGAGGGATAAAACAGAATGATTGGAAGGATGTGGTAGCAAAGTACAGGAAAGATGCCAGTGAACGATCTGAGAGGGCTAGGCAGGAAGACCAGCGTTGGAGAGAAGAAACGCTGGATCTGCTGCGTCTCAAACTGAAATCCTCCAACGCATGGTGGAGCTTCAGGAAGAGCAGCACAGTAGCAGAGTGCCACTGCAGCCCTGTATAACCTCCCTGCAAGCCCACGTCCCATACTCCCCTCACCAGAACGTGAAGAACGCGTGGTGGAAGGCTTTCTGCACCCGCCTACTCCTCCAACCCCTGCAGAGTTCAAGGAAAAGGCTGTAATTACGCTACAATGTGCTTAGTACCTTTCCCTTCCCCTCCTTCCAAAGCACAGCAGTCAGGAACACTTCCTAATTCTCTGCCTTTTTTATAGTTCCTTTGTAATACAGAATACATCGAAAGGGGAGGGTGGGTTGCTTACAGGGAAATCTAGTAAGGAAAAACTCATGATTTTTAACAGATGCATAATTACTTTTAATGAATTAAAATAATTTTAAACGATACAGAATTTATTCCTTCGCCAACCTGTAATAGAAGGGGGGGTGGTGCTTACACTGATAAGTCCATCAAGTACGGAGGTTCATCAAGGGGAAGCAAACAGTCACACCGTACCCTGGCCCGTGCTGAAACTCGTTTTCAAGGCTTCCTCTGATGCGCAGCGCCTCAGGTGCTCTTCTAATCGCCCTGGTCTCTGGCTCTCGTACTCCGCGCCAGGTAATTTGCCTCAGCCTCCCACCCACCATAAATGTCTCCCCCTTAGTCTCACAAAGATTGTGGAGCACACAGCAAGCAGCAATAGCAGCGGACATGGTTTGGCTGAGGTCTGAGCGAGTAAGTAATGATCGCCAGCGACCTTTAAACGGCCAAATGCACTTCCTACCACCATCCGGCACTTGCTCAGCCTGTAGTTGAACAGCTCCTGACCACGTCCAGGCTGCCATGTATGGCTTCATGAGCCATGGCATCAAGGGGTAGGCTGGGTCCCCAGGATAACTATAGGCATTTGAAACATTCCCAACGGTTATTTTCTGGTCTGGGAAGTAATTCCCTGCTGCAGCGTTTAAACAGACTAGTGCTCCTGAAGACGCGAGCGTCATGAACCCTTCCTGGCCATCCCACGTGATGTGGTGAAACGTCCTTGTGGTCCACCAGTGCTTGCAGCACCATTGAAAGTACCCCTTGCGGTTCACGTACTGGGTCCCTGGTGGTTCTGGGCCAAGATAGGGATATGGTTCCATCTAGGCCCCACACAGTTCGAAAACCCATTGCAGCAAAGCCATCCACTATCACCTGCACGTTTCCCAGAGTTACAACCTTTCGTAGCAGCAGCTTAACATTGCTTTGGCTACTGCATCACTGCAGCCCCCACAGTAGATTTGCCCACTCCAAAGTGATTCCCGACGACGGTAGCTGTCTGGCGTTGCAAGCTTCCAAGGGCTATTGCCACTCGCTTCTCCACGGTGAGGCTGCTCTCATGTTTGTAACGGCGTTTCAGGCAGGAAGCATGTCACAAAGTTCTAAGAAAGTGCTTTACGCATGCGAAAGTTTCGCAGCCACTGCGAATCGTCCCAACCGTCAAACAATGCGGTCCCACCAGTCTGTGCTTGTTTCCCGTGCCCAAATTCGGCGTCATGGGTAGTAGATGCCCTTAATAGCAGTAGCTCCAAAACGCTGGGGCCAGCGGTTATGGAAATTCGCCTCCATCTCGTCATCGCTGTCCTCGCCGCTCAGCAATAGCTGCTCCTCCTCTCCTCCTGCCTTGCGGTTCATTGTTCAGTATAATCAGCACGAGAGTACGCGAGGTGTTGACAACGGTCAGGATACCGTTTGTGATTCAGGGTCATGATTGCTGTGCTATGGCGTTTGCTCAATGCACTCCGCGAAAACGCGCCAAAGGGTTCTGCTGCCCTCACAAAGGGAGGGTGAGGCTGTACCCAGCACCACCGGGCAATGTTTCTGGCCCATCAGGCACGTGCTCTCAACATGCACGGAAGTGGGAACTATGGGATAGCTGAGGAACAGCTACCCACAGTGCACCGCTCCTGAAATCGATGGTAGCCTTGGACCATGGACACAAGCAATCGATTTTGTGATCGCATTGTGGACGCGCAAAACCGATTTTATAACATCGGTTTCGTAATATCGGTTTAAACTACTTCGAAATAATCGTGCAGTGTAGACGTAGCCTCAGAGTCACTGAGATTTTTTTAAATGTTAGCCTAAATCTCTAAAGTGATAATCTCAAGTGAAACCACAATAATGAAACATACTTATGAAAAGGATAATTCTATAATTTGGGTTACATACAATAAATTTGCAACTGTTACTTGTTTTCTTTTCATGTGATGGCAAATGCCACAAATCACACAGTAGCAAAGTATACACTTTCCCCAGACTTCCGGCTTCCAAAGGTATGGGAGAGAATTACAATAACTTCTGAGTATCAGGGGGGTAGCCGTGTTAGTCTGGATCTGTAAAAGCAGCAAGGAGTCCTGTGGCACCTTATAGACTAACAGACATATTGGAGCATGAGCTTTTGTGGGATGCATCTGACGAAGCGGATATTCACCCACGAAAGCTCATGCTCCAATACGTCTGTTAGTCTGTAAGGTGCCACAGGACTCCTTGCTGCAATAACTTCTGAGTGGAGCAATATTTCAGAGAAATGTAAACAACTGCACCTCTAAACTTCAACACTGGGGACAGTTTCAATTGTTGGAACTTTTGTTACCCGTCAGAACACACACACTTCTGAGCTATCTTTTAGGGAGTAAAATGTAAGGGACTAACTAGAATTTCAAATAAAATAATGTCTGTTTAGTAATTTATTTAAATATCACATAGATACCTTAAATCTTTATTTGCAAATAAGCTTTTTTAACTTGATGTGGCATTAATCACTTTAATAATATCTCACACTGTTGTGTATTTTTCTGATCCACTTCTAAATGTATTAACATTAATTACATTTAAATTACTTCAGGTAAAGTGACATACCCTAGTGGTAGTATTATTGCCAAAAGAAAAAAAAACTGTGTGTGTGTAAACACAGTTTTATCTCCACAATCATTTAGTTTTTTACACTAGAGTGGGATTTTTTTACTGTTCGTACAGTCAGTTAGAGATTAGAAAATCCATAATTTCTTGAGGTTAATTCTCTTCCTGACTGTGTTTAAAAAAAATGACAAAACTGCTTGATTTGATCTTGTGATTGTTTTTAAAAAGTCCCAAAATGGACAGTTTCTTATAAGATTTCCTGTGATGTTTTGGGTTCCATCCAGACCAGTAAGGAGTTTTGTCACTGCCTACCTTGCATCTTGTGGGTGCCTTTGTACTGTGCAGCTATGGGTTCAATTCCCTGACATCAGCAGTCTGCCCACAGGCATAAGGTCTTACCTTGGCTTTCACCAGTGTAGTTATTCTTTGCAGAGACGATAACAACAGCCCTCCGGTCCCAAGTCTCTCCAAATAAATCCTCCCTGAGTTCTGAATTACCAGGTGCTTGGACTGTTCCCCTCTGGCTCATAACCCCTGAAGCCATGAAACCATTCTTCCAGTTAGCTCACTATGGCATACACACTCCACACAGTTTGCACACCGGGCACCTACCTGGGATAAAAATAAAGTTTATTCAATAGAAAAACCATAGATTCAGAGATGGAATAGTAAGGAACAGCAAACATATATACAAGTTATACAGAAAACAAACATAAAGAGACAACCTCAAGCTTTTTACTTTCATATCAGATAAAATCCCTTTTCTAATAAGAGTTACCTGTTGCCTTAAACTGTTTCCCAGCCAACCTGTAGGAGGGATCAAGACAGTCCTTCAAATTCTGGATGATCTTCAGTACAAACTCCTTCCGTTTTAAAAGGGGTGGCAGTTTTTTTCTTCAGTTATTACAGATATTCAAAGTGGAGAAAACTCTCTCCTGTCTTAGTTTCTGAAGACTGGGGTTTCTTTTCAGTTTCAAGCTGTTCCCACTTGCTTTGATGATTCCTCGTTATTTACTCCTGGGCCGGACAAGGGCCTGGTATATGCAGTGTAGTAGCCATATCAGTCGCAGAGAGAGGACAAAGTGGATGAGATAATATCTTTCATTGGACCAACTTCTGTTGGTGAGAGAGACCGGCTTTCAAGCTACACAGAGCCCTGCCTCAGGTCTGAGAAAGGTACTCAGAATGGTACAGCTAAATACAAGATAAAACAGATCAAGATCTCTAGATCAAGACCATTCAAGGTGCTTGAAACCAGTCTCCTGTGGTTGGGAATATAGCCCCTCCCTTCTGTAGTGCTTCATCATCCTTTTGTGAGGTGATGCTGAAGTTGAACCAGAGTTACAATTACCGTTTATATCTCTATATCTGTCTATATGTGTGTGTGTGTGTATATATATATATATTCATAACCATAACCTGTATACATATCTCTGTTTTAATCAAAACCACTTTGAGCAATGTAGTATAGTTAAAGCAGTTTTTATATTATTTTCAGATGTAGCCTCAGAAGAGGATGTTGTTGAGACACCTGCTGTGTCTCATGAAGAACACACACACCAAGAGATAAAAGGCCACAAAACACTGGCAACCCCTGCAGTCCGTCGCCTTGCCATGGAAAACAATGTAGGTTTGTGTTCTATTGAAGCCAGCTCTGTTTTATATCCATTGCTTGTATATTAGTCTGACTGTATCTGAGAGGGCAATAAAAGTCTAATATTATTGAAAGCTGGTGGTGAATTGCCAGGGAACAGCAATGAAAAAAGTTGTTGATAAATGGCTCGCTTCAAATGAATAGTGTTTCACTGTTGAAGCTGTGAACTGCTTGTACATAATATTTCTCCTCTATGAAAAAGGTACCTTTTAAATAATCATTATTCTGCCTTAATGTATATATGTAATTAAGGACACAGAGGGTTTTTCAGAAAGTATAGATAGTGTTTGAGCAGATACTAAGTCACAAGAAGGTATTAACCTGAGGAATGTTGCTCGAGTACCTGTAACATTTTCGTATTTATAATCCAATTACAACATATAATTCCTCTACTTGTGCTATATAGCAGAAGTTCTATAGTTTGTTATATACTTTTCAGATTAAACTGAGTGAAGTTGTTGGAACAGGGAAAGATAACCGCATCCTTAAAGAAGATATTCTCAATTATTTGGCCAAGCAGACGGGAGCTATTTTACCTCCATCACCAAAACCTGAAATTATCCCACCATTACCAAAATCGGAGACTGTGCCAGCTGCTGCAAAGGACAGAGGAACTAAAATTCCTATACCCATTTCCAAGCCCATCGTGTTTGCAGGGAAAGATAAAACTGAGGCTGTGACAGGTAAAAACATAAATGCAATCATGAAGTAGCACTCATTGTTGATATAGCTTCTAAATAATTAGTCAGTGAATGATAACATTTAAATTGATTCTCCTATTCCCATTGATGGAGAGCCAGCTTTCGTCTTGTAATCACACTAGTGTGGGGAGACAATGAGAATCAGGAAAGGTAAGTGTGGTTTGCAGAAAGGAGGAGTTTGAAATAATTTTTCAGATGGTGGTCAGACAGGGCTGTCAGTGTTCTTCTCTGGCATGTGTGGTTTCATTATGTTCTCTGCTAGTAGCATCGGGCTGTTACTTGCACCTGCTCATTTTAAATCCTAGTTTTTGAAGTGTTCATTATGAACCTCTAAAAACATTTTGTGCAAAATTTTGGAAATAGGTACTCTGGAATTCTTCAAACAGTATTGCAAATACTATTCCTATAGAAATCATTATGTAATTTATTAGCAGGATCAATGAGTAGGATTGTTTATGTGTGATGTAATCAGTCTTGCCATCTAGAGCTCTAAGATGGACACAGATAAGACAAGATGCACTGGGAGAGCAAATTACATTTCTGTTTTCCTCAGTTACATAATATTTGGGCTATAAAGGATGAAAAGACTGATGCAGCTTAACATTTGTGGGCCTTGCACACAAGGTTAGCCTGTAGGAATGATCTAGAGGCAGATGCTAGGATACGGAAATAATTCCAAACATTTGAGGCAACATAAATTCTTTACTGAAGTTATCGGGTACCTGTTTCAGGTATATAACGAGTCTCCATATCAATATTTTCACACTCATGGTAAAATTCCTATTGTATACAAAGAGACAAGATGGGTGAGGTAGTGTCCTTTATTGGACCAGCTTCTGTTGGTGAGAAAGACAAGCTTTTGAGCTTACACAAAGCTACTCTTCTTCAGGTCTGGGAAAGGTACTCAAAGTGTCCAGTTGTATCCAGTGCTATTTTAGTAGCTCTTGTTGTAGTACTAAAGTGACTTGGTGCCCAAGCAAGAATGATCATAAGTGGATTCTATCCCAGCTTTTGAAAGAAAGATTTATAGTTTTTCAAACAAAACTGAACGTTAGAAACTGGCTAACTCTAAAGTTTCTAAAAGCTTTTTATTGGTAAAAGCACCCATTGAATATTTTTCAGGCTTTCACAAGGCAATGGTAAAGACCATGACTGCTGCATTGAAGATTCCTCACTTTGGTTATTGTGATGAGATTGACTTAACTCAGCTCGTTCAATTGAGAGAAGAATTGAAACCTCTAGCACAAGTTCGTGGAGTTAAACTCTCCTTTATGCCTTTCTTCATAAAGGTGAGTCATAGGTGCATTTCAGAACAGGATTCCTAATGGCATATACCGTTGATAGCAAAGGACATAGTGGGCAGGAAGGAAAAACTTGCTTTTCTTCTGCATTTTTTTCATTTAGTTTCATCCAGCTCTTTTAATTGTCTTTTTATTTTATCCCTCTCATCATTACAATCATCAACACACAAAACCTCTCTTTCGTTCTACAGTGAGAACTCTTCTTGCTTACAGTAACCCGTTCCCTTTACCTATCTAGGTACTTGTATGGATCTCCAGAGTATTTCAAAATAGAAATTAGAGTAACCTAGACAAACTCTTGATTGCATTCTGGATATTATGAGCTGCCTGAGGTACACTCATCCTGCCCCTTCCTTTCTCCATTGGGTGATAAGAGTATTAAGAGAGCTCTTAGTGTTAATATTGTTTTTTATGTTTACCAGGCAGCTTCTCTGGGATTACTGCATTATCCTATTCTTAATGCGTCTGTGGATGAAAACTGTCAAAATATCACATACAAGGTTTGTGCAATTTTATGAAAAGACTCCTGTGCCAAAAAAGTAATGCTCCTCCAAGCATCTAATAATCAGGGCTCTTTTTCAGTACAAATGAATTAACTTTGGGCGAAAAAATTGAGCCCAAAGCAATTCTTAAGTACTGTGATAAAAAATGATCCATACCACTTCTATCTAATATCAAAATGGATTGAATGAAGAGGGCTAGATTAATGCAATTGATGCTATTTATATAGCACCTGCTAAGAAAGACATGCCACTGCTAGCCATGTTAGCAACCTGCTCTCTTGCTCTTCTTTCTGACAAGGGGCCGAGCAGTTCCAAACCATAACCCATAAAAATGTAGGGGTAGAAATGTTTTTTTACTGTGGCAATGGTGACACTGTTCTGTCTATCAAACCTGATGTCTTAAATAAGTCACCTTTCTATTTAAAAAAAAAATGGGATTGTCTTGGTATGACAGAAAGCAGGAAACTTGACATGTAGCATAGAAAACATAGGGAGTTTGTGGTCTGGGCTATGCAGAATACACATTTTGCATGGATTTATGTTGCACTTGTGAAAGATACTGGGTTGATGGTCCTGAGGACTGAACTCCTATATTTACAGAAATGATGTAGCACAGGTGGCGGCAATGCAAGCTTCCCTTGTGTCTTACCCCACATCTCTGAGACTTACTCTTTCTGAATCACTTCAGAGGATGAAAGGGCAGTTCAGTCTCTGTTTCCTTTAAATTCATGGTCTCACTGCTGAGACTGACAGCATATTGTTACGATGTGTGCACAGATTTGTTAACAGAATAAAGAATTCCTATTTCCAAGGGGATGTCAAACTCAGGATCCTAGATTTAAACTCCCCAAAAACAATTTGGAGGTTGCCTTTACAGTTCCAAAATTATATGGAGAGTACCAAAGAGACTTGTCTTTAAAAAATTCAAATTTGCATAGAGTGTGGTTTATTCTGAACAGAAACTTCCTTAGTGGAAATACTGAAAACAATATTTTAGCACTTTAGTTTGTATAAAATAAAGCTAATTCATATTTCCATTTTTTGCATTAACTTACATATAACGCATGGTTGGTTAGTGAAACTTACTGTATTGTAACTGAATATATTGTAGGCTTCTCACAACATTGGAGTTGCTATGGACACAGAACAAGGCTTGACTGTCCCTAATGTGAAAAATGTTCAAGTCTGTAGCGTGTTTGAGATTGCTTCTGAATTAAATCGCCTTCTGACCTTGGGCTCTGCAGGCCAGTTGGGAACAAATGACCTCACTGGGGGAACATTCACTCTCTCCAATATTGGCACAGTGAGTTAAAAAAAAAAGTTTTTACATTGAAAAAATTGGTTTAAAAAATAACTGCTACCTGTTACATTGATAAATATGTAATTGTTAGAAAAAAGTGTTTTCTATAACAAATATTACAGTACAGCATACAAGAAACATGCTGCTACTGCAAATGGGCACTCCTGGAATATTCTTGAGCTAATTTTCTTGGTTTCCCTTTTTAGATTGGTGGTACCTATGCCAAACCAGTGATACTACCTCCTGAAGTAGCTATTGGTGCTCTTGGAAAGATACAGGTACATGTATGTTGATCCAACTACAAAGACACAGGTGCTTGTACTGTAGTAAGGCCATGTTCAATTAAAACTTTGCATTTTGTCTACCTTCAATATAGTAGAACTTCAGAGTTACGAACACCTTGGAAATGGAAGTTGTTCATAACTCTGAAATGTTCGTACCTCTGAACAAAACGTTATGGTTGTTCTTTCAAAAGTTTAGAGTTGAACATTGACTTAATACAGCTTTGAAACTTTACTATGCAGAAGAAAAATGCTGTTTTTAACTATCTTAAATGAAACAAGCACAGAACCAGTTTCCTTATATTGTCAATTTTTTTAAAAAAAAGCTTTCCCTTTATTTTTTTAGTAGTTTACATTTAACACAGTACTGAATTTTATTTGTTTTTGGTGTGGAGTGTTCGTCTCTACTGCTGCCTGATTGTATACTTCTGGTTCCAAACGAGATTCGTGGTTGACTGGTCAGTTTGTAACTCTGGTGTTGTAACTCTGAGGTACATTGTTCTTACTGAAAGCATTTTTTCTACAAGATGTGGAAGAAGGACACCATGTAAACTTTGTAAATGAAATCTTACACTGTTTTTATAAGACTTAAAAGGCTGAGCACAGACAACAAATATAAACAATCTTTTGTCTCTGGCTTGGGATTGTCTACCAGAAGCCCATTATATTCACCTCATGATGTTTTTATTTAACTTGTTGGCTTCTAGGTATAAAAGAAAAAAAATTAGATTATATTCTGATATTTGTAGGGGTTTTATAATACCATCTTTGTTCAGAAAGAATACTTGCAGGGTTTCAAACCAGGAGAAGACTTAAAACAAATTGCTTCTGATATTGAAGTTTTGTTATGTGATCCAGAGATTTGAATCTGTCTAAGAACTTTGTACAGTCAGATAAATACATTTGTTAGTATAGAAGAGCAAAAAACCAAAACAGACCCTCCCCCTACATTTCTTAGTGGATAATACTTTTCTTATATTTCCCCAATGCCTTTTTGAGCTTCTGGGGAAGGTTTGGGAGGCATGTGTCACCTCAGCACCGAAGGTTCAGTCAACTTCTCTAGCACAGTGATCCCCAGACTTTTCAGAGTCATACCTCCTGTATCCCTGTCCACACCCCCTGAGGCTGGGGGTGGAACCGCAGCTCCCCTGAGGGGCTGAAGGGACGCGGATGAGGGTAAGGGGGCCAAGGCTTGGGCTGTAGCTCAGGGCAGATCTGGGGCCAGGACCAGGGCTAGGTGTCATGGCAACGGGCTAAGGCTGGAGGAAGGGCCTGAGCAGAGCGCGGAGTGGGGCTGGGTGGTGTTCCTTCCCTGCCCCACATGGGGACTGGCCCAGACCCAGCCACACACCCCCAAATGTTCCTTCTTGCCCCTGTAGGAAGCGCACCCCACAGTTTGGGGACCTCTGGTCTAGCTGGATGATTTGGAGTCAGGGAGGAATTACGATAAACTCAGCAGGGTTGCTTAGGAGTGGTAGGTGGTAATTCTGTTTGAGACCCTCTACATAAACAATTGGGGGCAAATCTGTATTCTCTTAATTGAAATATTGCTCTATATCTACTCTAGCAATTGTTAAGACAAGAATCATGTTTGTATCGTTTCTTTCATCAGTTTCCTATTTTCTTCCCTTCTCTTCTTTCTAGGTTCTTCCCCGATTTAATGGTAATGGGGAAGTATTTAAAGCACAGATAATGAATGTGAGCTGGTCAGCTGATCATAGAATTATTGATGGAGCTACAATGGCCCGTTTTTCTAACTTGTGGAAATCCTATTTGGAGAACCCTGCTTCCATGCTGCTAGATCTTAAATAAAGAACACTAATGCCAGAACACATCCCTAAACTTTGGGGGAATAAACTCAATAATTATAAAAGCTAGCTATGCTAGCATATGTCCGTTAGTACTTTTCTTATTATACAATTATATTATGTTGAAAGGTCTCAAGAGCCTATGTCAGTCTATTGATAACCTGTTCCATTCTTTTCAATTAAAATGGGTAGTTTTGTAGTTTATTCTGTGGGAGGCTGTCATACTTAATAGGTCATGGTGTGACTTCTAAATGTAATGGGGGGAAGTATTTAGTGCCTGACTCTTGATAATATGTGCTGACTGCCACTGAGCTGACATTACTGAAAGACAGATATCTACATGTCTGCAGTACTTTTAAACTGCTTAGTCCGGATAGAAGGGAAGTTACGTCACAGTTATTCCTGGTTGAAAACAGGAATTTATTTTAACAAATCTAATGGAATATTTCCAAGTTCCTGAAAGAAATTATGCAGAAATAATGTACAAATAAAAGGTCTTTATGATTATCTTTAAAGATGTCCAGTGGACTTTTTATTGTTTAATGGTGTTGATGTTTCCTCTAGTCCTCTTATACATAGAAAGTTCTTAGCACAGGTACTCAGTATCAGGTGACGATGGAAGATGACAATATCCCCCAAAATTTACTTCCTGCACAGTTTCAGAATATTTACTAGTATCCAACAACTCTTTGTAATAACACTGTAGAACTGTCTTGCACCAAACTCTGGTAGGCTGAACGTATGTAGGATTGTTTACATGCTCTTAGAGTTTTCTTCTGGGAAGCAACAGCCTGCAAAAGGATGCCATGACTAGGTTTTCCGTTACTAAACAAATAACTGCTTACCACCATTGTTTATCATTACCATAACCTAGCAAACAGCTACTGTGCTCTAAAAGACTGTCGTCACCTTGCACATGACATCTATTGTTTGTTCAGATACCAGGGTGTAACATCAATATTTGATATGAAATAGAATCTGTGTAAACAGAGCATAAGAATTAGATAAATCCTCTCTAAACTCATGTGCAAGGCAGACAGTCAATACGATTTAGGTTAGCACCCCCAGGACAAATAGCATATGTGTTGTTTTAGGCTAAAACAATGGACAGTAGGAATGCAGGTTTGCAAATAAGATGCAAAGAAAAACCATTGTGCGCATACACATGCCAGAGAATGCTGAGTTGCAGAAACACTACAGGATCATTGTAATGTAACCAAACAATTTGGGGAAGTCAGGCCCTGTGGTGAGTAGATATAAGTAACCTGAAAGGTGTAACTGAGAGACCATGAGAAGGAAGGGAGGAAGATGCGAGACACTTGAGACTAGAGACCCAATCCCTGATGTGCTAACGGCTTAAGGGGTGAGGAAGAAACTCTCAAGCTGTGGGGAGAGGATATAAACCAGAAATACAAGCTGCTACTCATGTTCCTATGAACAGTGGTTTCTATCTGTATTAGCTTTTGCAGTGTAAGACAAGATTCGTTTTAATCTGATTTTTCTATTAATAAAACTTATGACAAGCTTTGTGCTTTGGATCTTTTTATTTGGGAATTTCATGCAGACAATCCTGAACAGGAGAACAAATCTTCTACTTCCTAGTCGAGATCACAAAGAAGGGGTGCTTGGAGTCTACCTCTCGTGACTTAGCAAAAGGACACGGACTAAAGGCCACTCACCTATCGTTTGTGTTACTCTAAGGGCTGCAATCCAAATGATGCATGTGAAAACCTTATGACCGTGGATGAGAACCAAATTGAAGGGCTGAAGGAATGATACAACATGATAGGTGCCTTAGAAATACCTTAGATAGATTAAACTACTCTGCCAGCAAAGGGAGCCAGATTTCTATTTTTGGTCTGTCAAATCCTTAACAAAATGGACAGTCTATTTTCTGCAATCATTTCTACTTATCTGAGTAGTTAATTAAATCAGGAAGGAAATTGGGTATTGAAGAGAAGTTTTTGATAACTAGATCAGAAAAAAATCTTAGAAGATTGAAAAGTGAGTACAGTTGGTATCTATAAATGGATGTGGGGGGAACTAACGGGGATCAGGGGGTTAGTGATGGATTATGGAGCCTTTTACCTTCACATAGAACCAGTTCTAATCTGGCCCAGGTTGGTAGTGACGAAATCATTGCCATTTGATGAGGATTTGACATAGTGGTTATGAATCCACATTACAAAAGCTGTCTTCACAAGCAGCACTCTCGGGCAGTGTCATTAAGGAGGACATGGTTTTACTGATTCTCTTTCAAGCAGTGATCTGTGATTTCTGTCCTGTTCTTCAGACACCCCTCTCTTGGGATCCAGTGTGCTGTTGGCAAGACGGGCAGAGCGAGGGACTGGGTGCACAATTCCCTTAAACCCATTGGGAATCAGTGCAGGGGTTAGACTTCACAGGAGATCCCAGGGATGCCTGTGGTTGGGTCTGTGCTTTCAGGGAGCTCAAGGAGGTGGTCCCGTGAGCCAGCACTGGGGCACAGAATCTCTGGGGACTGAGTTCTCCAGAAGCCGTGGCTGAGATGTGCTCAGATCTTGGAGGATCCATGGGGTTGTGGCCTGCTTCTTTTTTGGGGTAGAGAGACAAACCCCACTTACCTAAAAGTTCACCTTTAATATTTATCAGATGGAATTGTGCAGAGAGAAGCCCAGTCAAATACTGCTTGGGTGGGAGTGTAGAAGGGAGGGACAGCAGCGTCTCCTATGCAAATTCCCCTTTCTCCTGATCCTGTGGAAACTTCTGTGCAAGTGCTCTAAGCTGTTGGGATTTCTGCCTGAAAAGAGAGTGGAGAGGGAGACCGGTCCCCACAGCATCACATCGCTTTATTTCCACTGGGATTGTGAAGCCTAATATAGCGATGATCTTGTCATACTGGTTGTACACTGGTTTTGTCTTAATGACATCCCTATTTCCAGAGAGTGAGACCCCGTGGTCCCAGAGAATAGCAAAACTCTCCTGAGAGAACTATACTGCATTGGGAAAAGCAGATGGTCGCCAGAGAGCTGTGTGTCCTGTGATTCACACTGATTTCAGCAAAGCCATCGTAGAGGACCAAACTCTGCCTGTTCTAATGCAAGCTCCCATGATGGATCATACCTGCAAGGTAAAACTCAGTTTCCTGTGCAGGTTTTTCCTGCATGGAGGACAATATGGCCCTTTATAAAAGTTATTTACATCAAGATTCTGAAGAAAAAAAAGAAAAAAAAACCCACCAGCAAAAACAAAACCTCAAATTCTTCTTCTGCAGCCAGAAGCACTGAGTGAACAACTTCTTGGTTCATTACTATTGCTGTTCAGCTGGTACCCTGGACTTTATTGTGAAGAGAAAGAACTGCATAGCAGTGCGTCTGGGAATTTCACAAATGTTTAAATTTACTACAAGTGTTGCTGAGCAGAACAATACAAAGCAACCCTTTTCTCTTCCAAAGACAGTGCATTTTAGGGTTTAATTTTACTTTGTAATACTTTTCACAGTAGGCAAATATTTAATATTTTTATGAAACTGTTATTTGCAGCAAAACATTGCAAGTGTAAAGCAAACAATTGTCATTCTAAACTCTAATCTAGTTGTGTTATTTGGCATAGCAAATATATTAACTGATTCTTTTTTATCACAAGTATTGAATTGTGTTTATTTCATAAACAGTTTACACAGGTTATTGTGTTCCAAAAAATGGCAACACATTCAGTGGTAAATGCTTTCTGGCTTTGCAAAGTAGTCCCATGTGATATCCCAGCAATGTCATGGATTAAAATTAGAACTGGGCTGGCATTACATTTCACTTAATTGGAGTCTGTATCAGAGACAGACATTAGTAACACAGATAAGGTTCATAACCTCGCTCTGCTCTTGCACAGAAATCAATGAGTTGTGGAAAATCTGTGAATACATCAAATGATTTAGGTAAGTTCTAAAATGCTTCCATATGTCTGGAAGTGAATGTGGGGAGGAAATCAAGGGCAGGAGCTCTGGTTACAAGATAGAACATTTGCAGTTGTTTTACAGCTAAAATTGGGAATGCACTTCTGAATGGCTGGCAGTTCATGATTGCTATTGTATTATTGTGTCTACGAGAGAGAAGTATAAGGGGTGGGGTCAAAATGTTCTACTTTCAACTTTTCACAGTTTTCTCATTACGTAGTTACATATGTTTAAAACAAAAGCCTATACTTGGGGCCTCATGTGTTCCATGATTTCTGTAGCTGTGCAATTTACTGAAGAATTCACCCTCTCCCACAAAACAGTGGTCCAAAACCTGAGTTTTAATTTTAAAATAGATGGCCAAAAAACCTTCAATTTTTTAGTATTACAAGTAGCATTAGAAACCCCAGTCAGAGGTTGAGAGTCCCGTTACGTTAGGTATCATAGACACATAGCAAATACAGTTCCTGACATGACACTAGCTTATAATACAGGAATTTAAACTGAATGTCAACTGCTGAAATGTTGTTTTCCCAGCCTCCAAACAACCTAAAATAATAGCTATGAGAAGCAGGAATTGACTGAGCTGTCTCAATGAGAGTTAACTCTGAAGCCTACTAATAACACTTTAAATTCAGTTACGAATCATTCAACAGAAACCTTTAGCTAATGTGTTTAGTCATGTTGGGTGCAAATGCAGATATCGGGGTGAGGAGCAGTGCGTAGCTGATTACTGGAAAGGGCTACAGGGATGGCGAATTAATCCCTGAATATACATCAAGATGTTTGTGTTCATACCCACATGAGACTGGGAGGGAGAAGAAGAAGATGCACCCATTCTCCATTGCAAAAAAGCCTTAACCACTTTTTGGGAGCTCCAAAACTAAACTACCACTCATACCTTCCTGGGCACCAACAGCCTCAGCTGTCAAAACCTCCATCTTCCCCCTCAACAGCTTCTATTCTTATAGCACAGTTAAGAATTAGCAGTGCAAAAATAGTTGGGCCAAATTCTTTTTTAGATCAGTGTAGCTCCAGAGGAACGCCATTCTCCAGTCTATACTGTCTTTCCAATGAGGAGCCATTTTCAGTGATCATTTCTTTGTACTTTTTCCACCTTTTTGTATTCTTCTAGATTTCTTTGATGTAAGTCCCCATATACTATCTGGCTATTGGATACACCACTGCAATAAGAGAAAGGGAAAACATAGTAGGAATACTTATCAGCTTGGATGCAGAAATATCTAGCAAGTAGCCATCAAATAGCCATCGTAGTGCAGCAGCTGGTTTGGCTCTGCCACATTTAAAAGGCCAGTTAAAAGAAAAGCATGCTGGGAAAGACACCTTCAAACAAGTGATTCTACACTGGCCATTGGAAGAAAGATGCTTACAGGGAAAAGGTTGATATTCCACTTTCATTGTTGGAGAGCAAGCTGTCTGAAGAAACATTCTCAGGCTTTTCAGATTGACGCTGGGTTTTTGAGACAGTATTCCTTCTCTCTCTTCCACCAAGTAGCAGGCATTTATAATAAAAAATTTGATGCAATGTTTAATGTGGTCTTAGCATTGCTACATAGCCCTGCAAATCTATATGCTGACTCTGAACCCCAATCCAACCTTGCCCCAAACTTTGGGAGAGTTCAGCGCCAGATCTGAACTTCACAGTTTTAGCCTATTGCTAGAATACAAAAACCCAATGCAAGAGTGGCTGAGAGGAAGCCTTCCAGACAGGAGCACAGGAATGACCAAATGTCCTGCCTGCCGGGCACTAGTACCAGAATGTTCAGGAAGCCTTCAAACAGGCTGTTATTAGTAGCCAGCCTGTAGGGCAGCTTTCTTCCTAACCCCAGGCAATTAATGACTGACTGATCCCCTGATGCATAAAGGTTAACCCCTATACTTTTTAATCATGTTTTATGTCACTCTGGATGTTCTCACGCTCTGTGTTAGACTCTGACCTTTTTTGAATCCTACCAAGCTCTTGGACTCAAAGATAGCTCATGGCAGTGAATTCCACAGGCTAATTCTGTGCTGAGTAGAATGTATGATCTTCTAGCTGTTTTTACCTTTGTTACCTTTTAACTTAATTGAATATTGGAATTGGAAAAGGATCATAAAATGCCATCAAAAATTATTAGGGGTAAGGAATGGCTTCTGTATGAGGAGAGATTAATAAAACTGGGACTTTTCAGCTTGGAAAAGAGATGACTAAGGGGGGATATTATAGAAGTCTATAAAATCATGACTGGTGTGGAGAAAGTAAATAAGGAAGTGTTATTTACACCTTCTCATAACACAAGAACTAGGGATCACTAAATTACATTAATAGGCAGCAGGTTTAAAACAAACAAAAGGAAGTATTTATTCACACAATGCACAATCCACCTGTGGAACTCTTTGCCAGAGGCTGTTGTGAAGGCCAGGACTATAACAGGGTTCAAAAAAGAACTAGATAAGTTCACGGAAGATCGATCCATCAATGGCTATTAGCCAGGGTGGGCAGGGATGGTGTCTCTAGCCTCTGTTTGCCAGAACCTGGGAATGGGCGGCAGGGGATGGAGCACTTGATGATTACCTGGTCTGTTCATTCCCTCTGTGGTACCTGGCATTGGTCACTGTCGGAAGACAGGATACTGGGATAGATGGACCTTTGGTCTGACTCAGTATGGCTGTTCTTAGGTCTTATCTCCTTATTGCTGTATTATGTGATGAGATAACTAGGCACACATGATTAACTAGTCTATATATGTGACAGGAGTCAGTTGATGTGAGTTCCATCACAGCTCTGCTCACTGAGTGATTGTGTTCAATTAAGCAAACTGGCATATCATTTTTTTTACATTGATGTCTCCTTCTGGCATGTCCAGCTCTCGTATGGGATTATAATGATGATGGCAATCAGTGCGCTATTCAAAAGCAGATACCTATGGCTGAACTGGAATGTGTAAGAACAATGACTGAAACTGCACCATGCATTGGATCATTCTCTGCTGTTAAGACACTTTGGGAAGTGAGAATTCAGAAAATAAATGAAGAACTACGGAAGGAAAAGGAATTCAGGCAGAGGGCTATAGGCAGGTATGTCCCTAATAAGTTAGGAAGAAATGTGAAGCTAAACAGAGGAGATATGATTGGTCATTTCTGGAACACGCAAGATTCACTCCTGCAATCTTTGCTCTGGTAAAATTCCCACTGAAAGAAATCTGACTGTAGACTCAGCTCTACCAGAGAATTATGTTCAACTGTAAATAGAAATTAGTGCATCTGCTGATTCTACTGGCATATATATCAAACTACAGCCGCTTCCACTGTCTTCATAGCACTGCAATAGCGTAAAAGAAATTCTTCATGTTTTTATAGCACAAGTTGTTGACAAGTGCCCTCCATTTAGAAACAGTCTCCACTTAATATTATTTTGATCTCTTATAGTCACTGATTAGTCTATGATGACTTGCATTAACTTTATTTGAATTCAAGCTGACTTCATACATATGGATGTAAAGAAGTCAATTATCTTTTGTCTGTGACCAGATTGCTGTCTCTGGATGGATAATCTATGTTATAGCATCTAGAGGCTGTGGAAGTGAAAAGATTAAGGAAGTTAAGTGCTTCTCCCACCTATAAAAAAGCTACAAGCTCCCCTTAAAATGAATCGTCTTTGGGACAGTCCCCTTACATTATTTTTCACTCTGTTCTTGGTGAAACATTATAAAACTTGATGGAAGTAGTTAGTTTATCTCTATAAAATAGCTTCATACAGATTTTAAAATATGATCTCACAGAATTCCAAAACATTTGTACATTACTCAAAACATTAGAATGCCTGTTAATTCTCTAAGCTAATGAACTGCTACATTTCCAGCCCTCCCAAAGTGTATCTAGTATCCCATTAAGATAAATACTTTGACCTCCATGAAGGCTTCTCACCAAAAAGTTGCCTCTTTGCTATGTCAGGCAATCAAAATAGGATAGTAAATGTTGCTCAGCACAGCTGCACAACTAAGAAGAGTTCTTTGTCTTGTAGACTGACGCTTGTCTGGGAGGAAAGAGTCAGTTTAGCCAAGCTCAAAGAAAAAGTTATCACTGAAGATGGAAGAGTTATATTAAGGATAGAACAAGAAGAATGGAAGGTAATGTTAACAGGAAATTGTTTGGGTTGCATGGTTAGTGAATTACAGAGTTAAGCTATTTTACATCTTTAGCCCAGCTACTTGCATTACTTTTCATCTATTAAGTGCCCACATTATGCTCAGCACTATACACAGATGATTAGGGCTGGAGAGTTGAATTATTGCTGTGAATGTAAATAAAACCTGATTTTACTGAAATTAAACTTGCTCACTCTAATAGTAGAATAATGAATGCTAAGTAATTTCGCCACAGCCCAGAAAGTCTTCCCACATGAACAGGAAAACTTAATGGTATTTTATGTCTCATGCATTTAATTCAAGAAGTATTAATTTTGCTAACTACACAGACATATATTGTAATGTGAAAGTCATGTGTTGTAAACAAAATGAAAAGATTTCTTGGGGTTATTTCTCTTCTCTTTCTAAGGGTGAAATTCATTCAATGGCACAGAGGCTCTCAGAACAATGGGACCTCTGTGGTTCCAGTGCATGGAAGGTGGGCAGCAGCAGAGTATGTGGCAGGGTGGACCCTGCCAGTCCCTGTAGGTTGCAGAACTGGCTTTATGCTAGTTCCAGTGTCCACCATGAAGAGAAGTTGAAGACAAGATGCCTGAGCCAATTTTAGTTTTAAGTCATTGGGAATCTTTCCATTGGCATTGATGGGAGTTGGATCAGGTACAGGCTGGTGAAGGTGTGACTTCAGCTTACACTGTAACAGCCATGGTGCCTACTTCAGTCCAGGGAGGTGATGTGTCTTACACAGGAGTTTGGGGAAGATTTAATTCCTGACAAACTGCAGTCCCTCCATCCCATACAAACCCTGTGTAACCACTCAGAGCAATGAATTTCAAACCAAATTACTAAACCTATTCTATAATTATTTTATAGTAAGCAATTGTTTAGAAATGTTGTACAATTTTGGAAGTTATAGGTGGTTGTTTTTTAATATAAAACATGTAAATACATTCTACAGTGCAGTTACCTAACATTGTCATTTTATTTTGAACAGATGTTATGAAATCCACATGACAGGCACTAAACATCATTTAAGTTCAAACACTTTTGTTTGTTTTGGTTCTGGGATCTTGCATTTCTGAGTCCTGGCAGTGCAGGTGCCTAAATTCTGGGCACAAACAGAAGGGTTGGTTACTCTTGAGGTGTAATGAGAATTAATTTCTGCATGTTGTGTAGCTAGTAATCAGAAAAACAAAACTGTTTCCTTCCTCTCTAACGTAATTCTAAATGTCCATGTTCCCAAAATCTTCCGACACTAACAATTAGTCCATTTTCATTCTATAAACTAAGTGGAATTTCCTTCTGATTTTATTTTTTTTTTAATTTTTAGATGTTACCTTCTTGCTTACTGAAACTGAACCACCTCCAGGAATGGCAGCTTCACAGAATTAGTTTGGTGAAAATTCCTGAATTCATTGGAAGGTTTCAAAATCTCATTGTGCTGGACCTATCCCGAAATGCCATTGAAAAGCTACCTAAAGAGATTGGTAAGTGGTATTTAAACACAACAACAAAAACCAGCTACTCTGTGTTACTCAGCTGGAGCACTGCTTCTGGATTAAACAGCCATCACACCAAATCCCATAATTTCCATGAACTGCATCTTTCTTTCAATAAGCAGACCAAGAGCACTCACACTAGACTAATGAGCAAACACAATAAAGTAAGGTTTAACCCCAGAACTTCACAGCTGAAAGGTTTAATTTGTTCCTCAGACCCAATATTCAGGTGGATTCTCTTTGATCATTGCCTTTGCAGGCCAGCTGCCTAACCTCCAAGAGCTGCTCCTCAGTTACAACAAAATTAAATCTGTTCCGAAAGAGCTAAGTAACTGCATCAGCCTTGGAAGACTGGAACTGGCTGTGAACAGGGATATCTGTGACCTTCCACTTCAGGTTTGAGGAAAAAAAATCCTTTTATCTATAAGTATATATTAAATGTTTTCACTAGCTAGAAAAATTATTCTCAGGAAAAAAATTTAACTTCTGTTTTCTTCTAGACTGTAAAATGACACAGTACATTTCCACTGGAAGGTCTTGCATGAACTGCCTGATAGATGGGTTGTTTTCACTTTATTTTTAAGACATTGATTTTACAAATATTTAAGAATATGCATAATGTTTGTTTATATGACTAGTTTCATGGGAGCCAGTGGGACTAATCACATGAGTAACAAAGTATTTGCAGGAACTGAGCCTAATTTTGCCCAGGCTTATAGGGGAGTATATAAATAATGAGCCAGCTGCTTAGTTGCTGTAAATTGGCATCAGGCCATTGATTTTAATTAAACTATGCTGTTTTACACCAGCTGAGGATCTGGCCCACTGGCTCAACTATGACCTTAGAGAAGTCACCTTTAAGGGTGAAAACATAGTTCAGGGTGCCCAAATGAGGCTCATGAATCATATATGGCTCTCTTACAGTTAAAATGTGGCTCGCAGACCTCCCCCTGCCCTCCCCCATTCTCTGCCTACCAGACTGGAGGGGGTGAGATGGGGCTTCTGCCCTGCGGCAGGGTGGTGGGGCTATGGGCTTCTTCCTCGTGGGGCATGCCTGCCAGCGCTTGGGGCTTCCGCAGAAGTGGAGCTGAAGCCCTGAGCCCCAGCAGACGCATCCCATCTCTCGAACTTCTGAAGATTGTCATATGCAGTTTGGAGAGTGAGTAAGTTTAGCCACCCTGGCATAGTTCATTCCCTCCCCATTCAGCTAGTGGTCTCTCTACAAAGACTGCTGCTTCTGGTAGTGATTTGTGTGATGCAGACAACTGCATGTGCACAAGGAAGTGAATTCACTCCTTCGACAGAGGACACAGAACAGCTGAGTGTAATAACTTTTGCTCTCTACTTACCTGGGCTGAATCGTAACTGATGACGTACATGTGAAAAGGATCCATATCTCCATATCAGTCCCTTGGCGACAAAGTAACCAAATACTTCTGATATTTATTTAGTTGTATTTGCTACAAAATGACAGCCCTGACAGATATTAAAGTAACCTCAATCCCCACAGACTTTACAGGAGACTGAGGATAAAAGCACTGCAACTTTCTCACTCAGAGGTGTGAAAAAACACCCCCCTGAGCGCAGCAAGTTTCAGTGCTGTAAAGTGCCAGTGTAAACAGTGCCCCAGTGCTGGGAGCTGCGTCCCTCAGTGAGGCGGGTTTTTTAGAGCTCTCTCCCAGTGCTCCGCTGCAACCACACAAGGCATGTTAAAGCACTGCCGTAGCAGCACCTTAGCGTTGCCAGGGTAGACTAGCCCTTAGGGTGCTCGGTGCCTTGCAGAATTAAGTTCAAACATTGTCTGTAAAACCCAACAGACTGGGCAGCTTTAAAATAAACAAACATATATAATATTAACTGAATACCAGAAGTTACCAAATGTTTCTGGCTGTTGTTCAACTAGCAAAGTTAGCAATATTTTATAATGTCCCGATTTTATAGGGACAGTCCCAATATTTGGGGTTTTGTCTTACCCCTCCCCCTTTCCCCTACTCCCTGTCCCAATTTTTCACACTTGCTGTCCGGTCACCCTCTTTTATGAGGTCAAGTGAATGTTTCCTGACAAAAATACATTTTAAGATTCTAGACTAGATTCTTACTTATACTGAAGTCTCTTTACATCACTGGAGCAATAGTGTAAATGAGATTCTGGACTTCTGTCTTATCTCATACAACCCAGAATCACTTGTCTGGCATGGGTTCCAGAACATGTTGTAGTATTTTCTGAATTTTTCTGTCATTGTGGCCAAGATGGTTAAATAGCAGCTGTGATGAAACATTGCTTACTGCACAGTCTGTACAAATGTGCATTAAGAAATCATATTAATGAGTCTTCCCATTTCTATTTAGCTCAGTGACCTAAAGAAGCTTTACCATGTAGATCTGAGTATGAACCAATTTACTACCATCCCTTCAGCTCTCCTGAACATGCCAAGTCTAGAATGGTTAGACATGGGGAGCAACAAACTTCAGCAACTCCCTGATACGATTGACAGGTAAAAACACTTAGTTTTAATTCCATTGCATTGAAAATTTAGTTATGCAACTCTGTTCTAAAATATTAACAAGTATCAAAATTGACTTTATAACAAAATAAAGCAAGCTACTTAACATTGTGCTGCTTATTCTAAAATGGCATCATCTACTTATACTGTTAAAATAACTGGAATATCTCAAAGCAGAATATTTCCTTACGAGAACTCATTTTTTTTGTTCAGAAGGAAAATTCCTTGCAACTGACTTGATACTTAGTAAGACATTAAATTCCTGTTGTCAAGTTAAATCTTCTTGCTGTAGAAATTTTCAACTTATAATTTTGGCTACTATCTTCAACCTGTGTTTCCTAAGATTAATATCCTTTTTTTATGCAATCAATGCATCTGTTAAAATATAATTTAAAAGGTTGATTTTTCTTGAATATATATCTACATATATTCTACATAATCGTTCTAGGTTTGCCGTATTTGTGTCTGAGAAGAAAAGGCTTTCAAATGTATCACATTGTATTATCACAATTTCCACCAACCAGTGGCGTGGAGCTGGGAGCCGGGGAGGGCAGCAACATCCCCTCTGCTATGCTACACCACTGAACACGTGCATGAGCCAAGGATGCAGATGCCAACGTCTGCATCCCTTAAAACTTAGTCATCCCACTAGTTAGCCTAGCTCTATGTTAAACTGTACATGTTTGGCATAGGAACCGTTTTAAGAAGTAATATAAATAATGTTCAGATTAAATAACTGAAATTATGATTCTGTAGATTTTATGAATCAAATGACAGCTCTCTTACCTTTCTGTCATTAACTTGCCCACAGAATTACACATGCTCTCAGACTGTTCAGCATTACTGCATTCTTTATATCAGATACACGACTGTTGAAGTGAATCAACTCCTTTAAATTAATGGTTAATCATCACGTATTCCTTAATGCTGGATTAATTGTAGAAACCTCTACTTCTACAGAATGGAGAACCTCCATACTTTATGGCTCCAACGGAATGAAATAACCCATTTACCGGAAACCATCAGTAATATGAAAAATCTGAGTACTCTTGTCCTCAGCAACAACAAACTGCGGGATATTCCGGCTTGCATGCAACAAATGACAAATCTCAGGTAAAATATTAACAATACTGCAGGTACCTGAAGGCTGCCTTTAAAAATTCCCCTACAGTGCAGACTGCTGCATAACAAATAGATAAGGACCCAGATCCTCAGCTGGCATCAACTAATATAGCTCCATTGAGATCAGTGGAACTACAGATTTATGCCAGGTGAGAATCTGGACCAGAAAGTTTTGTGACAGTATTGAGTTCCTTCATTTCACCAAATGGATTTATTGCAGATGTAAACACAGTATTTAGAGTCCCAAAGGTTAAGGGAATCTTTCGGCTCTTCTTGATCTGTGAGGGTTGTGGATGCTGGTTTTCAGTGGAACAGTTGGGCATCACTATTTTAGCCTCTCTCATAACACAAGAACAAGGGACAAAAATTGAAAAGCAACAATTTAAAAACTGATAAAAGGAGAACGTTTTGTAAAACATATATTTCACCTGGGGAATTCACTGCCACAAGGTATCAGAGAGGTCAAAAACCTAAAACCCTTCAAAAAAGGATTAGATATTAAGATATCAATAATGAGAATATCTATTTATATTTGGGGATAAAAATGTGAGCTATAAATCTTAATGCTTGAGGATATAAGCTAACCAGGAAATGATGGGAAAACTTCTTTCGAGTCTTTATGGGCAGATTTTTTTATTATTATTATTATTCACTATGGCAGGTTTCTTGTTGCTTTCTCTTAAGTACTTGGTATTCACCATTCTCTGAGACAGGATACCAACTAAGGCTATGTCTCCACTTGAAGCCGAGGATGTAATTCCAGCTTGCGTACACGTACCTGTGCAAGCACTGCTTGAGCTACTACGGTAAAAATCGCAGTGCATCCAGGTAGCACAAGCAGGGGCTTGGGATAGCCAGTCAAGCTCATACCCACATGGTCTGATGTAGTATGGCAATTCCTATGTTTTCAAGTTATTTGGGGATGCTGCTATATCTAGAAATGCACAAACTCTGTTGAAATATTACAAAAATGTGTAACATTATCTTACTGAGCTGTACAAACATGTTCTTAAATAAACATAGGGATAGTAAGAACACCTGAATTTGTTCACTGGAGATCCTAGATTTGCTTGAATTGGCCTTGGTGCTGGCCACAGGTACTAAGGTCTATATTTTCAAGTGTGTGCACAACATATTAAACATGATAGGGATTCCTTGTTAAACTGTACAAACTATAAGTTTGGCATAGAAACCATTTTAAGAAATGATGTAAATAATGTTCAGATGAAGACTATTTCTAAATCAGTTAAGATAAAGCACATACCACACTACCATTAAGTAGAAAAACTACTTGAAAGCTAATGTCCTGAGAAATTGCTTTATTACATTTTATTTTGCTGAAGCACTGTTCAGTGCAGCCTAATTTAGTTTTCAGACAGTTGTTCTCGGTTGGGGAGGAAAGGACCTCCAAGAGCCATGTTTTCTGATGAATTACCAGATTTGTCAACTTCAGAGACAACCCACTGGAGCTGCAGGTAACACTTCCCCCATGCACGAATACGGAAGAGGAGGAGGAACGGGAATTGTTTGGGATTCAGTTCATGCATATGTATATTCAAGAGTCACTCAGCAGAGCAGGTATGAGATTTGTATTGTCTGTAACTACAGCATGAATACAAAAATATTAGAAAACATTAAAATGCAGTAAAGCAGAATTAGGGTGTGTCTACGCTGGTGTCAATTCCAGCTCGAGGAGACATACATGAGCTAACATGCTAAGAATAGAAATGTAGTTACCTCTGAATATGATCGTGGTACATACATACTTAACTCTAACAAGCCTCTCCTGTCATGTGTTCCACTGTGGTGACACTTCTATTTTTACCTCACTAGCTTAATCACAGCTAGCACAGATATGTCTCCTTGAGCTGGAAGTTACACTGAAGTAGCAGCAGGAGAAGCTGATGCTTTTGTCATGGAGTTTCTGGAGTTCCCAGCATTTCCTGCCAGCAAGTGGAAAAGCACCAACATGTGATGGGGAAATATGGGGTGTTTCTAGAAAGATCTAGTTACCTAAGTGAAATAAATTACTGTATATACTCGATCATGAACCAGTTCCTTTATAAACTGACCCCCCTGCCCCAAGTTGGATAAGTAAAAATGGAAAATGTTTGACGCATTCATAAGCTGACCCCGTAATTCAGGGGTCAGCAAACTTGGTTCTTGGGCCATGAGGATAAGCCGCTGGTGGGCCGAGATGGTTTGTTTATGTCGAGCATCCACAGGCATGGAGGTAAACCTAAGTAAATAGTGTCCTGGCCCGCCAGTTGCTTACCTGATGATAGGCCAGGACAGCAACTGGTGGGGAAATTTATTTGGGGGGGAGAAGCTGGGAGTCAGGGGAGTAACCCCTGTGACCACCCCCACACTCTCCCCATCCCATCCCTTCCCACCTTATCTGGGGAGGGCCTAGGGAAGATGTTTCTGGCCTGGCCGGAGATGCTCTGACAGACTGGGTGGCATGGCCGCAGCGTGCTCCAGCTCGAGCCCGGGCAGCACGGCTGCAGCCTGCCAGCCTCAGAGCTGCAGCTGCTTCGGAGGCTTGGGGGACAGCAGCGTGGTCAGAAGCAGAGAGACTCTGGCCCCACCTCTTCCCTTCTGGCTGTGCTGCCTCTACTTGCTCCCTTTGTTGGGGGGAGGGGCTGTGTCCCACTTCTCCCTCTCTATGCCCGTTCATAAGCCGACCCCCTTCTCTGGTGCTTCCGTTTACTAAAAAAAATTCATCTTATGAACAAGTACACCTCTACCTCGATATAACGTGGTCCTTGGGAGCCAAAAAATCTTACTGTGTCATAGAAAACTGTGTTATATTGAACTTGCATTGATCCACTGGAGTGCGCAGCACCCCCCCCCCCCCCCCCCCCCCTACCACGTTATATCCAAATTTGTGTTATATCAGGTGGCGTAATATTGAGGTAGCAGTGTATATATGGCTATTTCACCCTGCTTCCTCATGGAAAAGTAGCAATATGACAAAGCACATCAACTAGCACTGTCTGCTGAGAGATAAGGACTGGACAATGAATTACCCACAGAGGCTGTAAATGAAGGTCAGGATTGAGTTATATTAGCAGAGCATCATGAGCTAGTGCCCTTGGCTATATCTATTATGTGAACAGCGAATTTCACTGATGCAAGGTATCAATATTTCATCTCATTAAGTTCACCCACATATTAGGAAAGCTTAAAACAAAACGCTAAAATAATGAGGTTAACTCAGAGATCATGTCAATTTCAGCTTTTATTCCACGCCATAGCAAAGCTTTATGAATGGGAATGTAATTACTAAAACAATGAGGTGGCATTTGATTTCCAGCTAAATGTTTTTCTTTAGCCAATTCCACAAATAGTCAGAACTCAAAATAAAATTCGAGGCATAGAAAACAAGATTAAAAGCCCTCATGAATTTCAAAATGGAGACAGGTTATTAAGCATATCCATTTTTTACATTTTAACCTATTGATTTTCAGAAAACCTGGACAACTGTATACCTGTTGCTTCTGACACCATTAATGATGATGAATAAAAAATTAAACAACCGCCAAACTGAACTTGTGTGTGGAAGAAAATATAAATTCTACTTCTTCTGAACAGAGAAAACAGCAACATTGCAGTGTGCCGAGAAAAAACGCCTTATGACTTTTACACTGCTAGGAGTCAGCTGGCATCTTTCTGTGATTCCAAAAGAAATTTAATTTCAATGCTTTTGTAGGTACTAAAAGACTACAAAATGTTTTCTAAAAGTACTAAATCTGTGAATAAGGTTTTAAAAAAATCCAGAGAAGTTTTGTCGAGTTCTGTGTCCTGCCCATTCCAAATCTGTCTCCCATTATGCAGTTGGCTGAGGTACTGAAGATTGATTTGGTACAGCTGTCAAGAGTACATTCTCCAAGGAAACAGAAGAATCTGTATAGTATTGTAATGTAGCATTGTACCCTCTCTGCTGTAAATATTTGATTCGTCCCTGGTCAATCAAGAGTTTACAAAGACGACCTATCTGTTTTCGTTCTTCAACAGTAAGTTGCCTAGCTCCAAAAAGAAAAAAACATGAATTAGTCAACACAAATGGTTCAAGATCAGAAAAGCTGTAAAAACTAACTGATGCACTTCAATGCAGACAAAGTGTGACTGTTTTAGAATAAGATTTTGAAGACTATTATGTCACTTAAATTTGCATTTTTTTCATTTAAGTACTTCAGATGGATATGTTTCTGTAAAATGAGCCATTCTGACATTCAAAAATGCTTAATCATTCAGCTATAAATGACTGTCTAATCCATTATTTCTACCTTCCTGGAGATGTTTACGTGCTACAAAAAAAAATCACCTACCCTTGCAGACTATCAGAACTGCAGTCAATTCTGTTGTGTACTTGGTCATGTTCTTCTGTATCACTGCTTTGGTCTTTGGTCTTTGCATCAACGGTAGATGCTTCAGTGATGGTTTCTCGCATGCCACAAGTGGCCCAGCTGGTCATTCTCTGAAAATAATTAAATTCCACTGGCCCAAGTCCCACTGTTCTAAAGAACTCTCGGCCTACATAATGCTTCCACTGACATCTGTGGTGGCAACACAGCGCAATAACAATTCCAGCCACAGGCTTCCAGTTTTCTGAAACATTCTTTCCACTCCTTTCATCAGCAGAATTGTTACAAGCTATGTCTGTTTTATCACTCTTGAAACGTTTAGGTGAAGGTTCTTCATTTTTTTCATCATATTGGGTTGAGTAACTTTCAAATAAACATCTCAGAGCAAGATCTGTGAACAAACAACTGTTTTAAAAAACTCTCAAACAGTGTTTTGCATTTATACTCAAAGACAGGAAAGGAACTTTCCTCAAAAATAAGAGGATAAAAGCACTTTACAAAGTAATTCCAAAAGCAACAAGTTGACAAAAGTTTACTTAAATACTGTCAGCTACTTTAAGATGAAATGAAATCATATATTTCAAGTTCAGTTTACCAAATATTAATGTATTTACAAAATCACAATAAGACCACTTTGACACACTGTACCTCAAATAGCACCCTGGAGCCCTCATATTCACCACTGTGACACAATGACGACAAATTTTGTACAATGCATGCCTTGTGAAGCATTATCTTAAAAGTCTTGATCTGCTGAACACTGATTTCCTGTTTGGATTGTATGTACTATCATTTTACATGAAGTATGTGCTACTGAAATATGTTGTGAGGTTGGGAGATGCTCACAGCTGGCCTTTCAGTATGGACAAAGGAGCAACAATCATTGGCCAGACAGGCGTTAACAGCTCATGAAGAACAATCCAATATCCCAGAGGCTTCTCAGAGAAGGCACATATGCAACGCAGACAGACTGACCATCAGCAAGGATCTTTCTAGCAGCTGGAAGAAGGTACAAAAAGAGAGACAGTGACATCATCACTTGGCCTCTTCCCCCCAACTCCAAATCTCAACATCTGGAAGACAAAGACTTTGAACTAGGGAGATTGATCCCAGGCTGGAAGCGAGTCCAGTCTGTGCATTGAGGAACTATAAGCTGCCTGAAACATCTGTTAGGGTGAGAAACCGCTTGATTCAAATCTCACTTAGTTTGTTAAAGTAAGAATTTAGACTGTTTCTATTTGTATTTCTTAGGTAACCAACTTTGCTCTCTATGCCTGCTACTTAGTCACTTGAAATGTATCTTTCTGTAGTTAATAAATCTGTTTTATATTTTATCTAAGACTGTATTTTTGGTTTAAGTGCTTGGGGAATCTTAGCTCAGCTTAACAAGAGCTGCTGCACATCCGCTACCCTTTTGTTGGAGTGGCGAACTTATTAATTAGCTTTCACTGTCCAAGGGAATCTTGAGCAATGTAAGAAAGGACATTTCTGGGGTGCAAAGCTGGGGCCATTGACTGGTGCCTCTCTCTCTGTATGATTCATGAATGAATCAGGGAGCATAATATAGCTGGCTGTGGGGCTCCAGATGCTGATGGTTGACAGATCATAGTGCCTGGAGGGATGTTACTGCTTGTCACTGACATAGGTTTGTGAGAGAGAATCCAGGATAGAAAGTTAAGGCGAGACAGTGGCCCCATGGTTCCAGGTTGTACCTCGGGGATCCTGTCACAACCATCTGACTTTCTAGTGATCAATACTCTTGAGAATACTTGTTCCACAGATCACTGGGAAAACTTCAGCTCCTTGGCCTTTTTATTACAAGAGGACATTTATGTAGAAGTTTGATGGAGAATTAAAGCATACAATCCATTTACTTAAGAACTGTAAATACCATTACAAAGACATCATGGTTAACAGTGTCCCAATAAAATGTATATAATATATACACACAGTATGTCATACCTGAAACACCTTTCCCCACATACCTGGGATGTAACGCTGAAAAAAATTAATTTGTTGAAAATATCTTGGACAAGTTGAAAATGATCTTACTATATTACAGTATTCAAGTTGTCCAGGACATTTTTAATCAAGTTAAGTTTTTCCAAAATTGTTGTCCAAGCTTAAGACAGTGGGAAGAAAAGTACTATGAAAAACATGCTTCTGTCAGTTTAAGAACACAATTATATATAACATTCATTCTTCATTTCGCTGTACACAAGCATTAATGTTTATTTCCATCTGGCTTAACCCCTTTGCTGCTTGCCATCATCCAAGTTCCTCTGAAATCAATGGATATTTAGAACACAACCGGTACAGTAGGCAGCAGTCAAAGAATTTGACAGAAAAAAATAGTACAAAAGAACTGTTAGAAGCATCGTATTATTCAAGAGGATTAAATCAGCATTCCACTTTGTATCTGCACTTACACCAATACATTTGTATAGTTCATACCTGTTGCAGCACCACATAAATGCTTTCCAATTCCTACCACAGGAAGCTTTTCTCTCTCAAGAATAGGTACTTTATCTGAAAGAAACAGAACCTAGATTACTGGAGCTGGACATCGTCTTGCTGGGTAATATCATTCCACCACACACAACTGAAACAATAGGTCAGAAAACTCAAGTTCCTCCCTCAACTATTATAAAAAAACTACAATTGTCTGCATCTCCAAAGGGTAGCTAGTGTTATGTCACACTGAAAGATAAGATGGAAACATAATACAGTATAATTTTCATGAACTGAAAAGAATAGCTATTCAGTATGTTTAAATAGCATATTTAATTTTTCCTCCTTATTTTTAAACAACTTCAGATTGTACAAAGGGAATAAGTTTAACTTAGAAAGGAACTTTTTAAAAACATTCATTGTTAGCAGCTTGGAAATAAAACAATTTTACTTTCTGATATGTTCCGTTCTAGTCTACAAACATTATGTTATGTTCCTAGTGTAGCAAAAGTCAATACTTCTTTTTGTACACCAATACAAAAGCAGAAAAGTATAAAACTCTGAAAATAGTTCTTGCTTATGGTGGGGAGTTCAAGCTATTTGTGGTATGTTGCCTCAATAAATAAATGAATCATTCCAATCAATCAAGACTTTATTGAGACGTAAGATAATTTTCTGATAGACAGCAATTCAAAATCTGTCAAATACTTAAAAAAACCCAATACTCCAGAAGACACTGTTCATACATTGCAGGCCAACTTGATCCATATATTGAATAGTAGTAATACTCTGTATCTACAGAGCCTTCTAGCTATAGATCACAAAGCAGTTTACCATAATCAGTTGATTTAAACTCACCATATGCCTCAAAAACGGGCAGAAATTAAAACCATGACCTGTTCCCATTAAAAATTTTGAGAGCAGCACTGGACACCAAGCGACTTACCTAAAATCACAGTGACAGCCTGTGGCAGAGTTGGTAATAAATTTCAGGTTTTTGTATTCTTAGTCCTGTGCTTTAATAAATTCAACTCTTCTACCCATGGTGGATTAATATTCTCATGTAACTTTCTAATGTTAATTTACAGTAAACCAAGTGAATGTACAGTTTAGAGAAAACAAATACAAGATTAATATAAATTACTTTTTTAACATGCTACAATGTACCATGTTCCTTCAGTGTGCACACCACATTAGCAAACAATCTTGCTCATTATTTATAAAAAATGTTATTCTCTGCATTCTTTTGTCCTTCTACATATGCCATTCATAATTTAAGTTTCAACCATCTGTATGGCCCAATCATACATGATCTAGTCATGAAAGATATAGGTATAAGGAATTAAGTGACTTTGTGGCACCAAAACAAGTACAATATATGCTTCTACTGTGGTATACCAGATGGGAACAGAGTCACCTTATGTTATAACAACATAAGGAAAGGCATAGAGATAAATATATATTTTGCATTAAATACAGTATCTGAATCATGCTGGCAATGCATTAGATTACATTGGTTAAGTAATGTGGTAATCACTTTTATCCATTTAACTAATGCAAGTTCTGTTCATCACCATAAACCACCCACTAAATTTAACGCAACTTCTTTTGAATGTGGTATTCCAGAATCCCCGTGTTCATCGTTAATAAGTATCAGAGCGGTAGCCGTGTTAGTCTGGATCTGTGAAAGCAGCAGAGAATCCTGTGGCACCTTATAGACTAACAGAGGTTTTGGAGCGTGAGCTTTCGTGGGTGAATACGCAGGGGTCTGACGAAGTGGGTATTCACCCACGAAAGCTCACGCTCCAAAACCTCTGTTAGTCTATAAGATGCCACAGGATTCTCTGCTGCTTTCATCGTTAATAAGGTCATCTGAGACTTGCCTCATTCAGTAATAATACTTGTATCAAAATACAGCACAGCTAAAATACATAAGTGAAAGCATCTAACCCTGAAACTGTTTGGTGATTCTGACTCAAAATAAAGTCTTATAAATTCAAGATAATTTGTACATGTTGTTAGAAATCATATAATATCCATCTAGTAACTGAAAAACAAAAGGACAACATAAGAATGACCAAAACACTGAGAACAGTCTTCTAAACATTATATTAATTAACCTATACTAAGTGTAAAATTTTCCTGCACTCTGGTACTACACAATCAAGTTTTTAAGCAATCATCTTAGTATTGCTGATAGTTTTACAAGCCAAGTAGCAACTTACTTAAACATAAGTGTTGGATATCAACTTGAAGCCTTTCAAATATGTAGTCTCTTTTTCTGTGTTTACCATCTACCTGTGTGAATAGGGTATCACATTATTAAAAAGTGTTGGGCACCTAACTAATAAATAATTACGAGAATGTGCTAAGGTTATTAATTTTTTAAAAACAAAACAAGCCCCTTTCAAATGAACACTAACATTTTCAGTATCAGCCAGCAGGCATCTTGTACCCCAACTGAGTTACTGGCATGCCTTAAAACTACAATAAAGATCAATTAAATTTTTCAAAGCCCTTAACTTTTCAAAGCCCTTACCTGACAAATATATATGTTTTCATCTTTCTTTTAAAAGGTAACCAGACTTTCTGAGAAAAAGGCACATTTACCAAGAACAACAATTCCAAAAATGAGACTTGGCCAACTCCACAATAGACTGTCTTACCTTGAATCGTGTAGTTGCCCTTTCAACAAGCAGAAAGTGAACATTTTCAGCATCTTGTAAGGCAATATCAACCCAGTGAGACAGCTTTCCTCGTCCAGCTCCAAACTCAATAAAACATCTTCCTGGCCCAAGCAAATGTAACTTTTCCATATTACCTAAAATCGAAGCCTACAAACTTCAAAAGATTATTTATGAACCAAGCCAAATATACATTCTGTCTGATGATTTCTGTGGGAAAAATGCTAACTTAACTTACAGTCTCGCCCATAGCTCGTACTGATTAAATAACCATGCTGCAGAATGTCAACACCTCTTTCATGAATGCAGGGGTAGAGATGTTGTGAATCAAGAGTGCAGATGATCCATGGCATCATCTTTTCCTTTTTCTAACACCCACAGAATCTTATCCACTGTGTTTTGGGGGTAGAGTTAGGGACCAGGCATACATTCGTGTATTGTTCTCAGCTAACCTTTGGACAAGTCACATGGATGTTCCAGTGGACTTTTGTGAGGCATCTCTTCCAGCAGAGCCCTCTCTGTAGCTGAAAGGCACCAACATGGCAGTGCTTAGGGCATTAGCCTAGCACTTGGGAGATCTAGGTTCAAGTCTTTGCCCTGCCAGTAGGCAAGTCACTTAGCTTCTCTGCACCTCAGTTCTCCATCTGCAAAAGGGAGATAATAGTACTTCCCTACCTTACAGGAGTGTTATGAGGATAAATTCATTAAAAAGACTGTGAAGCACATTGAGATCAGGTGGTGGAAGTACTATATAAAAGAGATAGGAATTACTAATATTCCCATGGACCCTTTTATCATTCTCTGGCTTCCCTTTCCCAAGAATTCAAAGGATTTGCTGTGTTGGAAGTTCATAACCGCTCACTCACTCTGTATCCCCTAAAAATTCCTCTCTCTCAAGAGCACAATTTCCTGAAAATATCATAAGGCAAATCTCAGTTTTTTATAACCTCTCTCATTTTTTATGAGAGGGAATAATCTAGGCTCATGAATGAGGAGAAGACAAGCTTGTTAGGTATTTCAGGATCAAAATAAACTTCTGTTACTAACACTTATAATTTCAAAGCAGTTATGGACAATGTAGGGGGTCGACATAGTCCACATAACTGGGATTTTTGGATAAAGGGAACTGAATCCACACTGTGTCCTCCATGTAGCCCTAAGTTAGTTAATAGCACTTCTGTTTATCTGAACGCCAGTTTATCTGAAACTTTCTAATGCCCCCTCTCCCCCCCCCCCACTCCTCGTCAGTCTATTTGAATAAAGAGGAGTATACTATCAATAGACTAATACTTAAACTGGTAGCATGGGGACAATCTGGAACTGTTACAAGTTTCGTTTCTTTTCTCATGAGTCTGACAAAGTGGGTATTCACTCATGAAAGCTTATGCTCCAATACTTCTGTTAGTCTATAAGGTGCCCCACAGGACACTCTGTCGCTTTTTACAGATCCAGACTAACACGGCTACCCCTCTGATACTTGAAGTTTCTTTTACATGAAATAACTGTAGTATGGATTAGTTGGAATCCATAAGGAGAAAACTACAGTAAAGACCACGACAGCTATTAGTAAGGAAATGCCCATACCTGTTGTTTCAAGTGCTTGAAAGCAGACTCTCCATTCTTTGGGTCATTTAAGGCTTCTTGTAAGGCCTGATGGGACAGCATTTGATCCTTAAGTATTGGTTTTATACCTGCATCAAATGCAGAAGTACTCTTCACAGATTCCATTAAAAAGGCCACCTAACATCAATCTAGCTCCCATCTGCATATTGAAGTGACTGCATACAGTACTTAGTATGCAAACTATTTGACCCTGAAGACTCTTTACAGAGTTAGCATACTGACTATTGGAAACAAGTCAAAGTGACACTATCAAATAGTTTAAGCCCACAAACTGACACCTAAAAATTGTGATGATCTTATAGGTAATGTTCTTCAAACTCCAAACATGTATTTTTGTTTTTAATTCAACACATGAAAATTTCCCTATCTTCTGCCATCAACAAAATAATCTGCAACAGGGGTTCTCAACCTTTTTCTTTCTGAGGTGTCCCCAACATGTTATAAAAACTCAATGGCCCAGCTGTGTCGCAACAACTTTTTTCTGCATATAAAAACCAGAGCCGGTGTTAGGGGGTAGCAAGAAAGGCTATTGCCCAGGACCCCACGCCACAGGTGGCCCTGAAAACCTAAGTTGCTCAGGCTTCAACTTCAGCCCCAGGTAATTGCTCTCTAATGGGTCAGAAGCAATAGTTTTCTAATAAATGCTTTTCCCAGAGCTGTAACGTCATCACCTAATCATGGTGCACAAAGAAGAATGTAAAACAAAAGTCATTAATTTCATCAAACAAAATTAACTTTTATTCAAAAGAACAAAAAAGACTGAGATGAGGAAAAAATACTAACAGTGTCATGTAGGCAGTTCTTTAACCATTACAAGATTTCAATTTCAGATCAAGACAAATGACAAAAATAAGTACTCCTATTAATCTCTTCTTTTTTTAATCCTGGAAGATATTTAACACTAAAATAGCCATGAAGTATTTGATCAATTCTGGAGAAAGCAATTTAAAATATTTCAAAATTAAGCAGACTCACCATTACTTGCTTTTTTCAGCTTTTTAATCAAGTCCTCTAACTCTTCTTTAGACAGGGAAGAAATTGGTAACTGCTGGGAAAAAAAATACAAAAACCAAAAAGGTTCTCCTTGTATTTTATCTATTTGTCTCTTAAAATAACAGAGAAATGGACTCACCTGTTCGTCAAGTATTTCTGTTGCATCTTTTAATCCTGCATTAATATCTTGAACAAAGTAGGCCTTAATAAAAAATAAAAATAAAAACAGCATGAAAAGCAAGGAGATTGTAATAAAGACAGAACAGCATGTAAAGCAAAAGAATGCTTCACAGTGCATTGATAGTAGTTCACCTAGCAAAAGTAAAATAATTAGAAATGAAGAAAGTAGTTCTGAGAAAAGATTCTCTCTCTCACTGTTTTAGGACACAATTCTGCAAAAACTCTCCAATGGGTATAGTGCTTATTAGGGTGATTAGTCTGATAGATTTCAATGGGACTAAGCACCACAGCAAGCATTACAGTATTAATGCTTTTGCAAGGCTGAGTCCTGTCTTCTACTAGCACTTTGCACCTTGTTTGATTGTCGATTCTTATAATACAGAGGAATTTCTCTTTCCAGTAGTTATTCTTTAAGCTTCCTGATTATTGACATTTCATATATACAGGCATATTTTAAGTCAAACAGATGCATTGGCATATATAGTCAAACAGATGCATTGGCAGCACAGTATTCATCAGAAAGAAGTACACTGCAGTACACTGGCATTTGGATCACTGAATATATATATGAATCCAGTTCTCAAATATGGGCAAAAGCCACTTTCATCATGTAGCTATACAAGGAAATCAAGCAAGGCTTTTAACATATGGTAGACACTTTTGTTAAAAAAATAAACAAGCTGCCTTCTTAGCACATATCAGAAAGGAAGATATTTAATTTCATGACAGGGTGGGGGGGGGATGCCTCAGTTAACATTACAATTCAGGAATAATAAATATAAGAGTAGAGCTGACTTAATATTTTTGGTTGTTGTATGTGCATCAAGTTCAGCTAACATATTCTGAAAGGGGACACATCAACCCCAATACTCAACAGAATATATAAGATCCATTCACAGCAGAAGTCATAAATCATTAATTCTAGGGGCCTGGTGCGGCAATGCTCCCCAGGAACATTTTTTAGGAAAGCTAGTTCAATGTGAGTCCCTGGACAGCACTTCCACTCCTGGCTGAAAAAATTATCCTAAAGTAAAAGCAGCAAAGAGTCTTGTGGCGCCTTATAGATTAACAGACGTTTTGGAGCATGCGCTTTTGCGGGTGAATACCCACTTCGTCGAATGTATTCACCCATGAAAGCTCATGTTCCAAAACGTCTGTTAGTCTATAAGGTGCCACAAGACTCTGCTGCTTTTACAGATCCAGACTAACATGGCTACCCCTCTGATACTATCCTAAAGTAAGATTCTAAATTTACATACAGCACTGGAAGCATGCATACAGCATCAGCATCAATTCATTTAATCCAGCACTTAGAGAGCTTCAGTTTCTTCCCATTATTAGTCTCTCTATAAGGACTATTACTCTCTGATTTGAGTCAGTGATAAATTCTCTATACCACTGGTCCCATATCTCCTTGAGCTTTGGAGTCTCCCCTCTCTCTTACCCACACAGTGCATAGGCAAGTGATGCCAAGAGTTGAGCTTTTGGAGGATTCCCCTGAGCACTCCATATAGGAACAGACTCCCCATGCACGAAGTCTTAACATCATTTGGCCCTGTTGTCCCTCTGTCTGTACAGACTGTCAGCGGTGTTGCAACCATACAGCCAGAGCGACATCCAGGCTGCTCCAGTGGCATCCATACTGATCTAGTATGGGACGACTGCTTAAAAGTTGTCAGGGCATTGCCCCCTGGCTCCGCAGTCTATGGAACTTTGAGCAAATGCAACAACTATGGGTGTTCGACTCTCCTCCACTCCAATTTGTGCCACTGCTTAGTTTATACTGCTCTAATATACAGTTATATGGCATTTAATTTACATCACACTTACAGGCTTTGGCTTCTCTCTTGAATTACACTTTTTTAAATGCTTTTGTAATTGATCTTCATATACTGTGCTAAAATCAGAGAAAGAGAAATAAGCAACAAGTCACAATTTTAACAATGAACAATGAACCTACGAATGTATTTAAAACACACTTACTGTTTTGGGTCAAGAGGGCATGGAATTCTTTTCCTGTCATTTTCTTCCTAATGAGAAAGAAAATGTTTATTTTGTTAGCACAAAATTATGGTGCGCTCAATGTCCTAATTTTAGAAAATCTGTCTAGAAATGTGTCTCTGGGTCACAAAAATAAAAATCCAGCCTCGATTTATTGGAATCTGATCAAATGGAGAAACACAATTTTTTTTTCAGTTGGATAAACCATGCAATTTCACTGGGTGATGGATGGAGGAATATTGTGCAGTACATCACCAAGCCCAGAGAAGCACAGGTGCTCTTGGTCCCTTGTGACAGGTAGCCATTATTCTACCTACACCTTCTGGGGTTCTAGCTCGCTGTCAGGCTCTGCAGAGACCAGTAGTAATTTCTTAGTAAGGTTTCCAAGAAGGGGATGTCACCTGAGGATCCCGAAGCGAAGAGTAACTAACAGCATAGCAGATTTAGCAAGAAATTCAAAGCACAGAAAAGTAGACAGAGGAGATGGGGGACAACAGCCCTCTTCTCCCGCACCTGGGAAACTACTGGGGAGCTGGATGAGAGGCTGACACCCCACCAGCGATCACGGCACGCAGGCTCTGACTCCATCTGCCCGGGGCCTGGCGGAGCAGCGGGGGGTTGCGTTGGCTTTGCCGTCGCCAGGCCTAGCAGGGCACAGGGCGGTCAGCCCCAGGGGTCGGGCTGGGCACGGGCCCCACTACCCCGCGGGGAAACTTGGCGAGTACGGCCCGTCTATGGGACTAGCTCTGGGGATCCGTGCCAGCCCCTCCCCCAAGCGAGTCCATGGGAGGCTATAAAAGAGCCCTCAGGAGAGGGACTCCCCACCCCTTCCTAAAGCCCCAAAGGTGAGGGGCCCAACCAGCCACCCCTCCGTGACTGGGGCCGCCTGGCGGGCGGGCAGTGCCCGGCGCCCCGGTACCTCCTGGTGTCCGTGCTCCCCGCAGAAGCGTCTTCCCTGAGCCGGGATCATCCTGCAGAACCGCTTCTTCCGCTCCACGAAGTAACCGCACCGTCCGAGCACAGGAGCCCGGAGCCCCGCGGCCCCAGCCGGCTCGGCCGCCATCTTGGTGCCCCGCCCCTCGCGGGAGCCGAGCGCCAAACTCAAAGCGCAAGATGGCGGCGGAGAGTCTGTTCAGCCGGTTGGTGCCGGTGCAGGTGAAGTGCCAGGGCTGCGAGGACAGGTGAGAGCCGGCCCGGGGAGGCGCGGCCACAGTGAGACCTTCTGTACTGGGCTGGGGTCGGCCATGCGGGATCTCGGAGCAGGGCCCTGAGGCCACCTCCCCCCCCACTCCAGCCAGCCGCCCTGAGCTGGGGTGAGAGGCCGGCGGGGCTGAGCGTCCATCCCATCTCTATAACATGGGCGGCTCTGGCCTTGCCGCTGCTCGAGCTCCCCTGGGTCCCTATGGACCTGTCAAGGGGTGGGCCTAGAGCAGCTGAGGGTACCCTGGGTGGCTCCCCAGACAGCATCCGCCGTAAGGGGTAGGGGCAGCCCTGCAGCGTTTCTCTGCAGCCCGGGCACCGTGGCACAGTCCTGGGGAAATCCCAAGTCTCCGAGTTTATCCATGGCCTGCAGCAGGGCCAGGAGCTCGTCACCACCCAGCGGCTCAATGCGCGGGGAGTTTCCGGGATTGCCATGGAGTCTCTCGGACATGCAAACAGTAGAGGCGGCTAGTGCAGCATGGGCAACCCTGTCCGCTCGCTGTAGGAGCGCGCACCGCTGCATTGGCATTTCCAGGGTGTCCCAGTGTGTGCTGAGTGCTTGGCTTGCAGACGTGTAAGGCGTTTACAATCGGAAGCCCAGAGCAGACCACCTGTAAACTGTTCTCATTAACTCTAGATCTGTGGTTTTCAACCCCTTTTCATTTGCAGACCGCTAAAAAATTTCACATGGAGGTGCTGACCTCTTTGGAAATATTAGACATAGTCTGCAGACCCCCCAGGGGTCCATGGATCACAGGTTGAAAACCACTGTTGTAGGCAGATCCTCCGCAAACTTGTCTCCCTGTTTGCTGGAGAATTATCCACTTCCACTCAAACCAGAACAACTACTTAAAGCTCCTAGCAGAAGTGTTGTGGTAACATAGTATTAGCTGTTTTTCTCTGTTTCCATGCACACTAGTATCTGGGGAGGTGATGAAGGAATTTATTCTCCCCAGAGCTTTTCCATCCTAAAATCCTCAATTCTGAGGCCTCCCCAACCAGATGTCTCTTAGGGCACCAATTGGCAACCATTAGCTAGAACTTAGGATGTAGCAAGTGAGTTGCCAAATAATATGTTTGGCTGATGGTGTTTGGGAAAGTCAGGCTAAAGCTTCAACCTTAAGGAAACACTGTCAATCTGAAATATAGTTAATTTCAGAAACTTAGGCCCAGTCTAGAGAACTTGTATTTTTGTGTGTAATTTCCTAAGTTAAAAACAACAACCTGAAAGCAGAAATTTCACAATGTGGAATCACATTGACCCATATGGTTCATGAGCAGGGTTAGAAACTATAGATTCACATTACAGTCTTGTTTCACTTGAGCTAACAGTAATAACTTACAAAAGTAGTAGGTTGTCATACTCCATGTGGAACAGCCATGAGAGGGTGAATGAGAGACACTTTGCCAGTGGGTTTCATAGATATTTGCTAACAGCAGAAGAATGCTGAGACTCGGGCATCTTGAATTCCATCCAGGTTCCAGAGAAGAGTATATTCTAGTGGTCATAGACCCTTCTGCCTATGTCCCTGGCTTGTCTTCCTGCCCTATCCTCGCTACTGTAGCTCCTGAGCTTTCTCTCCTTCTCCAACTCCTAGCCAGTCCCAGTCTTTCCCCTATTTTGGCTCCCAATCTCCCTACCTGGAGTCCTCATGCCAGTCTCCCACCAGGCTCCTTGTCCCAAACTCACATTCCTCCAAGGACCTCCTCTAATCTCAGGTTCCCCTCTCCTCAAGTATTCCTAGCTCCTAGGTTGTCAGGTGTCTGATTTCTGATTGAAACTTTTGGTTGAAAAGGGACGCTGGCAGCTCTGGTCAGCATCGCTGACTGGGACATTAAAAGTCCAGCGGTGCTAAGGCAGGCTCCCTTTCTGTCCTGACTTGGCTGCTTCCAGAAACCACACAGGCTTGTCCAGCTCCTAGGTGCAGGGGCAGCCATGGGGCTCCATGCACTGCCCATGCCCTGAGTGCTGGCTCCGCAGCTCCTATTGGCTGTGAACCATGGCCAAGGGGAGCTCCAGGAGCGGCACCTTGGGGCGGGGGGAGTGTGTATAGTTGTCTGGCTGCGCCTCTGCCTAGGAGCCAGACATGCTGGCCGATTCTGGGAGCCACCTGGGGTATGTGCTGCCCAGCTGGAGCCCATACCCCTCGCCCCCTCCCACACCCACACTCCTTCCCAGAGCCCTCACACCACCCTCCTGCACCCAAACCACTGCCCTGAGCCTACATCACACCCCCAGATGGAGATCACACCCTCTCCTGAACCCCAATCCTGAGCCTCCTCCCACATCCCAAACCCCTTGGCCAGAGCCCCCTCCTGCACCCCAAACCACTCATCCCTGGCCCTACCCCCAGAGCCTTCACCCCAGCCAGACCACTCACCCCCTCCTGCACCCCACCCCCCTGCCCCAGACTGGTGAAAGTGTGTGAGGGTGGGAGAGAGCAAGTGAGAGAGGGAAGGGGGATGGAACGAGTGATGGTGGGGCAGGGGCAGGGTAAGGGTGTTCAGTTTTGTGTGATTAGAAAGTTGGCAACCCTAACAGCTCTTTGTCCCAGACTATTACTTCCACTGCCCCACCGTGGTCCAGCTCTAGTCCCCTCTGCATCTGAGTGAGGCAGTGTCCTTCTCCATGCTGCCTGGGCACCAGTATAGGGAGCACTGGGAACACCTGAGTCTTCCTCCTCTCTGTTCTTGTGCTTGTCACCCCTGGGACCCACAGAAATTGCAAAGAAAGTCCAGCTCATCATGTATAGCAATTTTGGAGACTCTAACGAGTCTCTGTTGAGCATGTACAAATTGAAATTTTTCAGAGGCTTATAACTTGATCAATTTGGGGTAGTTTTTCATAGGTATGGCAAAAGGTACATCCCTGTCAAATTTCAAGCCCTTGCTCCAAAACATGGGCACACAAACTTCTCAATGCGATTGGTGTAAGAATTTTTTTAATATGAGCAAAACAATATACTTTCCCCCAATCACATACTTGAAAATGGCTGCTACATTTTTGTTAAAACTATAAAATAAATAAATAAAATCAGTCTTTAGGCAAGTGTCTGGCATGGGAAATTTCAGCCTGAATCCTTAAAGTCAGGTAAAGTTATAAGTAACTAAAACCAGGGTGTTATAATGTGAAGTATTGGGTAACCTTAATTATAGATGTTGCTACCAGCTCCAACTATAATAATTAAACTGCTTCCAGTATTTCACTTGGGATGGTATTCTAGTCTTTTACTCCTCATTGTTAGGAATGGTTTCTTGACATTTGATCTAAATTTTCCTTTTAAGCTCCATATCTTTATTTAAATAATTGTTTGAGGAACAAGTTCTTGATTTGATAATAGTACTTTACAGTTGGATATTTTTTACATAGGAGGATAAATGTTCGAGTAAGGATTGAGCTACAATCAACATCTAATCCTGTTCATAAAAAGGTGTGTGGTGTTTTCTTTGCTGTTCCTTAAGTATTTTAAATATCTTCTTACCGATATGTAAAGAGAAAGCAACATGAAGTTTTACTACATTTGTCATTTAGCAGGTTAGGGTCTTAAAAAATCTTGTTTTATTAGTATTCAGGTTTGTTGGCACGTGTTTGGTTATGTTTTTTTCTTTGCCTTATTAGCCCTTTATCTCAGTTTTACACTTTTGTAACATATGATGTATTTGAGGTGTGATAACCACAACAGTTTAGAGAGCCCATGGCTAGCAACAGAGGTTGTTTTTTTTCCAGCAGTGACCCATCTTCATTATGTTTGACTTTTAATTCTTAATTTAGAATTCTAAACTGTTGATTTTGAAGATGTTGTCTGAATGTCACACAATTCCCTTTCCTATTTAATTAAAAGAAGCACTTCTTCATGATATGGTGAATGTAATACATTGTAATTTTATAGATAGCTGTGTTAGATATTTTGAACGTGTAGCCCATCATCACAGCATCATTCTGCCTATTGCAAGAAAAGGCCTCATAATGTTATTTCTAAACATCTGGGATGTGCTAAAAAAAAAATAATCTCAGGTGAGACTCACCCTTTTTCTAGCCCTTTACATTGTTGTGGCCTTTTTACCCAGCATAAAGGGACTTTAAAAGCCCTGGTCCTAAGTGGGGGAGAATTCTCACAGTGCAGGAACTGAGGAAGACAGCAGTCACAGGCTGTCTTCTGAGGGCTGTCTTGCAGGTCCTTGTGTAGGTGGTAAAGCTGCAGCATGCTTTGGAGAGTCTGGATTGTACTGCTGCATGTAGGAATGTGGGACAAGCTGCCATATTTTAGAGACCCGCCCCCAGGGCTATGTAACTTATTCTGGGGTGCAAACAGCCCAAAATTGAGGATGCAATGGTGGTTTAAAGCAGTGGTTCTCAGCCTGTGGTCTGCAGACTCCTAGGGGTCTGCAGACTATGTCTAAGAGGTCCATGAAAGACTTAGACCGAAAACTGACTGAACAGAATTCTTCTATATGCATAGACAATAGATTTCCAAAGGAATCCGCACCTCCACTCAAAATTTTCAGAGGTCCCCACCACCATTTGAAATTTTTTAGTGGTCCGCAAAAGAATAAAGGTTGAGAACCACTGGTTTAACCTTAACCCTCTCCCTCAGGCCTGTGAGTTCTCTAATGCTAGCAGGCTTGTTGGCCTTTCTGCAGTTACCATTCATTGGTTTCTGTTCTGTTTTTAATGCAGTCCATTTTTATCATTTGTACTTGGAACAGTCAAATATAGTCCAGTAAATACCTTTGTTTTGGAAATCTTCGCTGTTGAAAGTTAACACGGCTTTGCTTTAAGAATATAATCTCTTTGTGGGAGGTAGTTTTTTTCTCTTTTGTAATATTTAAAATAGAAATTGTTCTAAAATGCAATATAACTAATGTTCTTTTTTCCTCTTATTAGTGGTCACAGGAGTCTTATTTGCTGTAGAAAGTTAAAACATTTTTGGGTACTGCCTGAGTATATTAATATAACTAGTTTATAATGTTTAAAATAATATTTAAAAATGTTTATTTTTAGGACTTAGTTGTGCAGTTGACTGATGATACTGACCCCTTTTTCCTTTATAACCTGGTTATATCTGAGGAAGATTTTCAAAGGTAAGATGTCAAGTTAATGTGCTTCTTATGAAACATTAAGAAATGGTAATAAGAAATGGATATTTAATTTAAAAAAGTTCTGCTTGACAGTGAAATAGAACTTGGCTCTTATTGCATTTTTCTGCCATAGATTGATACTATTTTCTTCAGTAAAGCACTAAGCATTCTCCTCCATGTATAGATGGGAAAACTGAAGCATAGAGAGGTGAAGTGACTTGTCCAAAGTCATCCAGGGCAATGATGGAACCCTGGTTTCCTAAGTTTCAGTCCAGTACCATAACCACTAGACTACACTGCCTCCTATTTTTGTACATCTAAAACCTTTTCTGGGTGTTTGGGAACATTTTGCAAGGATTTCAGTTGGAATACTCTCAAAAGGATTATTTCTAGGAGCAAGGGTTCATAGAATAGGGCCATTCAATTAAAGATATATTTTGGATCATCACATTGTTGGGTCTCAATTTAATAGTAATCACTCTGGAAAAAGACCTCAGTGTGGACAGCTCAATGAAAATCTCTGATCAATATGTAGTGGCAGTTAAAAAGGAGAAATAAAACCCCAAACTTATTTGTATTATAGTAGTTTTGAGCGGTCACAATCATATCTGTTCCATTATGCTAGGCTTAATGTACATACACACAGGAAAAGAAAGTTCCTGCCTCAAAGAATTTGCATTGTTAAGTCCCCTATTTAGTACGTGTATCCAAGTAATTGTTAATCCTATACAATATAGTGTGCTCAAAGAAGATTTTAATTTGAAAGAGACATATTTGTTCCCACATAATTTTGTTTAGTGAAAGCTAATTTGCAAAACATTCAAAATTAAAATACCACACCTCTTGTGATTGTGATTAGCTATTTGACAGTGTTTCTTTTCTACTCTGGATTAAAAATTGAAATGATAGGTGTTAAACTTTTAATGAATTAATCAGTAAAATATTTAGTGCAAACAAAAATATTTGATAGGAATGTAACTTGTATTTCCCCTCTTTCTTTATATAGTTTAAAATGCCAGCAGGGTCTTTTGGTAGATTTCTCTGCTTTTCCACAAAGATTTGTAGATCTACTTCAACAGTGTATTCAGGAACAAAACAAAGATACCCCAAGGTAAATAATATTTTGGTACTGCATTACTAACTTTTTAAAAAAATTCTTAAACAAAACACACACACAATAATCCAAGCACTCCAAGAAGCAAAATAAGAACAAGGAAAGTCAATGGGACTTAGGCTTCAGGTGCCTAAGTCACTTTTGAAAATGAGAATTTTCACTTCAGTGCCTTTGAAAATGTTACCCCTTATCCAGTGTGTTTATTTTTACAAAGTTCTTTTAAAGTGCATGCATCTTTAGAGGTCTTTTTATTTGCAATTTCAAATATAACATGAGTGACTCACTTTTATAAAATCTCAGAAAAAGCATATTCATACATATTCACTGGCTGTATTTATTTATTATGCATACAGGAATCTTTTTGGTGCTAGCATTATATGATATTTATGTGAAGATACTGTTGTAGTATCGGATTCTCTTTTATATTAACATAACATTAATTTGGTAAAGATTTAGGCCCTGATCCTGCAACTGAATCCAAGCAGGTAGAGCTTCTGGAACTATACAGATCCAGTTGTGTGATAAGTGCCTTAATGATGATGATTTTATAAAGTGGAAAAAAACCCCTGAAATTTACAGATAGTTTTGTAAACAAAGATATGTTATGTACTAAATGTGGTTCTTTTTCATTTGTGTTTTTTTAAGGTTTTTGCTGCAATTAGTTTCTTCAGCATCTGTTTTAGATCACACACCTGCTTTTTTAAATGTAGTGGAGACAAATCCATTTAAACATCTTACACATCTCTCACTAAAATTTCTGCCAGGAAATGATGCTGAAATAAAGAAGTTTTTAGCAATCTGCTTGAAATGTATTAAGGTAAGATTATAGATTTGTAATATCTGTAATTAGGTCCTAATCCTCCAAACACTTAATGTTGTGGGTTTTATTTTAATTTTTGTTTTGGTTAATTTCAGTTCATGTTGTGGCTTTGCAAATAGTTATATAGGTATATATTGTAATTAAATCAATACACTCTCTCTCTAAGAATAAAAATATCAAAGGCGCGTGTATTTAAAACAGAGCTATCAAATTATTAAAAAAATCGCAATTTGAGATTAAAAAAGTCACCATTAATCACACTAAACAATAGAATACCAATTTAAATTATTATGAATATTTTGGGATTTTTTCTCTGTTTTCAAATATATTGGTTTCAGTTGCAACACAATACAAAGTATACAGTGATCACTTTTTTATTTTTGATTACAAATATCTGCAATCTACAAGTCAAAGCATGAAGTGGCATATGAATGTTTAGCGTCTCTGGTACATAAATACCTTGCAATGCCAGCTACAATAGTGCCATGCGAATGCCTGTTCCTACTTTCAGGTGACATTGTAAATAAGAAGCAGGCAGCTTTATCTCCCGTAAATGTAAGCAAACTTATTTGGCTGAATAAGAATGTTTTGTTTTTGAGTGCAGTTATGAAAAAAAATATCATGATAGATAGCACTACTGTACTTATGAGGTGAATTGAAAAATACTATTTTTTTACAGTGCAAATATTTGTAAAAATAAAATAGTGAGCACTGTACACTTTGTATTCTGTTATAATTGACATCGATATATTTGAAAATGTAGAAAAACATTCAAAAATATTTATAATAAATTTAAATTGGTATTTTGTTAACAGGGAGATTAAAATGTCGGTTAATTGCTACTATTTTTTAAATCTAGTTAATTTGTTTTGCGTTAATCTCTTGAGTTAAGTGCAATTAATAATGGCCTTAATTTAAAACAAAATCTGGTCATCTGAATTGGCAGAAATTAGACATTTTAGATATGTGATGAATGTGGCAATGCAATTGTTGCGTTAATTGAGCCTCTCAGTATCGGTTGCTTCCTGGCTTTGTGCTGACCCGCTGTACAAATGCAAGAGTAAAATACTGTAAAGTTATGGATTTCGATCCTGCTATTGGATCTGCATATGCATACCCATGTGTAAGTACAGAGCCTTCTTTAATTCAATATGGTTTCGTTTGCTATTTATAGATTGGGATGTGAAATTGATGTGCTTGGTAGCATATCAGGTTTAAATAATGTTTTGAAATGAACAATGATCTCAGAGTTTGAAAAATCCTCAGCCTGCAGTCCACATCTCACTAATTTCTTCACACATAATTTTTGTCTCCTTTTTATTTTAGTGCAATGTAAATGTAAACTGCCTCTGTAACAAACTGTTTTTAAAAGAAAAGGTTCACAAAGATTTTTCCCCTTAAACTCTAGGTTAGGGTCTAAGTTCCCTCTAAGCGGTGCAGCTTTGCAGCAGGCTATCAAGGGCCATGCAGGCATGCAGCAGGGAGAGGTGGCTCTCCTCCAGCCCTGGTCTTGGAGCTGCTGCTGGTGGGGAGAGGGCTGGAGGAGAGCCACCTCTCCCTGCTGCATGCCCCAGCCCCAGCCCCAAATCCCTCATCCTCAGTCTCCCTGAGAGCCCACACCCCCAGCCAGATCCCTCAGTCTCTCGCACTCTGCCATAGCCCTGAGCCCATCCTCTTCAAACCCCTCATCCCAGGCCCCACCCCAGAGCCTGCACCCTCGGCCAGAACCCTTACCCGCCCGCACCTCAACCCTCTGCCCTGGCCTTCCTCCCACATTCCGAACCCCTCGCCCCCACCACATATCACCTCTGTAGTGGTGCACATAAAATTAATTCCGCACATGGATATAAAAAATTAGAGGGAACATTGTTCAGGGTTATCAAATTCTTTTGCTGGGACCCCCTTTGAAAATATTTCAGGCTGTGAAGACCCTGCCATACCCTTCCCTTCCCTCCCCTACTTCTGCGCTGTTGCTGGGGTCAGTGCTGCCTTCAGAGCTGGGCACCTGGCCAGTGGCTGCTGCTCTCTATTCACCCAGATCTGAAGGGCTTGGGGTGGCAGCTGGAGCCCCAGCATGCATGGGGGCTGGCAGCTTGCAACACTCCTATAATAATCTCACGACCCCCAGTTTGAGAACCCCTCATCATCTAGGTCAGGGGTCGGCAACCTTTGGCATGTGGCTTGTCAGGGTAAGCGCTCTGGTGGGCTGGTCAGTTTGTTTACCTGCCACGTCCGCAGGTTTGGCTGATCGCGGCTCCAACTGGCCGCAGTCAGCACATTCCTCAACCCATGCCGCTTCCTGCAGCCCCCATTGGCCTGGGACTGCGAACCGCAGCCAGTGGGAGCCGTGATTGGCCGAACCTGGGGACACAGCAGGTAAACAAACTGGCCCGGCCTGCCAGGGTGCTTACCCTAGGGAGCTGTGTGCCAAAGGTTCCCAACCCCTGATCTAGGTGTTAATGCAACTCCTTTTCAAACAATAGTTTAAAGTGGAAAAATCCTGATTTCTTAGGGAAATTTTAAGGAAAACAAACTTGATTCAGATTTGTCTGCATTTGTACTGAATTACATTTTTACAATGGAAAAACGGTTTTGACTTTAGGATTCATGAAATAGCCTAAATACTAAATAATATGTATCTTGATAAGAATTTGTTGTTAGCATAATGGACATGTATTTTTGGACTTTACATGTAGAAATAATGGAATATGGATGCTAAATGTTTTTAAATGTCAATTATATGTAGGAAGAAAAGTCGTTATTGGAACAAAAGCTTAAAAAAACTGAAGATGACCTTACCAGACAGCTGAGCTACACACAGCAGGTAATTGATGTTAGGCCTTCTTGCCTTTGGTATAAGTGTTCAGTCTTCTGAATTTTCTGTATATCCAACCACATGTAAAGATATACTACAAATTGCAGAATTTCAGTAGGGTCCAGTTTATAGACCACTTGGTAAAATATTATCTGTTCTTATTTTGTATCTAATCTTATATCTGTGCATTTATTTTGAATTTTGTGGCCTAGGGAGCATTTACTGCTGGTGGCTAATAGAGGTCTGGTTGGTTACATGGTGCTGAGAAACAACAAATTTTGGCAGGGCAGAAGAAGGTGAAGTTCAAAAGTAGCCAGTGTGATGAACTGTTCTGAAGAAAGGTCAAAACATTACACTAAACACAACTAAAACCACTTTACTTTTCCCCGTAAGCACCTGCTGTGGTTGCCATAGAAATATTATGCAATCAGATATAAGAGAATAAGTAGTTCACAAGACTGTCTCTATATTGAAATGTGTCACACAATGGAGATATTTTGGAACCCTTTACTTTGTGTTATGTATGAAGCAAAGAAAAATAGAATTAAAATTGTTGGTATTTATGTTCTAAAATTCCATTTAAGATGGATGGTGGGCCCTGTTGTGGGTTCACTCCTTTTTTAGAGGATGACAGCTGTGCGTCATACAGTAAAGCTACACAGACTGCACTTTGGTCACTCTTAAGTTATTGAGCCTGAATGTTTGTTTTTTTTTCCCCCTTCTGTGAGCTTGTCAGACAGCTGACATTTTAAAAACACAATTCTTTCTTAATTTTTATAGAATTGGAACTACTGTATACTTCTGTCATGCAAAGTTAAAAGAAAAATGCTACCAAGAAGTATATTTTTCATACTGAAAAGCTGGTTTTTACAGTGCTGTGGCCTGGTTGTTGAGTGTATTCACTCTTTTACTGTAGTTAGAGCATAAGGTTGGAAATTATGATTCTTTTACCGGCTTTGTCATTGTTTGATGACCCTCTGTTTCCCATCTGTAAAGCTGAGATGTATGTCACTTGGTGGTATGAGGTTTCAGTTCATTCTGTAAAGCACTTTGAGCTCCTTGGATGAAAATCACAATATAGTGCAAAGTATTGTTCAGTATAATATGATACATTTTTCAAGATTCTTTATGCTGTCTCAACAAACATAGAGCTTGTCAGAAAAGAGCCGGGAATTAGATAAGTTGAGAAGTGAATGGACGTCACATACAACAATGCTAACAAATAAGCACACTCAAGAATTGACAAATGAGAAGGAAAAAGCTCTCCAGGTATGAGAACTGAAGGAAAAACAAACCAAAAATATTGGTACACATTTAGTAGTTTTAGTTTTAAGGTTAGGTTCACTGAAGCACTTCTTCCTTTGTTTTCCAACTTCTTTTCATTATAGGTGCAGACTCAGTACCAACAACAACATGAACAACAGAAAAAGGAATTGGAAAGCTTGCATCAGAAAAGTATCCAACAGCTACAGAATCGACTGTCAGAACTAGAGATTGCCAACAAGGACCTAACAGAAAGGAGATACAAAGGAGACTCCACAATTAGAGAACTTAAAGCAAAACTCTCTGGGATAGATGATGTATGGAATGTTCATTTGTATTTTCAAATCAATATTTGTATAGGGATAACATGATCAATATACTCAGACAAGATACAGTGTAATCTGTGAAAATACAGCAAATGTTCAGGTTGTGAGAATCCATACTTCAGGTTGTGATTTATTTATTTTTACAACCTATTTCTGTTGTCTTATTGATATCCTTGGTTAAGAGTTAGATACGTTTATTCAAACTTAAGTTATGGCAGTGTTTTGGGGTTTTTTAATATTTTTTCCAAATGTTCTAGGAGTGCCAGAGAGCAAAGCAAGAAGTGCTGTCGTTGCGTCGGGAGAATACTACGCTGGATGCTGAATGCCATGAAAAAGAGAAACACATTAATCAGCTACAAACACGAGTTGCAGTTTTGGAACAAGAGATCAAAGATAAGGACCAGCTAATTATTAGGACAAAAGAAGTATTAGATGCAACACAAGAACAAAAGGTTCTGTTACTTTCTAAATATACTGTTTCTAAAGTACTGTAGAACCATGCTTAATTGCTATTCACAACTAGGCAATTGTGGATTACCAGATTTTGTGAACTTCATAAATAGATGATCAACCTTGATTTAAAGAATTAAGATTACAGCATTGAAAAATATATTTGACTCATTTTGACAAATGTAGTTCAGTTACAATTATAATACTTTGTAGTCCAACAGTAAATGTACACTACTTTTACAAAATATATTAATCTCTTACTATTAGATCTTTGCTGACATGAGACTGGATTTTTCTGTTTATTTAAAAACTGGATTAGTGATGTGAAAATTAGTGAGGTGGTTCTTCTAGTAGTGTCTCTAGGGGTGCTCCACTTCAACTGTGCATGTGCCCCATGGCATCTTCTATCAGAGATGTTAGGTAGGAGTGCCCGTTTGTCCCTTACATGCATTCTACTCTGCCTTCAGTTTTTTTCTCAGCAGCCTTGGGCTAAGATGGAGCCTCAGAAGTGTCTGAGTTGAGCTTATTTCAACTAGGTTTTTTTTCATAGTTTTTCATAGCTAGCTAGTTGTAGTGATAGTAGTTAGTAATTAATTATTATTAATTGACTGTCCTTTCAGGGTTTTTTCCCTGCAGGAAACTTCAGGTTGCTGAGAGGGTATGCCCAGCTCTTCAGATTTGAAACATTGGCTTTCATGCTGGGAGGCTGTCCTGGTGAGTGATGGGCACTCCCAGTACATCCATTGCCTTGGGAAGTCACACATCCCTCAGAAGTGTAATTTTTGCTTGGCATTAAAATCAAGAGCCAGAAAGAACCTGAAGATTAAATTGCATTGCCTTGTGATGGAGAGCTGTGTCCGTCCAGTTTCTGAACCAGGCTAGGTTGACCCCCTCCATACACTGGTCTCCAAACAAGTTGAGCTCTTCGACCACTTTGGCGTAACACTGCCTTAGAGCTTCTAAGAGAGAACTCAAGAATCCTCTTAAAGACTCTAGGAAAAGGAGCTCGGGTTCCCCAGATAGGGAATCTCCTTCAAAGAAGCGCTGGTCACTGATTGAGAGTACTTTTGCACCTGCCAGTTCCTGACTCAGTACCCATGAGATTGTAGGTTCCTCAGGTATGGTTACCACCACTAAACCCGAAGAATCTAAGGGTTCCAGCACATCATTGGTACTATCAGGAGATTGAGACAACAAGGAGAAGACTATCTCTTCTAAGTTAGTACTCAAAGAATCAGCCAGGTTCTTGGTGCCTCCCATTTCATTACTGCAGAAGACCAGCCTATCATCTAGTAGTCATTCACTGGAGTGCATAAAGCCTACAGTACCGTTTGCTCCCTTTACCATAATCACCTCTGCTCAGGCTGCAGCCTCAGTACTGACTACCATGTTGATACTGCAGGAGGTTAAATTTTCACAACACCTCGCAGTGACAGAGATGCCTGACTCCCCTTTTGTTCTGTACTGAGGACTGCTAAATCTCCAGATATTCACGCAGTACTGACAGTCACCACCTTTTTCTACTGCTGCCACCTACAAAGTCATGTTGAAGATGATGATATTGGGGATTTCTCATAGGTTTCTCAAATTCTGGTTCACATTTCCCCTTCTCACTATCAGAGGAGTATTTTTCTGGAGACTGCTAGGGAGGTGGAACATATTTGAGAGACACCCTCAAGTTCCATCCCAGTGGTATTAGCATTTGTGGATGCCCCCACCTATACCGGATGAGCCCACTCAATCGCTGTAATGAGATCAATTGGTGGCATATTGCCAACATTTCTCTAGGACTCCTAGCATCACTCATTGCCATGATAGGGCTAAATAATCTCCCCCATCCTCTCTTGAAGCCCTGAATCACAAGGAGAGGCTTTTGAGAAGCAGGAGGCAAGAGCAGGTAATGAGGTACAAATTACCGGGGCCCGGCGGTCCAGAAGGGAGCCTGGGGCCTGGCTTTGTCGGCCTAGTTTAGCCGGTCTGCTCTTGCTAGGGGGGCCAAAAATTTTTTTCCCTGGGGCCCGAACCCGCTCTCGGCAGCCCTGACTGCCTTATTCAATTCTGACAAACTTAAGAGAGTATCACTACAGAGTTTGAGATATCAGAAGGATACTCCATCTACTTTACTTCCCTTCTCCCATCCCTTTTCAGATACCCCTTTCATGAGCATCTTCTAATACAGGAAATAGATTTCTTTCTGAACTTAGATGCTATAGAACCAGTTTTTTACAATATACACAAAGGTTCTATTCCAGGTACTTGCTGGTTTCTCAACAGGTTTGTGAAATACAAAAATTCAAAATAAACCAGTCAGGTGCATATTTCCATATAGTGCTTCACTCTTCCTACAGGTCAAAACCATTTTCAATACAGAGTGCTTACATTTGGTTTCTCTTCCACTTCCAGAGTGTGTTTGAAGGTTCTGTCAGTGATAGCGGCTTACCTTTGCAGAAGGGGAATCCTAATATTCCTGTATTTCAACAATTGGCTGCTAAAGGGGCATTCCTACCACAGTGGCCATTCAAAAGGCCATAGCACTGTTTCTTGGCCTGAAACTGCACTTAATGTTCAGAAGTCCACCTTGATACAAGTGCGAAGATTGGAGTTCATAGTAGCTTATCTCTAGGCAGTAGCAGCCAACACCTACCTCCCAACACATAGGTTTACACCCCTATCTAGTTAAATCAGAACTGTTTTTATTTGCTGAGTAAACACAGCTTGAACAAACTATTCTTGGTTCCCACTGCTGTGAAGAAGTCCTTTAGCAGGTGGAAAGACTTTTACAACATTTGTGCCAAAGTCATCTTTGCTCAATTATCTTCAACAGTCATAATAAGAACAGATGCATCCCTGTTGGGATTGGGGGAGCACATCTTAATAGAAACTGCTCAGGACAATCACAAATGCTTGTCTCCACATATTTGCCCTGCTCAACAGCATAGAATGAAGATCATGATAGACAAGATGTCATGCATGTTTTATATCAACTATCAAGGGAGAGCGAAAGCAGTGAGATTCTGGAATTGGTGTGTGTGAAGTCACATCAGCATCTCAACAGCTTACCTTCCCAGCATTCAAAACATCACCGCAGATAGCCTCAGCGGATGCCTCTCTTGGGATCATGAGTGGGAGAGAGATCCCATTGTACTCCACTGCATATTTAAATGTTGGGGCATTCCATAGATAGACCTGTTTGTCATGGCCAGACACAGGAAGTGCTTCCAGTTCTACTTGAGGAGGGGACTGGGCCACCACTCCTTGGGAGATACCTTTCTCCTTTGCTGGATTTCAGATCTGTTGTATGTGTTTCATCCAACTCCTCTAACATCCAAGGTGTTGATCAAGATAAGGAAAGACAAGGCCAGAGTTATTCTGGTGGTTCCAACGTGGCCAAGACAGACATGGTTTCGTTGGCTGCCTGTCAATCAGTCAAGCCTCTGGACCGTCCCTCATCTTCTCTTAGGATGTCAGTCAGATTATTCACCCCCGCCTTGGGGTTCTTCACCTAAAAGCATGGCTGATCACTGGTTCACTGGGCTAGAAACAACCTATTCTGAGGAAGTGAGAAGAGTATCATTACATAGTAGGGAGCAGTCTATCTGTAATAGCTAACTACAAAAGTAGATGAGATTTAGTCTCTGGTGTGACCTAAGACACCATTTACTTGCTGTCCTTCCTTTTTGCTGTCAGATCTACTAAATTACATCTTAAACTGAAAACAAGTTGTTTTTTTAAGTTCCATTAGGGTACCTTGGGCAGCTGTTACAGGCTTTTCAATGTACACACATCTGATGACTGCAAGTCCAATGTCCACAAGTCAAATATCCTGCCCGTTTGGGATCTTAGCTTAGTCTTAGATGCTTTACGAGACCTGTCCTTGAGCCAATGGCAACCTGTTCTCTACCTATCTATGAAAACAACCTTCCTGGTAATCATTACTTCTGCTCAAAGAGTTGAGGAGATAGAAACTCTGATGGCATATCCCTGCTTTGCTGTATTCTTCAAGGATGAGGTCACGTTGCAACCACATCCCAAATTCTAAAGCTGTCATCTGACTTGCACATTTACCAATCTATTCATCTTCCAGTTTGCTTTCCTAATCCACACCTGAATAAGGAGGATGTGGTATTATGTACATTTTGACATCAGGAGGGCATTAGCCTTATACTTGAACAGGACTAAGCCATTTAGAAAATCTCCTGGGTTGTTTGTATCTTTTTGTAGAAGATCTAAGGGATTTCCAGTTTCCAAGCAAAGACTCTCTAGGTCAGTGGTTCTCAACCTGTTTGCCATTGTGGGCAGCATATGCAACTCTCTCTGTGTTATGAGGGCTGCATCCACACTATATACTACCTGCGTGCCCCTGAGGGTGTCATATGGGCTGCAGCTGTGTGCTGTTTGGACCACAAGTTAAGAACCATTGCTCTAGATGGATATCTATCTGCATTACGTTTTGCTATCAGTCTCATCATCTCCAGCCTCTTTCCAGAGTACTCCCATTCAACGGGGCCTCATTCTACTTCAATAGCTTCCCTTAAAGTTCCTATTGCTGAGATATGTAAAGCCACAACTTGGACCTCCATACATAGCTTTTCTGAACATTATGCAGTAATTCATGATTCAGCTTCTGATGCTGTGTTTGGCTCTACTATACTGTTTTCGATTTTGGATTAGACTCCAAAGCCCTTCCTCTCCTTAGAAGATACTGCTTGGTAGTCACCTGAAGTGGAGCACCCATAGGGACACTGTTTAAAGGAGGAGAGGTTACACACCCTATTCAGTAACTAATTCTTTGAGATGTGTCCCCCTATGGGTGCTTCACTACTCCACGTCCTTGCCCTCTGCTTCAGATTTCTCTGCTGTGGATCTTTGCGATAGAGAAGGAATTGAGTGGGTTGCCTGCACAGATATGTTTAGCCATGTTGCAGAGTACTAGGGTTAGTAGAGGACATGCATGGGCCAAACATGCACTGCTAGCTAAAATCTCCAATTCGGAGGTGCATTGGTGCGTCCCTCTGAAATGGAGCGTTCACAGGGACCACATCCCGAAGAACTACAGTGATTGTACAGGGGGGTTAACCTCTCCCTTCTAACACAAATGTTAACAAGCTTATCTAAATCAGATTTAAGTATTGTGCTTTTTCTTTTTCAAGAAGCATAAAACCTTGCTAATGGGGAAAACTTTTTGATTTTTGAAGGTGAGACTGGAAGAAAATACAGAGAAGAAACAAGTTCATATAGGAAAACTTGAAGCAACAATAAAGTCATTATCAGCTGAACTTCTTAAGGTTTGTTTAAACATGAAATTGTCCTTATGGGATTTCTTCATTTAATTTTATGCATTGTTGTTTAATTTAGAAAGGACTCTGATGTTGTTTAATAGGCTAACGAAATTATCAAGAAGTTACAAGGAGATCTGAAAACTCTAATGAGTAAATTGAAATTGAAAAATACAGTAACAATTCAGCAAGAAAAACTCTTGGCTGAAAAAGAAGAGAAACTACAGAAAGAGCAAAGGGAACTGCAGGAGACAGGACAATCTCTTAGAGTAAAAGAGCAAGAGGTAACTTAATGCATTATCTTAAGCTTTAGCACTGTAACCACTTATGCATGTATTTTAAGTTAAGCATGTGTTTAAATGTTTGCAGGATTAGCCTTCAATTACTGTCTACAAAGGTTTTTTTGCTGACACAGTTCATCTTAATTAGCCTCTTAGAGTTGGTTGGGCAACTCCCACCTGTGTGTGTGTGTCTTCTCACTATATGTTCCATTCTATGCAGCCGACGAAGTGGGCTGTAGGCCACGAAAGCTTATAGTCAAATAAATTTATTAGTCTCTAAGGTGCCACAAGTACACTTGTTCTTTTTATAAAACTGAATGACTTTATCCATTTATTAAATGGTTTACTGAAACATAGAATTCTGGCAAATGTTAGTGTAGTGTATTTTTCTGGTTGATTATAGCATAGAGGGAATAGAGAGCCCAGTTGAAGCAAAACTCAAATTTTAGTAACTGCGCTAAATTTGACAAATTGTGAAGTCCAGTAAAAATAGCTAAAATAATTACAAACAATGGTTGGATCAATATGCTGTTGACCTAAAGAGACATTCTAATTAAAAAAGTTATTTTTAAAGAGATTTTTCTTGTATTACTTTTTTTAAAGTCTTTCATATTTTATCTAAGTTTCACCCACTATTTATGCTTTATACTTTGTTTTGTTTGCATTTGGTATTTTATTCCGTTTTGAGCATGAAAACACACTGGTCAGTTCAGGTTTCTGATTCTCTTGCATATTTAAAATAAAAAACCCCCCACAAACAGTACATGAATGTGGTTTGGAACTGCAAACTTCAGATCTGGACAGAACTTCCAGCAAAGACAGCCGGGGTTCAGGGCCATATCAGATTTCAGTTACTATTCAAGTTAGCAAATCTTTTAACAAAAGCTAACTCCTACAGTGAAAACGCTTTACCTGGTTACCCCTTTAAATACAAATAGAGAGAGGATCCTATATTTGTACAGGGTTAGAATTTACAGAGTACAAAACGTTGAGTGAATACAACAGAGTGTACAGAGCTATGAATCAACATACTTCTGAAGGGCAGAAACAGGCAAAAATTGAGAGAGATTTTCAAAGGCATAAATAGTTGCCCAATGCCAACTGACACTTGTGCCTTTGAAATCAATGCCAAGAATAAAAGGATCTTTTCACTGTGTAGTCACACCCTTTTTGTACTATGATTAATTTTGAATCTAAATAATTTCAGTGTTGCTTTAAGCTCAACTGTACTTCTAAATCCTTGATATTTATTTACACTTATTTTCTTCAGTTCTTAATTATTGACATTTCTTGATTATGCTTGATGTAATTATGGAAATTTTTCAGGTCTGCAAGTTGCAAGAACAGTTAGAATCTACAGTACAAAAACTGGAAGAAAGCAAGCAACTGCTAAAAACCAATGAAAATGGTAGGTTTACAGGATTCCTTCTTTAGGTCTCCCTGTTTTTGTTACTCGTGGGGGAATTCTGAACTACTGTGCATGTGCAGAATTTATGATCCCCTCAGATTTCTTTGCTTCCCTGCAGAAAAATGACTTTCTGATTGGGAAGCCACAAGAGTGGTCATGCCACCCTCCCCAGCAGTATGTTTTGGGGGCTCAGGGCAGCTGGCAGAGAGGTGAATCACTCTGGGGAAGGGGGCAGGACTGGGGAAGACCTGGCACTGGGCTCAGCTGCTAGTCCCAGCTGGGCTGGGGAGGATGGGACTTCCTCTTCCCCTGCGCAGCATCTGGGACTGTCAGACCCACCCACAGATTTCTTCTCTGGCTGTAGGAAGCTCTGCAAACCCACCCCCCCCCCCGCCCCCCACACACACTTCCTGTACCTATTGCTCCTCAGCTGCAGGGGAAGGATCACAGTACAGGGAGCTGCTCCTCATCCGCCCAACCCCCATGCATCCAGACCCCCTCATACCCAACCCTCCTGCCAAGCGTCACCCCCGCGCCCAACCCCCCACAACCAGCCCCACTCCCCCTGCACCTGGATTATCCCGATGAACGCCTCACCTGGATTCCCCTGTAGAATCCCATTACCGTTGCACCCAGATCCCCCACTGAGCTGCTTGCACCCAGATTGGCCCCCACAGAACCCTCTCAGCCCACACCTGGATTACCCCCCACTAAGCCCCTCCACACTTGGATCCTGCTTTGAGCCTGCCTGGCCCACACCTGGAGCAGGCCCTGTTGTTGTGCTGTCAGAGTTGAGTGCAGCCTCATCACTGAGTCTATGTCCTCTGGGGAAGCTGCACAGTGATCTCCCACCTCTGTGCAGCCAGTGGTCTGTGCTCCCCAGTGCCATGCTGGAGCCTCCACATTCATTTGAGAAATAAAATTTGCCAAATTTTAAAATACTGTGCACAGGATTTTTAATTTTTTTTGGCACAGAATGCTCTCAGGAGTAAAAATCTGTATTAAAAACATTTTATTTCATTTTGAAGCTAGAAAAATTTCCTCATTTCTATCATGGCATACGTGTGATTTCCTCCTGTTCCCCTTCACTCCTGCCACCCCACAGCCCACAAGGATCAAACAATTTAGGAACCTCTGAGTTTGTTTCCCGTGTATTATAGTAGCCCTAAATTTCTTTGGTGTGGTTCTTCACATAAAACAGAATTTCCCTTACAACTTTCTAAGTGTTACAGTTTAGAATTTGAGAGAGTTTACATGCGATTCTAAATTTAAGCTACATGCCCACATCAGTTAAAACAAGAATTGCATAGCTAAGTTACAAATTGATGCTTTGAAAACATAGGCTCCAGCTGTGCATCCTACTAATACACATGCTTAACTTTAAGCAGGTAAACAGTTTCATTGAACTCTGTGGGAAAGTTTACGTGCTTAAAGTTAGTATGTTTTTAGATGTCTTACTCCTTATGGGGCATAATCCAAAGTATATTGAACTCCATGAACTTAAATCTAGCTCCGGGGTCTCTAATTACTAAATGTTTACCTCCCTATAGTTTGTCAGTTCTAATTAATACTTAATCTTTCATAGAACAGCAATAGAATAACAGGTTATAATAATGGAAATTTAAAAGATGACTATGTTCTTTAAGGTGACCTGATTTTTATTTTTATTTTTATTTATTTATTTTTTTTTAAAGCCATCTTTAGATGTTGAAGGGGAAAGTTAATCAGACCTGGGATCTTTGAGAGATGGGACTTTGTGGTGGGGTGGGCAGCAGGAGCCATGCATGACTTTTCTTGCAATCCTCCTGGTTGCTGCAAGCCACTGTCCTGTCAGACACAGGAACTAAGAGCACAGAGACTGTCAGTATTCCCGTTGTGGTTTGTGATCCTGCTGCCTCACTTGAATGCAGATGGTATGAGCTATCCCTGTGGCAGAGGGAGCAGATTGGGATAGGACAAGGAGCCTGGTACTGAAACTAGGGGAAAAATGTGGAAGGGGACAGATCAAATGAGAAGCCTGGAGGGGAAGGAGTAAAGAGACGGGGACGTCAAAATTATGTTTTGTTTGCTAATATAACATGAAATAGAATCATTCAAGATTTCTTGGTGTAATTTGTGTTTGATTTATAGTACTAATAAAAGGGATGGAAAACAAAATGCTTGAAAATTAGAGTTTTACTCCTTTTTCTGTATAGTAATCACATGGTTAAATAAGCAACTGAATGAAATTCAGATGGCAAGAAAGCAAGAGATATTGGGAACTTCTACCATTCCACTTACACATTCAAGCAATGGCACTATTAGAACTGGCACTTCACCTCACAATATGGTAAGCTACCCACTTACAAAACTTGGTACTTTCTGTATATTTTTAGAAATAAAGATACACACCAAGTAAAGAGCTTATAGTACCTAGGAGAAATACTTTGGTATTCCTTTTGCCCCGTAATTGAATTTTTCTCATCAAGTTGTATACGCTGTTTAATGGATGCAACAAAATTACCAGTATCATAAATAAGAACTTCCTAAATTCTCAGTCTTTAATAAGCAATAAAAACTGTTAAAATGCACAGATGTGTAATGCGTTTGGGCTAGTGAAATAGCATATGCTTATAAGTGCATGCATCTACATGTCTAATATTCTTCAGATCCTTCTCTAAAATTAGTCAAGAATGTCCTTCTCTAACAGTCCATTACACTGCACTTAAACCAAACACCAGAAACTGTATGTGAATAGAAAGATAGGCTATATAACACATGCTAGACATGCTGCCAAGCAGAGGTCAAAGTATTCTGGATTGCTCTTTATATAACTACCAGTTATTTACCAGGTGGAAGGGGATGTAGAGGTATTTTTCCTCTGCCTGGAATGTCCCTTTCACTTTTGAATTTAACATGAAATTAGAATTTAAAAATCTGCAAATATACAGAAAACTATTACAACACTAACAAATTGCATAAGAAAAAGTGGGGGTGTGTCTTGCTGCTAGGCATCTTCATACTGCTAGAAATGGTTACTAACAAATTTTCCAGATAGTCATTAATTTGTACATGAACAGTTTTTTAACTTAGGGCCAGTAAGGTATTTTGAAGAGCACAAGGGAAGTGAGGAGTAAAAAATTCTCATAAAATATTCTTGTTTAAAGAGACTAAATTAAAGTAGGCCTGCTGGCTCTTGAGATGTGTGGTGATGCTTTCAAGGAGTTCTCAAATCAGTCAGTGTTTATTTGGTTGTTTCATTATTTTTTGATTCCACGTATTTAGCATGTACCCGTTTTACCTCAGCTAGCAGGTTTTACTTATCTATTGTTCTGTTCCCCTTCCAGTAACTAAGGCCTGTAGATCTGCAGCTGTTTAATCTTAAAAAAACAAAAAAAAAAACAAACAAAAAAACCCCAACCTGTTTGCATTGCTACATTTCTCTTTGATGCACAGAGTCTTGTGTCACTTACATATACTTGTAATAAGAGGATAGTCAAGAGTATTAGTCAAATCTTGTGGTTTGTTAGGGGAAAAGTGCTAGTAAAATAATGCTTACCTTGTCTAGTATCCATTCACTTTCTGCAAATATTGCTTTTAAGAATGTAAGCATAGGAAAACAAGCTTTTTCCTGTACTTTTTAGTGACTATAATTCATAAACATTAATTTGTAGTAATATTTTGTGATTACAAAGTTTTAAATTTTTACATCTATGCTCAGTGAAATTACATGTCATTGAAGCCTGCCAGTCATGATTACCGGTAAGAATATGAATATCTACTCTTTTATAGCACTTTTCATCAATGGATCTCTCATTTTACAGTTGGGGAAACAGATACCAAGAAGGGAAGTGACCTTCCTAAGGACACCCAGCAAACTAGTGGCAGAGCTAGGAAGAAAACCTCGGTCCCCTGAGTCCCAGTTTAGTGCTCTTGAATATCTGGGTTCTACTTTAAGTGAACCACTAGTAAAAAGAAAAATAGATTGCTGAACTAGAGATGCATAGATTTTGATTTTCTACTGTTGCACTGCTGTTTCCTCTTTTTTCTATATTTTATTTTTCTCTCTTACAGCTTGACAACAGACTCCGTTTTACTAGCTCAGGAATCAGTTACCCCATCTCTCCAGTATGCGCTTTCCAAACCTTTCCAGAAACAGCACCTGTGAAAAGTGCCAACCAGCAGGTTTCAGGACCAAAGGCAGGCATTTACATTTACTCTTTGTGAACAGTTTGACTTAATTGGATATTTCCAAAAGTTATTAACACAATATGCTATGATATGGTTTTTGTGTTAGACAGCAAGAATTTGGTTATAACCTCTACATTATTATAATGGTAATAGTACCTGGCATTTTCAAAGCAGTTTACAAACCCTAATTTTCATGACTCTCCTGTAAGATATTTTCTACCTTGTCATGAATTTTCCTGTGAACAAAAGCTACACAGCAAATTAGTTGTAGCATTAAACCTAGAACACGAAAATTACTGGCAATTACCTCTGGGTTTTTAGTCTAATATACCACACTGCCTCCCAAAAGTAACTTCCCTAATTTCTATTTTATTATAGTAAACGTCCTATGAGAACTTCTTTCTCACTAGTTTACAGAAGTCAGCAAGGTTACCTTTTCAGTTGTTCCTTTGTATATCTTTGTGTTTCTTTATTCCTTACAGAAGTAGTTTGTAGTACACAAAAACACTTCATATATTCTGCAGTTTGGGATTGAAATTACTATGGCTCAGTGTCATAGCATCATTATTTCAGAGTATCCCGCTGGCATGGGGTGGCCCTGCAGGCATCCCACTTTTTGATTCCCCTTCTCAGGGTTCCTCAATACTTCTCCAAAACTGTTTTAGGCTAATATCCATGGCAAAAACCTTAGCTTTAGTTATTTGTAGTAAAGGTCATGGGCAATAAAGAAAAATTCATGTAAACTCATGACCTGTTCCTGACTTCTTCTAAAAATATCCATGACAAAATGGGAGGCAGTTGCGGGGGTCTGGCTGGAAGCTCCAGGGGTCCCCACCACAGATGAGTGCTTGGAGCTGTGGGGGTCCTGCTGCCACCTGCAGGGTGGCGGGACCCTGCGGTTCCCAGCCACCGCAGGCTGAAGTCATGGAGGTCTTTGGAAGTCACAGAATCCATGACTTCCGTGACAAAACCATAGCCTTACTAATAACACCCATGTCAGAGTAATATATTAATAGAGGCACCTCAAATCATAAACTAAAGTTCAATACCGTAACTCAAAAGGGTTAGGCTTTGCCACTGCCTTAGACTCCAGGCTCTATTGTCCTTCAGACTAGAGGGTTCTCAGATTTAACTGTGGAATCTCCTCCTAGAGTTGAAATGCTCAGACCAAGCAATAATGCAAAAAGTGGCTGCCCATGGTGGGCTTAATAAAAGTCCTGTGTCCCTCCTGGATTCTCTCTCAGCTCCCTGCCCTTGTACGTGAGAGTGGCCAAAGAGTTGTTTTCCTGGGTCTTCCTCTTGCTCCAGTATCTCCTTCTGCTACCCAGGCCCCCTGGCTTCTGGCCTCTCTTCCTGTTCCCAGAGAGGGCCTGCAAAACTTTCTGCTCTCTGCAGCCTCTTCCTGCTGCTCTTTATGGATAAGCTTGGAAGGATCAGATTTTCATCAGTAAATGTCAATTCAAAGCCCCCGCTGCCACATACAAAATAATTGTCTGATTTCCCCCATACTTTGAAAATTTAAATTGATTGCATTTAAAAAAAAAAAGCTTAAACAATGTTATCCAGTGACATGTTTTTTAAAATGAATTCTGCTGAGCCTCTTTTTGGGAGAACACCTGTCCCTACTCAGCCGGATCAGGTTAATAAACAGGATTGGCCTCATCTTCTTAAAGAGGCAGACCACCCTATTACACTCAGCAAAAGGCTTATCTTACTAAAAACAATCAAACCTGCTGTTTCAGAAAAAGACACCAAAATTTTAAACAAAGGCTTCCTTGGGAAATATCAGCTTTCCTTTGGCATAACTGACTTCAATCAGATACTAGTCAGCACTCTATTAGTGAGCTGTAAACTGCTGTTCCACCCTAAATCTTAAATTTAACATTAACTGAAAGTTGAGAAGCAGCAACTATTTCCTGTTTTTATTGGATACCAAACCATGTTGATATGTATCAGTAATTCACCCTGTACTATCATATTTATACACAGCAGACTTCTCATCTGAATTGCATCTTTGTTTTATATCTATACTATCTTATTTGTTAAGCATTTGCTAAACATGGTGTGGAATCTTATTGCCTGAGGTGCTCACAGTCGGACAAAAGTCCTCAGTCTATACATTTTCTTGGTGCATAATATCTGGAACCAAAATGTTGAATGTGTGAAACCTTTGATCTTTTGGCAGGTTCAGTTTAGCATGCAGCTTTCAAAAAATAATAAAAGTTCAGACATTCAGCCAGGATTTCCTACTGCAACTGGTCATCTAACAAATACAGAAAAGTGAGTATCATAATTGTGCCTACAGAAATTATTTTGAGGCCCAATTTTCAGACACACCTCAGCCCAGCCTTTCTAAAATCATTGGACATTTTTTAGAAGTTTTTTTATACCCAAGTTTGTAAATACATATTGTATTATGCTCAAGTGAGCATGCACAGACTTACACTCACGAAATAAACCTGTATTTTAGAGGCTGTTTTTGAAAATGTGGACCTCTGTCTGAGTGTCTTTGGAAGAGTTCTGAAGAAGCCATATTGCATTTCTAGTGAAATAATTGTCTTGTTTGCAGATTTACCTATCTCCACCAAAAAAACAACCTGTTTGGCTGTAAGGCTTTTTAAAGTAGTCTAATTTTTTCATTATTCAGCTCTCTTGGGATACACTACACAAACCAAACTGTCAGACAGCACTAATGACTTTACCTGACCCTGTATCGTGACAATTCTGTTCTTCAGTGGAGTTCCACAATAGCAATGATATTGGTATGTGGGAGTATCAGCTTAATGGGGGCCAGCTACTCTGGAAATGGATGTCATAGTGACCTGAAAAGTAGAGTGAGGGCAATGAATATTCGTTTGTTGATATGCTGACTCCCTAGCAAGTCTGGCATTCAGAACCCGTTGCTTAAAGTGATGTAACTGTAATAATTCCATTTGCAGATGACATCTAGTTTCTTTATTCCAGTTTACCAGAGTGGTGCTGGAGTGTACCAATAGTGAGTGGTTTTAGAAATCATACAATGAAGGAGATAGGCCCAGTGGGATGAGTAAGTGAACACATTAAGCTCTTGCTGCACTGCATATTTTAACTGCATTTAACCAGTTAATTACATGGTTAATCCCAGTTATATCACTAGTGTCTTGAACTGGCCAATGTCTTCCTGAAACAAATTTTGCAAACTGTTTTTGTGGTATAGATAGGACTGCCTCCAACTGTCTCTCATCTCAGTTGGCTCTACTTTCCAGCTCTCCATTGCTCTGTGGGGGATGTCCCAGAATGCATTGCTCTGTATTTGGGAATGCTTTCTTCTTCTGAGTCATTGAGAGAGCTGCCCAAATTTTCTAGGAAAGCACCGATCCAAAGACCCCTTGGCACTGTTATAAATGTGGATGAACAAACCTTGTCGTGTGGTTTTGAGGTAGAAAATGCTGCCATGCAGACAACTGTTATTTGTTGTAACTGGGTTGGATGAGTGTCAGACTGGTTAAAGAAACAGTTTGCTGTGTAGACATGGCTGGAATATTGAATCTATATAAAACTTTTAAAATAAAATGTAAACACTTTATATAGTACTGCATAAACTTAACATTGAATCATTGTCCATGTAGGTCCTACACTAGGTATCTATTGCATGCGAAATCAGAATCTTTGAACAGCAATGTGCATTGGAACTGTGCCTGTCCTCGTGCCTTCCCCATCTGAGGGCAGAGCAGTCGTATCCATCCCTCTTTAAGTGCTTGGCAGTTTGCATCACTGCGATTGTTATAGTGGATTCAAAGCTCTCAGGCTTGAACTCCCTGTTCATTGGGCAATGGACTCATTCCCTGCAGAGACAGAAATATAGCCATTCTTTGTTCTGTTTGAGCAGAAGCCCTGTGTTTGACAGTTGGACTATCTGCTTTTCAAGACTGAGAAAATCCAGGGTCAGTTGGCTATTATTATTACTACTTCTGGAGCAGTCTGAGGGGCACTTCAGACCCAGAACAGGTACAAGGCTCCAAAATAGGACCTTCTACCTCTGAGTCCCAGTCAGTCAGCACTTCTGTAGCCAGAATGCAACTCAAGACCAGTACCAGTAAGAGATCTGACAAGCCATCCACAACTGCCAGAAATCAGCTTGGCACCAAAGGCTGGTACTGCCTCCAAGGTAAGATAGATTGGTTCAGTGTTTCAAACATATTTCCAGGCATCCATCTATATCTTGATCTAAATATACTCACAGGTCTCATGAAGTCCCCCTTTAAACTCCTCTGAATGTTCTCTCACTACCTTATTCTCAGATCGCTTTTTTTGGTGGCCATTACGTAAGCCAGATGGGTGAGTGAACTTCTGTCCCTTGTGGCTCATCCCCCTCCCTTATACTGTTTCAGTGACATGCCAAACACTGCCTGGACCCAGCTTTGAGATCAGATGCCAAATTGGGAAAGGCATTGTTTAGTGAGTGAGCTAGGAACACTCATTCCCACCTTCCAGCTGAGATACTGCTGGCCAGTGAGTTAGAATGAGATCCACATGGAAAATTAATTGAAGAAAGAACTGTTACTTAGTTGGCAGTAACTGTGGTTCTTATGTTTTGTCTGAGTAGCTCCCACAAGCACCTTCCGTTCTTGCTCTTTTGGAGTCTCCTCTAGATGAAAATCAGGATTAGCGAGAAACTGGAGGGATTGTTGTGGCTGCCCTGCCATTTGTACCCCCCATTTGAGGGCACATGCTGGATACAGGCATGATCCCAACAGACACAGCTGTTCAGATTAGTCTTGCATACCTACAGTGGTATGCACCATGGATTACAATATTTCAAAAGTACCAGACTTACTGCAAAGTAAGTAACCATTACATTGCTATTGTGTTTACCATAAAAACATCAATGCAGGTGCTAAAACAAGTATTTGAGATGTCTTTTAGGGTGCTGCTGCTTCAGTCAATCTCTTTGAAGGGCCTTTATTTTAGGCCCTTAAGTATATTATGAGTAAGCTTTACTACATCAAAAACAAGCTTACAAAATTAGGTAAGTGTTAAATTTTTCTATTTTAAGCATGATTCCATTTTCTTTTGGTTAGTGGTGAGAATTTGGGATTGGAATTGAAGTATTTAAAGAAGAGAGAAGACAGCATTCCTTTACGAGGTCTCAGCCAAAATACATTTAACTCCTCAGGTAGGAATGGCAGTAGTTCCATGAAAGTAAACAAATCTTATTTCAAAATGCTTTCTGCTTTAAGAAGGTGCTACTTGTACCCCCTAGAAGTTAATAGTATTTCCCCCTATTTGCAGAGTATCCGAAATCCTCCACATCAACAAAAACACCAACTTCATCAAAACCCGGAGTACAGTCTACAGCCTCTGCTTACTTCCCTGGAGTGCAAACATAATCATTAGATGAAATCTTTTATATTACCAACTATGGAAGATTTTGGATGGCTTTTAATTAAGATACTAAATACAATTACCCCTTAAAATGTCAAAGTAACCATGTAAAATGAGTTAACTTTACCTTACATTTGTATAATATTTAGCTTTTGTGAAGAAAGCAAGATGATTTACATAGATATCAGTATACAATTCCAACCAGAAGAGTAAAAGATGGAGGGGAAAATTAACTAGTTTAGTCACATGCTACAAAAGGATTGTTTAGAAATGACCATTTATAAAATGAGGCAAAGCCTTTAAAAAAAAAGTTTATAAATGGTTATGGAGCACCAAGAACCACATAGGAGTTTGTGTAGTAAACAACCTATTTTAATCTTTCCCCTTGCCAGAAATCCACAACTCATGATATTGCTAATAGTTCTATCATTATGCTGAAACTCAGGTCCTGCTTGGAGTTTCTCCTTAAAAATACCTAGTAACTTTAGGATCTTGCTCCTGGAAAGTGCACAGCAACCTCAGCAATCGCTGAAGTCAGTGGTAATTGTGCTGGGCAGTTTCCTAGTATAGGAAACTTCTTTTCCCAAGTTATGCCTATATCTGTTTGGAGTTTTAATCTAATTTTTGGTTTCTATACTGAGACATGTTTGTATAGCATTTTGAACTTCTCTGGACTCCTTACCCTGACACAAGTGTTGATTTAGGGGCTATCAGTGTAATGACCCAGGTCAGCTAAGACCAGGAGGTGCATTGTGAAAATCCTGTACAAGGAGAATATAGTCTGGATCAACATTATGCTACTAGTCACACTGCATGTATGGATGAACTATACACTCTGGCATTCATTTCTGGAGAACGGTTTTGTAAGATGCAGCGGGATGTGGAGTATATTTCATTGGCCTGTCCACTGAGGTGACCTGCCACCAGTGGAACATTGTTTCCTGTCAGGGTATGGCTATCCTGCAGTCTCAGGGTGCGGTTGCAGTCCAAGTAGACATACCTGCACTAGCTTTACTGTACCTAGTTCAAATAAGAGCAGTGAAACTGCTTCACTTTGGACTAGCTCCACAAGTAATTACTCAGGATTCTGGGCAGGCCTGTACAGCCTAGACTGAAGCACCTGTTACTGCAGCACCTTCACTGTTCCAGTACCCAAACTGGCTAGACTGGGGATGTCTGCTTGAGTTATAATCACAACATGTAATTGCAAGTATAGGCATATCTTCCAAAACTCAGTTACAAGAATGTAAGGGTTGAAGGAGTGAGCACACTGCTTCTGGCCTAGGACTCCTGCAAATTTCTTAAACTGGAAGCATGTTAAATTTCATAAATATAAGAGCTGAAGCATTGTGGGATCACTCATGTTCCTAATAGAGACATTTCCTAGCTTTAAAATTACGCAGGACATTTATTTAATATAGGTTTCAGATGGTTGCTTTCTTAAACCAACTACTTTTACATATGTGAATGTGTGTGCAGATTTTCATCTGGTGGATCAATAGTCAAATATTTAAATTAGCTACTTAATGAGATCCTAAATACTTACCTTAGTGAAAGCACACAATTGAGTTATGGCTATAAATTTCACATCTTGTCACAGACTCTGCTTATTTTTCTCTCTCTCCATAGCAGATGATTCCACATATAATGGGCTAGTTTGTAATACATTGGAAATTACAACTAAGTAGCTGAACTGTCTTGTTCCAGTAGTTTTATGAAGCAGTAATTAGAACATCTGGAAACTTCCATATTCTATTACTGTAATCAAAGATGCCTGCACTGGTGACTACAGTGGTGTACAGAACAAGAAAAACTAACTGTACTTACCACTTACGTTGTAGCACGAGTCCACCAATGAGCCCGAGCCCAAGCCCAAGTCTGTGTTCTTCCACTGAGAGTCCCAGTGAAGACTGAGAAAGCCAGTTACATGGAATTGAAGTAAATTTTTCTCTGCATCTTATATGAACCATATTCTAATATCAAACTAGTCATTTTAAAAAGGACAGCACACTTGTAGGGAATTTTCCAATAATATCTTGGACTCAATTTATGCCCGTAGCTCTTACAATTCTGTAATACATTGTATCAATCTACTCCTCTTTCCCTTAATGTTTGAGTGGCTAATCGTCCTAAATTTTGCACATTACTGTCCAAATGTATATAAACATTTTAGAGTATAAAGTTTGTATATTTGTTTATAATCAATTTGTATTTGTGTGTATATGGAGTTGCTTTTAGAAATGTATGTTAATGGAAATTAAAATGGTTTCAGTAAAAATGTTTCTGGTCAGCTGCAGTTAAGTGGAAACATTAGGGGGAGAGAGGTTTCACTCAAATATTTTAAAACCAGAAGTAGAGCAAAGTTAACTTCACTACAGTCAAGACCAGTAATTGGTACTATTTTGCCAGACAACTTCATGGCCCACTTATCAAGTTGCATAGTCCAAAACTTTGGGATTTATAAAAGCTTCTCAGAACATGTAATTGAATATTTTTATAAAATGACTAAATACACTTTCACACAATGCAGTAGTATTAGAAATCAGTATGAAACTTAAACTGGGGACTAGATCCTTCAAAGAAACTTAAATGGTGTGGTACCTTGCTGCCCAGTGGAATTCAGAGCCTGGCATCCAGGCATCCTAGACAATGCATAGGGAAAGTTCTACATCTTAAGCACCTGTCAGCTAAGCAAGATTAAGTTACTGTCACTGTTTGGTGGTGGTATTTACTTGAAAGGGGGTGGTACAGGATGGCCATGACAAATTCTCACATTATCCCACTCCAGTCTTTAAGACTTTAAAAAACCCAAAACACTTACCTGTTAGCAACTATGCAGGCATCTTGCTCCTGGGTCTATTTAGTAGCAGCTTAGTAGCAATTTAAATGAGTAAACAGTACATTAGTAAAGTATTCTGCTGGAGGCTCTCTTTTAAAAAGGTAGAAGGAACTTCTAGGGGTAAAAAAAACCTACATGCATAAAATCTGGAGGACAGGGTGTTGTGATCATGCAGCCTGAAAAGTTACACAAAGAGGCCAAACTTGGCTAATGCACTACAGCCTGAGTCCATGTATTTGCATTTGGCCAGAGCTACACTCATATGTAAGACTTTTTTAATAATCACTTGTACACAGATAGAATGTAATCACTGAAATTGACTCCTCTGTTAAAGAGGCAGGTATTTTAACAGTGAAAGTAAGAGCATGGCTGGCTGTTTTGTCAGTCCTTCCTTTCCTGCATATGGCTCTGATCCTACTGCTAAAGGTGATACCAGCTCAAGCCCTACCTATAATTCATTTAGTAAAGAGCTGGTTTAAGCAGACTTGAAGACTGTCTCTCTGCTGTTTCCTGTATTCAATCTTAGTCATACAGTATTCATCTGTGTACTAGATAACATTGTTTGAGTCTAGTAATTCCAAGCCAGACACCGCAATTTTCATCTGACTGGACTCTGCTTTACCTCAACACATTAAAATGCTGTTCTCTTTCAAGTGTTATCATATTTGATTATTATTGATAATGAAGTTAACTTCACACCATCTGCTATTGTGGCAAAGACATCAATGACTTCTAACAATTAGTTTAGGTTAAACTTTGCTAAAAGTTGCTGCTTGACAATACTTTCTACCTCTCCTTCTTCTGTCAAAGATTACTGGTAACTCCTTTTGCAGTGCTGTAGTCCAAGGGGAAAAGATACTTCTGAATATAAGTCCATCTTTTAATCAGAAGTAGCCTGCTTCAGGTATGTGGCCCATTAATTCAGTGGTAAATGACTTAATACCAAGTAAGTTTAAAATTAGGCTTTTTACTTAATTTTATTCAGTAACATTCTTTTAGATGTTGCATGACAAGATGGGTGCAAGAATGAGAAAATGAAACATTAAGAAAAGAGGTATGCCAGTAACATTCACTGAATATATTTTAAGTTGCTCTAAAGTTAGTCCATGAGTAAGTTTTGATTTGGGCAACATTAGTACTTCTCAAAAGATAAACAATCAATTCTAATTGATTGAATGTATTAGTTTGCCCTTTTTTGCAGGGGAAAGATACATTTTGAATAAAACAAGATAATCAGTCAATGACAGGATCTTTTACTACATCCTGATTTGAGAAACAAGGTAAGTCCAGTCATTCCCCTCTAATATCCATAGATATGTTCCCTATGGCAAGTAAATGAGAGTTGCAGCGCGCCCACCCTCACTCCTCTGATGGTATAACTGGGAACTTGTATCCAGTGAATACCTTCCATCACAGGGGTGGGCAAACTACAGCCAAGGCACCACATCAGCCCTTCAGACATTTTAATCCAGCCCATAAACTCCCACCAGGGAGCAGGGTTGGGGGGCATGCCATGGCTCTGCACAGCTCCTAGAAGCAGAGGCATGTCCCTCCTCCAGCTACTACACATAGGAGCAGCCAGGGGTCTTCACATGCTTCACTTGGAACCATGGCCAACAGGAGCTGCAGGGGTGGTGCCTACAGACAGGGCAGTGCACAGAGCCATCTGACTGCTTCTCTGCATAGAAACCAGAGGGGGAACATACCTCAAGCAGCTCCTGGAAGCAGTGGCAAGTGCCACCTGGAACCTGCACCCCAAACTCTTCATTTTTGGCCCCAGCCCCAATTTCAGGAGCATTCATAGCCTACCATACAAATTTCCATACCCAGATGTGGCCCTTGGGCCAAAAAGTTTGCCCATCCCTATCAGCTCAGAGTTGATTTTATTGCTACTTTTTTCAAAACACACAGGCCCAGCTGTACGTTTTACAGCATCAGAATAAGTATTCATAGGATAGGTGCATCACACTTTGTTTAGAGCTAACCTGATTTAAGGTATAAACAGCTTGTTAATGTCAATGACAAGTTCAAAATTAAACGAAGTAGAGCCCTGCAGGAGGAAAATTTTTTTTTTTTTTTTTTTAAGTAACAGCAGGGAATCTCTTACAGCATCTAAGCTTTTTGTGGATGGGAGCAGGATAAAAAATGCAGGACCAGGTGGGAGTGGGTTGCAGGGCAGGCCAAGAGTGGGATTAAAAATGTCCCATGCAGCGCTCTACTTGGCAATAGATTGCCCATTAGTTTCTTGCTGATTTAACACAATACCACTATTAAGAAAAAGCTTTTCATGAAAATTTTGCCATACTGGGACAAAAGTTATTACAGGTATATGAGAATGAAAAGGATAAAATTCACACAATTTACCTACAATTGGTATCTGTCTGTTGAATCAAATTACATTCAAAGCACTAAGGAACCCAAAAACTTGACAGGAAGTGAGAAAGCAATATTAAGGCTACAATACATTCAGCAGGCTACAAGACACATTACAGAATTCAGATACAGACAATCTATGGTTTGAACTGATTTCAAAGACAATTTAAAAATTCATTAAAATATTCATTTATTAAACAATATATTTACAAATCTTTAGCTCTGTCAACCATGGTGAATGTTCAAAGTTAAAAAACCAGTAAGCAGTAACCACAACATTTTAAACTATACCTTATGCACAATTTATACAAAGGAATACTTGTTTAAATAATACAACTGGACACAAAATATACACATTTTTAGAGAAATTCACATCAGTAACTATAAAGCTCTCTCTCCTGTACTAGAGCCCTGAAAATTTAGGACTAAAACATTAGCTCTGTAAAAGTAAAAAGTTACTAGCCAGTCCTGAAAGGCCACTATATAGCACACGGACATTTTCAAGGCTATCAGCTTATATTTCAGTTTGTGTATTCAAGTTTTGAGGTCCTTATAATTACACAAACATCAGAAATAGTGGTATAAACTGTATCTGAGAAAGCAGAGTTTTAGAGCCCATATTAAAATCTTGTAGGCTCAAAAGATCCACTAATCTAAATACTAACTGTTTGTTCAGCAAGTGTGCTCACCACATGATTTTGTATTAGCAGAAACTTAAAATAAAACCTCCTATACAGTGATTTTAAAATGAAACCAATTCACTTTTTCCTTACTTGAGTGCATTTACATTAAGGCTTTGTACTATCTGACCCAAAATTTTACAACATAAAATGAATGGGTCCACAAATATGCTAGTATGTCTCATTGAGACTTAGCATGAAGTGAATTAAAGCTTTACACCTTAAGGAAATGGACACAGGGACACATGCTGATACCTTGAATATGTTTTCCTTTTTGTCTCAGAACTAGGATGAAAAGGTTAAATTATATTAATAGTATGAGACCAGTGCTTAGTTTCTTCTTTTTAAAAGCAAGTTAATTTAATTGTAACGTCTTTGGAGAAATTTCCAGTTCCTGTCTGTAGTTCCTACAAATTTCATGCAGAAAGATACATTTTTTAAGATACTGTTAAGAAATTACATTTTTTATGTAAATGGAATGTATATCCAGAACTGGAAACAAGACCTATGAAATATAAAAACGTTTTTCTGGATTTTGTCATCATACATTTGTGTCTTGCAATAAAGGTTCTTTGGCCTCACCAGGGGCCTGTGGACTGTGTGGATTACCATGACCACCACTGTGTTTTTTCCAATTGCTGGACCGTACATTTAGATTGGTGTGTTCAGGAATAAATAAGGCAACAAGCAAAGCCAACAGCACAGAGCATGCTCCAAACAAGAAAGGGGGTCCAGGAATTATGGAGTTCTGAAAATAACAAAAACACTTATTTTCTAGGAGGAACTGTTAAGTAAATCCATAGTTCACAGACACTAGTTGGTCCACATCAGGCTCTGTACTTAATAACAAAAAAACATATTTTATGCTTTCATTAGTTTAGGGCAGAATACTCTCTTATGAGTGGGCTATTTCAATACCCAGCCCTAGTAAACCTTATTCATAGGTGAAGGATAGTCATTCGCAAAGGCTGAGGGAGGAAATCCAGAAGAGGAGAAACCTGTTAGACGAGTTTCTCTTTGGGTGTTTTTTAAACTGCAGAATTCTCTTTAAACTTCACAGGAAGTGTGCCACTACCTAGTGTCTTACCTGCCAGAAATACAGACTTATAGAATCATACAGTTGAACTGCTATTTCCAGCCCTGTAATTAAAACTCACTGTAGCTACCAGATGAAGTACAGGGCTAGTCTTCACTGCCCTGTTATTAGCCTGGGGTAAAACTCAAGCTCTGTCCCAAGCCCAGCTCCTTTCAAATACACACAAATCTCTAGCTTGCCAACCCATCAACATTAACAGCCACATTTAAACAAGAAAAGCCAAGGTACTAACTACTATTTAAAAAGTTAACCAAGACTGTGAATTAAACAGAAAATACAAAAGCAGAAGACTACCCTCCTTCACCCTTCTATATTCTGTTGCAGACATTACAATGGTGCAGTGTTCACAGACCTAGACACTGTAAGAAGTCATTTAACTATACAAAAGGGACTATGATCTAACTCACTTTGCTTATTTTTCGTCTCACCCAGAAAGTTACTTTATTTACAGGATTTCATTCTATGGTTTTACTCTTTTCATTCATGCGCTCATGTGATTTGAGCATTAATACTTCAAGTAAATTGAGTAAACCAACCTCTCCCCCCGCCCCGCCCCAGGCAAGTGTAAACAAAGGACAATATCTTCAAGCTTTGTCTTTCACCACACCATCAAAAAGACTGGCTGACTTGTAGACTTAGGCTATGGCTACATTAGAAATTTCAAAGCAAAGTGTGAGTGTAGTCAAAGCCGCAGGGCTGGGAGAGAGCTCTCCCAGCGCTGCTTGTAAACCACATCCCTTATGGGTGTAGCGTGCAGCGCTGGGAGCCCCACTCCCAGCGCTGCCGCCCTGATTACACTGACACTTTACAGCGCTGCATCTTGCAGCGCTCAGGGGGGTGTTTTTTCACACCCCTGAGCGCGAAAGTTGCAGCGCTGTAAAGTGCCAGTGTAGCCAAGCCCTTATTTTGAAGCAGTAAGTTTTAGATAAATTATTTTTCAAAGTAAACTATAGCTGGAAGGACCAGAAATGGCACTCAAGTTGCTTTCAAGAAATGAAGAAGTAGTGCATAGGCTGGTATCTATGACCATAATGGCAATTTATGCCTCCTTTTAGGCAGATGCATATCGACAGACCAAAACATTTTCCAATGTCAGATAAAGAGTAGAAAGTGGCAAGGACAAGAACTGTGCCACAAGAAAGTATGAAAAGAGCAAAGCATATTCAGCTTTTTAGTGTCCAGTTTAAATCATGTGTTTTTAAATATTCAATAGACTTAAGATACAATTCTGGGCACGTTAGTACCAGAAAAAAATATTTACAAGTTTAAGAAAATTTAGAGAAAAGCGGAAGTTAACAGGCAAGAGAGACCAGCATACAAGGAAAGAATGAAGAGATGTGTAAACTTGGTCAGAAGATGGAGAATAGGAAAGTGTTTAAAAACATGAACCAACGGGGTTCTTTTTAGGATGATCCAAAGGAGCAATGGGATTGATTAGTCACTGGAAAATTTAGGCTCAATATCAAGAGGATTGTCTTAATTGCAAGAGTTATTAGACACATCAAGAGTCTCACAATAGAAATGGTTAGAGAAGTCCCTTTGCTCGATTCATTTAAAGCTGGACTGTCTAATGCACTGTAGAATGTGTCACAGGGCAGCAAGATGAACTAGAGTATCCAATTTATTTCCCCCACCCCCTTCCCAAGGTCTAGCACAGAGGTTCTCAAACTGTGGTCCATGAACCACCAGTGGCCCGCAAGCTCCATTCAGGTGGCCCATGGATAGTTCCTTCTAAGATGCATGCCTGGGTGGCCGCACACAAAAGAATGAAGGGCCATCCACCTAATCAGTGGAGTCATGCAGGCATGACTCCACTAATTAGGTGCCTGAACCTTGGAGAAGATGCACATGTAAGGTGAGGTGGTGGCCTTGGGGGAGAGGGGGGAAAATAGGGGGTAGGTGGGAGGGGGAATTTGGGACATGCAGGGCTGCGATGGCCAGAGAAAGAGGCAACTTTCCCCTCAGGGGCTGCTGCGACAGGGGAGAGACCTCCCTCCCTCCCAGCCACAGCTTGGGGGCTGCGGTGAGAGAGGGCACAGCCAGCACACCAGAAAGGTAAGACTACTGATATTAAAATATGGAGGTTTTTTTTTTTTTTTTAATATAGCACTTTTATCCAAAGTGCTTTACAATAGTTAGCTAATGGTATGAACAACATTTGGAAAGATCATTAAGTGGTCTGCTGAGACCCTCAGCAATTTTCAAGTGGTCTGCAGGAAAAAATAAAGAAGTTTGAAACCACTGGTCTAGAATTTATCTTTGCTGCATTTCTTATAACTTATAAATAAACAGGAACAATACCTGTTGCGAATGGTGTTGTGTGGCCACGTTACCTCCCAATTCAGTTTCAGTCACTGGGAGTTCATTCAATTCTACATGGAATATGTAGAATATAAAACCATAAAGTGCTGGTCCCAAACCATTACACAATCCTCGAATTCCTGTTATCATCCCTTGAACAACACCTAAAGAAAAAGGCATTCCATAAAATTAGATGTGTATACAATGAAGACTGTTTAAAATGCTTTTTGGCAATTGTCTAACATGCAATCGGACCCGATTCACTTTTTCCCCCATGCTGGTGTAAACTAAGAGTAACTTCACTAAAATCAATTGAGATACACCTCTGTAAGACTGATGTGAGAGGAGAATCATGCCTACACCAGAACCAAAACAATGAGGAACATTGGGCAAGACAAACTATGTTTTAGTCAGAGCACAGCATTTCCTATGCCATACTGACCAAAAGACTATCAAATCTGGTATGTTGTCTCTGACAGCTATCTATGCTTCAGCGAAAAGCAAAAACATTACTGGGGCTCCAAGACACTACAGTAATAATAAATAAATGCACTTGAAGAATTGAGTAAATCCATGCATGGTGGGAGAGAAGAATTGAAATGATCAGCTGATGTACTGAATCAAAAGGAGTAGTGATGTAGTATTATGCTACCTTCAATGCATGGGTTTTCCCCAGGGGCGAAAGTAACTTAAAGGACTTACCGGTACACTGGAATCCTGAGCAGGGGCATGGCCTCAACCAGAAGAGATGGGGCCTTTCAAGATTTAAAGGCCCTGGGGCTCTGACTGTGGCCGGGAGCCCCAGGGCCTTTAAAATCACCCTGGAGCTACCCGCTGCAGAGGAAGCTGGGAGCTCAGGGGCGAATTAAAGGGCCCAAGGCTCTGGCCACTGCAGAGCTCCAAGCCCTTTAAATCACTGTGGGAGCCCAGCTGCTGGAGCTCCGGCAGCGCTTTAAAGGGCCCGGGGCTCCCTGCAGCGGCTGGAGCCCTGGGCCCTTTAAATCACTGCCGTGGAAGCCAGTCCAACCTGGCACAGCATACTGGCTCTTGCCGGTACGCTGTACCAGACTGGCTTACATTCACCTCTGGTTTTCCCTATGCTAGAGGCACTCATTATTCATCTACCTTGTTTAAAGAGGATAGCCCAGCTGCCTCCAAACAGTCCACAGGCCTTTGAGAACTACCACTCATCTACAGTGAAGTTAAAACTACACTAATGTTTCTCATTTACATTAACATACTGTTATGTTAGCTAATTTGTCCTGTAAACTAGCATGGAGGTTAAGGATAATCTTTGAGTACCAGTAAGACAGCATTGATACATCTGATGCTAAGGAGGTCAGAACAGTCCTAGTCTGAACATTCCTTAAAATTAACAACAAGACCTATGAAACATACCCTGTTGATCAGCATCAGCAGTTCGTGAAACTAGTGCACTTACTGCTGGGAACGTAATACTAGACATTGCTGCAACAGCCCCTGCTGCCCACATCATCCTGAAAAACATAAGTGTTAAGAGAAAAATCAAGATAAGAATTCTGAATTTCTACCTTCCATATACCTCTAACTTAAAAGTTTAGAAAGAACTGCACACGCTCCCCATGCAACAGAGAAGTCACAAGTTAATTATTGCTGGATTTCATACCTATCAATTATTCTGAGTTTAACAAATGGTGTAAAATAATTTAAGATATGATTAGAAAAGTCCCCAGTCCTTGAAAAATCCTGATGCTTGCTGGGAAGCATTGATCATGTATTTTGTAAACTCTCCTCCCAAATTAAGAGGAGGTGAACATCCAAAAAGTGAATGTAAGTTAGTTTTTCCCCATTAGGTCATTGGTATGTTAGCATGTATAAAGGGTGCAATCATGGGGGGGAGGGGAAGAGACCGGGGGAGTGCTACAATTGATGTAAGCTGACATATTGACAAGTCGATGCAGTCTACTACAAACAAAACAAACCAAGAAAATCTGACTGTTAGAGAAAAGAGGACAAAGCATTTCTCAATGTTGTTTGGTGTCCATAGATGGAAAATATCCATGAACAATTTTTGGTCTTATGAAGACTATTGGCACAAGAGATTGACATTGTTTAGGTCAATCATCCAGCACAATACCAAATTCTTGGTTTGGGATGGTTCACCAGACAGTGTTTCTTTGACTGCACCAAGTATAAACCAATTACATCTTTAAAAAAAAAAATAAAAGTTTCCATCTTAAAAAGGACACGTTGCCTATAACAGCTCATGTGAAACTGATGCATGTAAAAAACAAAACAAAAAAAAAAAGCCTTTGTGAATGTCTCTTTATTAAGTAGGAAGTAATTTAAAATCTTAGTATTAACTTAGTATCAACTAAAATGAAATATACGTACCAAGGCTCCGAGCCAAAACCATACCATGCAAGCTGTAATATTTGAAATCCCAGACCCAGTAAGATGGTGTTTTTATTTCCAATGGACCGCATAAGTAAACTCAAAACTACTGTCTGATGGGAAAAAGAATGTAATATTTTAATTGTGACTACTCATATTATACAGCAATACATATAAAATGTGTACTTTGCTTCTGTCAAAACTAGTAAAGTTCTATGATGTAGTATTTTCTAGACAGAGACTGAAACACATAATAAAGGAGAGAGATGCGTGAAGAGATTGTTACCTTGCTCTTGATGTGGAACAATTTATATTTTCCTTGAGGACTCCATACACTGGGAATATATTATTTAATCTGCCCTGATGGCTTAAACAAGCTATTTTTCAACCCAAACTAAGCTTAAGGAGAAGATTGAATCAACTTCTAAGAGGTTTGGGACTGTGGCTAAGGAAGAAATAAATTAAGGTTAAGGCACTAGACTACAATTCATGATGTGGATTATATTCCCAGCTCTGACAGATTTAAGGCAGTCTCAATGTCTGTGCATCACAGTTCTTCCACAAATGGGTGATATTTTTCTACTTCCCAGGATGTGAGAATGAATTGTTTATGAACTGGTCAGACATAAGGTGATGGGAAAAAAAAAAAGGAAGCTACATAAAATGAGATCAGAATTCAAAGCATCTTTCCTTTTCTATTCTAACCTTCTGAAACCAGATAGGCTGGGTTCCTGGAATTACAGTTACAGGGACTGTCATAATATTTAGCTCTCACTTGAACCCATTATATTAGTGAAATTTATAGATTAATATTCACCTGTGCAATAATGGAGAGAATCCCAAGAACTGCTATAAAAGCTGCAACACTTTCAGGTGAAAATCCCATTATCTACATTAGAGAAGGAGTAATTTGATCATTAAACTTCAAATGTATATTGACACGTCTTTCATGTTTTGTGACATCAGTGGAAGAATAAATGGAGTAACCAGAAAAACGCTTAATCTGAAATAGAGGAAGACATCCCTGATTTTATTTAATCCCATAATCCATTGAAACTAACATTTACTCTTGCATAAAATAAAGATTAGTGTGGAACAGAAAATAACTTCTATAACTGAGTATGGAACTTGAAAGAAAACTGACCCCATACTGTAAGAGACTAAAAATATTTTATCAGCTAACAAAAGCGAATTTTAACCACTGCAGTGTAGTGGAATTTGTACTTCAAGGAATAATGGAAGTGACTAAGAAACATGAGACTTATTTTGAGAACAGATTCATCTCTTTATTAACTATCAGAGTAACTAAAAGCCACTATCAACAGCCATTAATCATATTGACTACCCATATATTGCTAAAGTAATGTAACAAGTGCAAAGAATACTCCCTTCTATAAATTTAGGGCTTGGCTACATTAGACATTTCAAAGCGCTGCCCTGGCAGCGCTTTGAAGTGTGAGTGTAGTCAAAGCCGCAGCGCTGGGAGAGAGCTCTCCCAGCGCTGCTTGTAAACCACATCCCTTACGGGTGTAGCGTGCAGCGCTGGGAGCCGCGTTCCCAGCGCTGCCGCCCTGATTACACTGACACTTTACAGCGCTGCATCTTGCAGTGCTCAGGGGGGTGTTTTTTCACACCCCAGTTGCAGCGCTGTAAAGTGCCAGTGTAGCCAAGGCCTTAGTTTCCCTTATCAGACATTTCTTCATATGCAGATTCTTACCTGTCTGAGGTACAGGAAGAAGCTGGAATATTGACCTGCCTCTGGGAGGTAGGAAAGAAAGACCGTTATGCAGATTAGCAGCACTATGGAATCTTGACCCACTTTCTTTAGTGACTAGGACAAAAAAGACACAGCTGTAAGGTCAACAACAGAAAACATCTACCTCTTCATTATTCCTAAGCAATGATATACAAAATGAACACTGAAAGAGGCAGATGCCCTTTAATAAATACATCACCACTGAAACATGTCCTTCAGCACATGCTAATTTGCATTTGCAAATCCCTGCTAAGCAGGGATTTGAAATTACTCACACCCTTCCCCAATAAACCTAGGAACTCCTCAAACACTTTTTTTAAAACCCAAATCAGGAGATAATTACTATCAGTCCCATTCCTGACTCAAAAGCAGTACAGATCCAAATTTGCATATATCAAGCCACCACTCCATGCTTAAACATTTAAATAGCTTACTGCAAAGGGGTCAGCCTGTTCCCAAGAAATGGGTGCTCCCCATGATGCTGGCCTCATCTTCTCAGGCAGTGATTCTGGTACAGCAACAAGAATAAAACAAATATCCAACAAAGCTATAGCTGTAGCTAGGACCACTACCAGGCTGTTTCCATAGACTCGACCAAGGTAGGCACCAATAGCTGGGCTGGTAACTAAACTTGCTGCAAAGGTTGCTGAAACCTGTAACAGGCAAAAATCTGTATGAGAATAAGTTTTCCAGTAAGGAAGATCAAACTTATCCAACCTTTTTTTCCTGACTTCACTTTCAGCACCTTCACTTCCATAAACTTAGTTACAAATCACCCTAATCAGGTGCACAAGTTCTGAACTAAAATGTACAGTTCTTTTCTCTAGCATTGCAGCAGCAACCAAGATTTCAGACATCTGACATTTTTAATGAAAAAATGTGGTTAAGTGGGGCAGCACTGTATAGCCTTGTGACTGTGTCAAATGTGTGAAGTTTAGACACAGAGGTCTGACGGGCAGGGGGGAGGGGCAAGGAGACTCAGCATAACATTTTCTTTTGGGGGTGGTATTAGAAACTATGCTTAGTTGCACAACATCCACAGCTCTTAATGAATCACAGAATTTACATTATATAGTAAAAGTTGCATATGCAAACAAAATGGAAAATAGCACCATCCTGACAACCAGAAAAGAATGGAGAGAAAAGATTATATAATGGCCATTTTAAATTTAAGCTGACAAGAAATTCAACAGGAGACGCAGAACTGGAAAGTAGTTCCCATCTGGAAGTGTTTTTTGAAAAAATGGACTGGCCAAAATAAGTTTATAGTGGGAAAGATATCAACTTTGAAAAGCTTGTGTCTCCAGCAGCAATGTGACAAAGCTTCATTAAGAGAACTCTAGTTGTTGACCCTCACGAAGCTTAAAAGGTACAGAGGAATTAAGTACATACCAGCCCATAGGCCATGCTTCTTTCATGTTCTTGGGTTATATCTGCTACATAAGCAAACACCACTGAGAAAGTCACGGCAAAAACCCCAGAAACAGAGATAACAGCAAAGTACCACCTGGGGACAAAGGAATCAGAAAAAGAATAGCTCAGTGGAGCTAAACATAACCAGCGGTGAACTTCTGAACACTTCCAGACAGATTAAGGGATCTATGATTGTCCAATTTACTCGACAAGTAATTTATAAAGTCAGTATGCATGTATCTTTATATGGTTAAGAAATCTCTCCAGTGTGCACTGAGTGTATAACAGAATTACCAGCCATTTGACAAAAAATGCTTTGTGGATTAAATTAGGATAGTTCATTACAGATCCTTCAACATTAGCCTTAGCCCCGAGTCCACAGACTAGCAATTATTTCACTCAAAATGCATGTTGCAAAATATAAACTGTTAAACAAAACGCCTATCACCCAGGAATAGGGATCAAAATGGAGAGACCACAAAAGACTTTAAGGCTAGATAGCAAACCAAATTAGCCTCAGATACAATATGAACAGTTGACTCTCAGACCTCTATCAGTGCTAAGACTGTGTCTTATGTTACTTCAGATTTATCTTCAGGAGCAGTACAAATCTGAAACAATTGTGACCTAGCCATTATCCTAGGGGCATTAGACTATGAATGGAGGTGTATCAGACTACTAAAATTCCGGCTAGTCAAAATTTGCTAGATTCTAATATTTGACAAGCACAACTATAATAAAAAAGCTGCAACTACTTTTTCAGTACCAGTTTTAATGTTACACACTAGTGCTTAAGATATACACTAGTTCTGTAGACTATTTTCAATTCTTATGACTATTTACTTAGTACTGAAATGATTTTGCTGAAAATTACGGCCAAATAAAGATATGCAAGGATTAGAGAGACATTCTCTGAAGGTACTGGGAAATATACTGTATAAAATTATACTTAACTATTAAGTTATTGACCCCCAAGAGGCTTAAAAAAACAAGAAATAGACCAGCTCACAGGCCATACATCTTCCAAGTTCTTGGGCTTTCTTTGCTACATAAGCAAACGCCACTAAAAAGTCACAAGTCACTCCAGTACTAATGACTAGCTTAGAAGCAAGCACGGGGCTAACAGTCTGGAGATCCAAAATTCTAAGCCTGGCTTTGAGGCATTCAGCAAGTCACTTCACCCCATCTCAGTTTCCCCAACTCTGCAATGGATTAGTACTTCCGCACCTACCTCACAGAGGTGCACTAAGAATTAAACAACATCTGGTAAATTAACTAGAACACAAGTGCTATTATAAATGCTACCTTATAAATTATGTACACCAAGAACACACTAAAGACAAAGCCATAAATAACTATGTTTGTTACTAACCATGGGCTGATCTTCATTAATGGAATTGGTGCACAAGTGAAAAATACCGTTAAGAGTAAGAAGGACTTTCGTCCCCAAACATCAGAGAGAGCACCTATGAGGGGGGCACTGAGAAACGATAACAAGCCCTGAAAAGTAAAAACAAATTTTAAATAAAAACCAAGAAATGAAAGAAAATACAATAGTTGAAAGATTGTTAGAAACTGACTGATTTTGTTTTGCAGATTAATGATAAATGTTGGCTATATGGAACAATGTGTCAAGCAGTATCTTCTATCATCATCCCCCTTTTCCACTCAGCAGCAGTTATCTGCAATTTGAATTTTACTATCCCATAGAAACCCAAAATGTGAAATCCAAATGCAGTCACCACACAGCTTAATAAAATGCATTTTCATATGCTGTATTTAGGGGAGAGACCATTTTTCAACACATTGAGGACATGTGGTCTAGCAATCGGAGTAAAGGATTGGGTGTCAACAGGTATCTTACATTCTTATGTGCTGTGACACCAACTGATTGTATGATCTTGGGCTATTCAAATGGCCTATTTATTCTTCAGTCAAACCAAGTAAAAATTTTAGCAAAAGCAGGATTAAAATAAAGTGCTGCATTTGAGCTCTCCATGGTAAATCTACCCTCACGTTTTATTCACAGCTTGAAAGCTATATTGGAAGGCTCTCCTTATTCCACTTAAGGAAGCATCAGCACTCATGTATGTACCCTTTATTGATTTATTTTAAGTTGTACTCTATTGATTTAGACTGAATTTTCATCCTACCTTTACTCCTTGGATTAGGCCATTCATTAGAAATGTATGCTTTGGGAAGGTTTCATGTAACACCTATGAAAGAATTATGCACATTACATACTGCATTATCCATATTTCACAGTACTAAATATGAATACAGACTCAAGAATTAATATATCTGAGGCATATTTTAATATAATTACAGTAAAATCCACCATGAAATTCAACATCAATAATCTCATTGTCAAATAGTCCACTACAGACATTTGCATGGTAGACTACACAATTTCTAATAGTAAATTCTGCTATGCTTCTTACTTTCCAGAAATAAAAGCACCAGTGGATAAGCTACAATGTTAGCACTACAGCTGCAGGTCAGTAAAACTAGGAAAGAAAAATCTTCAAAATCAGTATATTTTCTCCACTTTTTACCACATAAGACTGGCAAAAATTTCATTAAGTTTGATAAAAGTATCATTCCTACTTCAATGAAGAGGAATACTGTGTAGGATTTCCTTAAATAAGGATATGCTGTACTTATGTGATAGACTGATTCAGACACCAAATACACACTACTTTTCACAAAGGTCTTGTTCTGCTTAAAAGGACTTCAATATTATGGAACACAAAACTAGTACCACATGTGTAGTATACTCCATGTAGATACTGCATGGAGAATGAACGAACTGCTCAGATGGTTTGAATACACTTTTTTGCATACTAAAGCCTCAGCTACACCTACAAATTATATTAATCTAGGTACAGCACTCAGAGCTGTGCAAATTTTGTGCCTTGTGCAACATAATTAGGTCAAACAACCTGCTTCTACAATAGGCATTAGGTTGACTGAAGTTTTACAAGATAGGATCATTAGAATAGAATATCAGGATTGGAAGGGACCTCAGGAAGTCATCTAATTCAACCTCCTGCTCAAAGCAGGACCAATCCCCAGACAGATTTTTGCCCCAGATCCCTAAATGGCCCCCTCAAGGATTGAACTCACAACCCTGGGGTTAGCAGGCCAATACTCAAACCACTGAGCTATCCCTCCAGAGCGCTTGACATTCTTAAGCCTAGTCTACAAGGTTAAACACACTTTTTTACCTATAGATTTCTACACTGCAGCCATGACACAACCCCCACCCCCCTTCCCCTCCAAACCATTACTTCCCTAACCAACAGAGCTAGGCTGGCAAAACTTTTAAGTTTAACTCTAGCCTGAATCTCTGTAAGCCATGGTGCATAATTATGGCATATTAACCAGAACAAAAGTTAAAAATCTCCTTTCCTTATATTGCAGTTTATCAGGATACAATATCTGTCCATAGACTTCAGGGGTGGGTGGTATCACACTTTATTTCAGAGAAGTTAAGTCATATCACTGACTGTAGCATAAATGAATTACTTAGGCAGGAGTGAAAACATGTTTACAAAAGAGAAAGTTTCTACTTGCCATCACCTTGTTAATTACCAAAGGTTAAAAAGACAGTACAGAAAAATATACAATATTTAATGAGTTAGTTTTAAAGAATGGCCAGGTTCAGTAATGCTCCTTTAAGATCAAAGTCACAAAGTTCTTAAAATTGGGACTGGAATCCCTCACATTCCAAGATCCTACTCTTGTGCTCAAGATAGACCTCTGTCTGTGGGGGTAATAGAAATAGAAAGTTTGAGGTTTTGTTTTTTTGGTTTTTTTTTTTAGTATTTCGTCTCAAAAGTGTGCGCAGTTATCAACATATGTAATCTATGCTATGTGGCTAATATCAATAAACCCAACTCTACATGGATTGTTTAATCTTCACCACATTCAGTAACATAACACAAGATGTTCTTCCAAGTGTGAAGTTCAGGCCAGCTCAATTCCACCCAAACTTTATTTTGAAGTTTAATGCAGTGATAATACTGCAATGAACTAATAATAATAATAATAATAAAAAAAGGCTAAAATAAACTTTTCATGCAATACAGAAGTTCATTAATCACATCACTTACCACCAAAGTAGGTGCTGTCAAAAGTCCCCAAGCAAAAAACTCCAAAAAAATCACTATGACAGCATGGTAGACACTAGGCGAACCTATTCCTTGAGGCTAAAACACAGAAACAAAAAAGTTGTTACTACAGAATATTTAAAAAGCTGCATTATTAATAAGAAAGTTGTCAAATGTTGGTTTATAAGCAAGAAATTGTTAAGATGAAGTATGGCTCAAAACAAGCTGTTTCAGGAATCTGAATAACTGTCTTGCATATGGTGAAGTATAATGAACGACTGGAAGTGTCGTAAAAAACAGCACTGTACAAACTGCAATGCCAATTATAAACCTCCATGTATAGAGAAAACTGAGGAAAAATGACTTCCCTCTAACAAGATTCTACTATTTGAAGTGAGACTCTTTTGTTGGGGAATTTCACATCTTTTTCTCCTCAGGGAAGGAAACAATTAAGTTCACATAGCAATTAGAAGTCAAAAACCAAGATTTAATTATTCCAAATCCTGATTAACTGGCTTACCAACCAACTTTGGTTCTTACCAACAAACAGTGCTTCTATTAGTAAAAGCTTGTATCTAACTAAATACAAAAACTTGTTGAAATACATTATCTAAAACCCATATGAAAGAAAATAAATTCATACAATGGAAAGCCCACCACAACTTGAGACTAGTATTAGAAGGTTTTCCCCAAATGCTGCGGAAGCCAACAAATAGACTCAATACGTACATCAAATGTGGGACAGAGTTTGAAATGCTTCTTTATATTGTTGACTTAAGCTAAAAGTGGCTTCCACAGAAGGGAATGTATGGAGATAGAAAGTTAAGTGTGGAAGGGATTTGGGGTGGGGAGAGAAATCCTGATTAGGCTCAGATACTTCATTACATGCTATGTCAACTTGCCAGTGTATTACTACCCATGCCAGGAAACACTGGAGAATTATTTCACAACAGAATGACACGAATGACCTCCACATTAAAAATGCTACACAAGTGGACTTTTTTTTTTTTTTTTTTAATTTTTAAGTCAAAAGCTCTGCCTCAACACCTACTCTTTCAACACTCAAGGGAGACTGGGGAACGAAGAGGCAATTCTCAGCCCTGAATTAGATTTGGTGTACTGTGTTCATATGATTAAATACAAACAGACAAAGATTTGGATTTAACAGTGCTCAAATCTTATCAGCTGTTCTTGCCATCTTGAGATTTCTGCCACTCTAATTCAGCTATTCTTACAAGATTTTGGCACCATCCAAGCTAGAAAAATAATTTTTCTGGTTTTGCATCCGGTGACTTGTAACCAAAGCTATAGGAGCAGGCCTAAATACAGCTACTGGAACTGGTAAACTGCACCCACCACCCATAGAATTTGAACAGATTTGGAAAAAAGCTTGTTGTTTCGACCCATCTCTAATAAAAAGCTTTATATTCTGTAATGTTTAGTGGAAAACATGTTTCAGAGTACTTTTAGTACCATGGTTACTTCCGCCCTTTTCTTCTTCCTTCCCTAGTTACCACACACAAGTCCAGCATATTCATAAATATTCTTTCGCTACACTTTTCTGTTTTCCAGTGAGCAGAGATGACTTTACAATTTTGTAAAGGGGCCAGAGAGCAGCTTGAATTCACAGCATCACCCAGGCCTGCAGGAGCTCCTCTAGGTTTCACTCCCATCACACCCTGACTACAGTACAGGATCCAAAGAGTAAACTTCTTCAAGCACCATGGGCAACAAATACTCTTTTCCTTTCCAGGCTACAGATCAGCATCAGACTTGCTCCTGCAAAATGGAGCCTCCCTCTCAGTTGCTATTGCTGGTTCCTCACTGTACCAGAGAGTAAAGAAACAGTTGGCAGAGTCGGGGTAAGAGAAGTAGTTACTGGCAGCTGCTCAGCAGACAACCACCTCACGACCCCAAGAGTCAGAGGTCAAGAGCTTTTCCAACATTTCTATTATGGGCAAGGGATGAAGAAATGGCAGTTTCCCTCTACCCCACTAACACCTTATCTTGGGCAGGTGAGAGCAGGTCAAGGAAATGAATCCGAGACTGCACTGAAGAGCTTCACTGCTTACAGCAGTAAATATTTTTAAAGAGATGGGGGAAGGTTACTACCCTTATTTGCCACTGCATAAGGCATAAGATCATTTAACTGGATGTGTGCGCTAAAATGATCAGATATGAATTAGTGTTGAAATATAAACCAATAGGCTTAAGCAGTAACAGACAACTGAGTTGAGAGGGAGGGAGCTAACTTGTCAGAGCTACCATATCAGCTTCTCTGTCTACTGAATGAAAAGACAACATTACATTTAGAATATTTTTGTTGTAACCACAAGTACAAGAAACTTAATTTATAAAAATGCAAGTTTCAGGATTCTGCAGAACTTTGACTGTCATGGGATTTGATTAATACATCAAGTAGGCCTGAAGTCTGAAAATTAGTTACATAAAACACTGTAGTAGTATCCATCAACTAAGTATGAACAAACTAAAGGAGAAAACACTAAAGGCATTTCAAAACAACATTTTTACATCTTCCACAACAGAAATGTATTTTAGCTATAAAAATTAAAGTCTAAAGGCAAAAGTGTAGCTAAATACTCAAGTTATAACCGGAATCTGACACTCATGGTAGAAGCAGATGTTCTTTGATTATCTATTCCGAGCATTGCAGTTGTGTTGGGACAGGTGGCACACTAGTTGAACTACAGAAATCCCATCTGCCAGGTCAGACAGGGGTCCTTCTAGTCCAAGAGGATTTTGTATTATAGATCAAGCCAGCAATAAAATAAACTTGTACGTGGATCATAGCTAGAAGATACTTCTACTGATACAACACTGTAAAAACCTCTAATGCAAGGACAACTTCAAATGTACAATCATAAACGCTGAGAATCCACTTGTAATTAATATAGTTTACAAACCAGAAAAAGTATAGATGTACATTACAAGAAAAATATTTGAATTCTCCTGCTCTAAGTCACCCTGTCATACCCAAGTATCATAGTTCAAATTTCCTTTCATCAGTGGTCTGAGAAGAATGAGTATTGTACATATGATACGAATTGCAATAAATCATCAGAACAGGATGAATTAAGGAGAGGGCCTGAACTACTATTATTACCTTCCTTTGGTCAGCCTACATCACAAGTATTTTACTAATTGTATTTTGTATTTCATTTATTTGACTATGGCTATTTAACAACTGTACAAAGGAGGACAGCACTACTGTAAGATCTTTATCGTAGTTACAGGAAGTCTACCTGCAGTCACTGATGTAAACACCTTCTTAAATTTAATCAGGACTGTGAGTTATAAGAATAATACTAGTGACATTACTGCCAAAACAGGTTTGACTGATGTTCTGATATTACAGAGTACACAAGAAGCCACATTATTATTAAAAAAAACATTCCTACACATTGCCACCATACTCTAGTCTTTTTACAGAAAATCTTGCTGAAATTAATGGTGTATACCTCTACACCTTGTTTAGGAAAGTATACACTCCCAAGCTCTGAAAAAGCTTTGTGAATGTGCTTGGATGGGAAACCTAATCACAAAGCTAACATTGGGCTAGTGTAGCAGAACTGGAGAGGGGCACAGGGGAACCAGAGTAATAATGGTTTCAATCACTAGGGATAAGCATATACTATATTAGACCTACAGACCTACCCTATCATGCATTTGAGCTACTGACAATGAATTCTTGCAGAGAAAGGGACTATTGAGTTTCTTTGGGGCTAAAAAATTCAAAATATAATGATTTTACCCCATAAGTAATTGATAAACTTAAATATGCATATTTAAGTTTTTTTTATTGCTACTGGTCCCCAAATTAGAGAAATTCAAGGCTCTTTCAGTTTACCTGATCCCCAAAATATCATTTAGCATGTCAGGCAAGTGAGGAATTGGGGAGGATGAGAACAGAACCGAGGGCTAATTTATGGTGTTTTTTTTTTTTTTTTTAAATGTCTACAGCATGATCCATGCATCTAAGCAGTTCTTGCTGCCGTTTTAAAAAACATAGTCTAGTATAACAGCATACAGCCTCAACAGGTCATTAACTCACAAAAAATAAAAAGTCTCAATACCCTTTCCCTACCTGCATTTGAGAATAGGCAAATATTTCCACAAACAGATCACATACCAATATCTGTTATCTAATGACTTCCCAAATAGTTGCATGTTTCTGTACATTTGAACTCAATGTACTTTCAGATGGGCTTGCACTCAGCTTTTAATACTGGTAACTGACACCGAAGGCACTATTTTAGGTATAACTGAACGACACATTAAATCTTTCTCCTTATCCCCGGATGCAGTTCATCCAAGTGGAAATTAGAGGAATGGCACTATTGTAACAACTCAATTTTTTTCCAGTAAGAAATTCTAATTTCACCAGTTGCACGAACTAGTGGAGCAGAAAAAAAGTTACTGTCTGTATTCACTCACTATATTAGTCCTGTAAAAAACATGTGCCTATATGTTTGTAATGCCATAAGTTTTTACTTTGTAAAGAAATTACGAACAGTAATATTGGTCTTTCACAGTAGATATTTCTCAGTCAAATATTAACTTACTTTGCCTCCGACCCTGAAGTAATCTACAGAGTAGCCCATCAAGTCGATGAAGACAGTTCTTGGCTGCTTATACAAAAGACCAGCAAACTGATGTTTTACTTTTATTTGAAAGACCCATCTTAAAGCAATATGATTTTAATGCATTTTGAAAAGGAATCTAAACTACATGAGTAAAGCAAGACATACATTGTTACAGTTATTTTGACCAAGTTAACTGTAACTGACTTATGCTGCTTATAGATTTTTTTTAAAAAGCATCTATGGCAACTTCATTCAATCACTAAGTATTCCAAGTTCTGTTACATAAAATACTTAACTATTTGTTGGGAAACATTTTATCACATTTCCAGTGAACTGGAAAACCTTACATTACTACTTTGATACAGAAGTTTGTCTCACACTTACCCACCTATTCTTTTTCAGAATATGGAAGCCGAAGGAGACAGAACAAACACCAAAGGATCCCATGATGGCGATGCACACACTGTATGGGTAAAGCACATCACAGATGGGCTTTTCACCAACAGCAGAACCACATCCTACTTATTATACTCAGAACTCCCTGCTCTATTCTACCTATTCTATGGTTTACTGCCTGCCATCATCCTGACCTAGGCTATTGTGAAACCAACTGCTGTCTGAAAACACACAGCAGTTTTCTAGGTGGTATTTCCTTTCAAGATTAAGAGTTTAAATATTATCTAATCCATAAATGCTGCAGACTTACACATATTTATATAGAACGGTAAATGCATGGATTTAAGTAAAGTTACCTTATATTGAATCTTGACACAAATGCTCAGTACTCAAACTTACTACTTGAGAGTAAACGCAAATCATCATCCTATTGGTATAGATTATTTAAGAAATACTTTTAAACTAACAAATGATGACCAGATGGATGCCAATAAGATAGAGACGAAACACCTGATAACAAGGAAACCTACCATGAAATAATGGCAAAAAAACCTGCACAGCCCAGAATTCTTGATCCTACATGAGGCAGCAGCAAAGAACATAGTTTTAGTCCTTCCCACCCAAGGGTGCCGGCCAGCCACGCCAGGGAAAAAGTGTCAGAAGTTCTTTGGGAACAAAGTTCCTATGCCCAGCTTATGTGCTACCTTCAGAACTCAGCATGAACCCAGCTCTGGTAGAAAGCAACCAGAGAGTGGAGGCCAAGTTAGGCCTCAGGTCAAATGTTCATCTGACAAGAAGTCAGAGGCAGGAGCCCTTGCAACAGAAGAGTTTATAGGGTAGCTTCTTCATCACAGGTCCCAGGTAGCTCCATCTACAGCAGGGCTTCTCAATCTTTTTCTTTCTGAGCCATCTCCGCAACATGTTATAAAAATTCCATGTGCCACAACAACTGTTTTTCAGTAGATTAAAAGCCAGGGCCAGAGTTAGGTGATAGCAAGCAGAGCTGTAGCCTAGGGGCCCCATGCCACAGGTGGCCTTGCAAAGTTAAGTTGCTCAGGGTTCGGCTTCAGCCCAGGCAGCGGGGCTCGGGATACAGCTTTCTTCCTCTGCTCTATGGTTGGTTTATTTTAGCAGACACCCTGAAACCTGCTTACAGCCCCCCACCCCACCCCAGGAGTCCCAGACTCCTGGTGGAGAGCCGATGAAATAGAGAATCTCCCCACAAACTAGCAAGTAGAGACAATGTGGCATTGTCTCCCTCATGACCCTATTAGCTAGCGCCAGACTTCTGTCCCAGGTTGACCTGTTTTAGGCATTGCCCTCAAGCCAGAATCTACCATGCCAATTAGGGTTACCAACTTAATATTTTAAAACCAGGACACTTCAGTAGGCATGCTGGAATCTCCCCTGCATCTCCCCCACCCCACAGCTCTGCCCCTACTTCTTCCCTCAAGGCCTCACCCCATCCATTCCTTCCCCCCCACCCAAGGGCCTCTCCTGTGGAGCTCAGGTGGAAGCTGGGGCCACCCAAGGCAGGTAGGAGGCAGAGCGAGTTGAGTAGGAGCTGACACACGCGATGACTGGTGCCTCTTCGGCTCCCCCACCCGCAGTAACCGGACTTTGAGTGTCCTGTCAGTAGCTCTGACCAGACACCGTCACGTTCCCATTCCTGACCAGACTTTCTGGCTGAAAACCAGGCAGCGGGCCCCCCTAATGCCAACCCCAAACTCCCTTACAGACCAGACCACAAGGATTCTCTGGGCACTCAGGCTCCTGTGTCCACCTCACTGCGTTCAGCGTTTCAATGCCCTTCCCCGGTCCGGGGTTTAGCTAGACTAGCCTCACTTCGCTAGGTCCGCCTCTTCCCAGGCCCGGCTGCCCGAACCCCAACGCACCATGCCTCATCGGCTCCCGGCCACCCCCCAGGCCGCACTGCGCCAGCCTGGCCTCCCCGCAGCAAAGGCCAGTCCCCTACATGTACCCGGGCCTGGCCTGGCCTGACCTCACCCCACGCTCCCTCCCCCTGCTTCACTGGGTCTAGCCACCGTCCCCGCACGCCTCCGGGCCGGGCCAGGCCAGCCCCTTCCCTCCAACCAAGGCCTCACCCCAGCGGCCTCAGCACTTCCCTCCGTGCCACAACCAGCCCCAGTCACGGCCCGACCAGCCCCCAGGCCTCACCGTGCCGCCGTCCTTAATGATGATCTTCTTGGCCAGCATGATGCTGCGGTTCACGGCCCGTTTCTTCTTCTTCCCCCCCTGGGTCATTTTACCATCCTAGGGCCCCGGGGGGGGGGGGCGAGAGCGGCGCGGGCCCTTCCCCAGCAGCCAGGCCTTCGCTTCCGAGCTAGCGCCACCACCTTGGGGAACAGCACTACCCACCCTCACATCACGCGATCCCCCCATTGGCTGAGCGCGGCACGTGGGCACGTATACCCCGCCTCCTCGCGAGCTGGAACGAGGCAGCAGGGCGGGAACGTCTGACGGTGGGTGAGTGCCCGCTTTCCTGGCAGCCCGCCAGCCGCTGGGGTTTTCCAGCTCCGCGATGCTCCCGCGCGGGGCCTCCACTCTCCACCGCCGCTTCCGGGTGGAGGGACGGCGCTCGGCCCCCGCATCGTCTCCCTGTCGCTCCTCACCGCTGCCGAGAAGGGTTACGTGCCCCAGGCAGGGACGACAGAGTGTCCCTCTCACCGGGCCCCCTGGGGCACAGGGCTTACGCCTTCCTCCTGCAGCCCTAGCAGCTCGGCTGTAGCGACACAGCCTGTCGCTAAAAGCTGTGGAGTGCAGACAAGCCCTGAGAGTATCATAAACCGAAGGGGTTAGGTCAGCATAGCTCACAAGCACTGAAGATTTTTGTCCCTCATCCCCACCACACCTGTCAGCCACGACTGACTAAAGTGCCTCCAGGCCGAGCGACAAGATTTGGGGGCACCAAAAAGCAGTGCATAATTATTATTATTTTTAACACTTCAGTGGAGTCTCATCTTATGTGGGGGTTAGGTTCTGAGGTCAGTGTGTAAGAGGAAAATTACATATACTGTATTTTATGGTAATTTTCACTATACATTGTAAAAGCAGCAAAGAGTCCTGTGGCACCTTATAGACCAACAGACGTATTGGAGCATGAGCTTTCGTGGGTGAATACCCACTTCGTCGGATGCATGTAGGGGAAATTTCCAGAGGCAGGTATAAATAGGCAAGCCTGACTCACTCCTGTTTGTCTATTTATACCTGCCTCTGGAAATTTCCCCTACATGCATCCGACGAAGCGGGTATTCACCCACGAAAGCTCATGCTCCAATACGTCTGTTGGTCTATAAGGTGCCACAGGACTCTTTGCTGCTTTTACAGATCCAGACTAACACGGCTACCCCGTTGATAGTATACACTGTATACACTAGAACAGGGGTTCTGAACCTATGGCACGCATGCCAAAGGCGGCATGTGAGCCACTTTTAATGGCAGGCTGCGGGTCCTGGCCACCACTGAGCCTGCTGCCAGCCTGGGGTTCCATTCACTCATCTGGCACTGGGCTCAGTGGAGCCGGTGGCCGGTACCCTGGCTGGCAGGAGCCAGCCGATGGAACTCCAGACTTTTGAGTTTATAATAAGCGATGCTCTGGAGGGAGGGAAGCGGGGGGTACGAGGTGGAAGTTTTGTCTAGGGCGCAAAATATCCTTGCACTGGCCCTGGCTCCAGGGTCCTTGGTCTGTTTAAAAGAGCTGGCAAGGCTGGGGGGTAGGGGTGAGGAGGAGTCATTGTCCTGATAGTCATGGCATGGTATCCTTTCCCCGTGAGACCAATCCAGGTTCCCATTAAGCTTGATTTGTGTGCAACAGACGAGGAATACTACTACACTTATTTTTGGACATCATACTGTTGCATCGCCCTACCCAAAGAACTCGGTGTAGCTTGAAAGCTTATCTCACTTGCCAACACAAGTTGGCCAATTACAAATACAGTATTTTCTCACTCACTTTGCCCCAGTACCACTTATGACAGCAGACTCCACCATCCATGGGGTAGAAGAGCAATGGAATAGTATTGGCAAATTAACATTAAAAAATGGAGTTGAGACACCCATGAGAGAGGATGTTTAAGCCGGGTAGGAAATATAACAGGTTTGGAAGTGTAGGTAAAGTTAACTAAAGCCTTATGTACAAATAGTTTTTCTACTAGTACAACAAAACTGGCCCCAGGACTGACCCCTGGAGTATTCCGCTTGATACTGGCTGCCACCTAGACATCGAGCCCTTGATTACTACCCATTGAGCCCGACAATCTATCCACTTTATACTCCAGTCATCCAATCCATACTTTTTTTAACTTGCAGGCAAGAATACTGTGAGGGACTGTATCAAAAGCTTAGCTAAAGTCAAGATATATCACATCCACCGCTTTTCTCATATCCACAGAGTCAGTTATCTCATCATAGAAAGCAATGAGGTTGGTCAGGCATCACTTGGCCTTGGGGAATCCATGTTGACTGTTCCTGATCACCTTCCTCTTCTCCAAGTTCTTCCAAATGGATTCCTTGAGGACCTGCTCCATGATTTTTGCAGGGACTGAGGTGAGGTTGACTGGACTGTAGTTCCCCGGATTCTCCTCCTTCCCTTTTTTAAAGGAGGGCACAATACTTGCTTTTTTCCAATCATCCGAGACCTCCCCTAATAGCCACGAGTTTTCAAAGATAATGGCCAATTGTTCTGCAGTCACATCAGACAACTCCCTCAGCACCCTCAGATGTATTAGATCTGAACCCATGGACTTGTGCATGTCCAGCTTTTATAAATAGTCCTTAACCTGTTCTTTCATCACTGAGGTTGCTCACTTCCTCCCCATACTGTGCTGCCCAGTGCAGCAGTCTGAGAGATACCTTGTCTGTGAAGACTGAGGCAAAAAAAAAAAATTTGAGTATTTCAGCTTTTTCTACATCATCTGTCACTAGGTTGCCTCCCCCATTCAGTAAGTGTCCCACACTTTCCCTGATCATCTTGCTAACATACGTGTAGTAACCCTTCTTGTTACCTTTCACATCCCTTGCAAGCTGCAACACCAATTGTGCTTTGGCCTTCCTAATTACACCCCTGCATGACTGGGAAATAATTTTATACTTCTCCCTAGTCATCTGTCCAAGTTCCACTTCTTGTAAGCTTCCATTCTGTGTTTACACTTACCGAAGAGTTCTCTGTTAAGCCAAGCTGGTCACCTGCCATATTTGTTATTCTTTCTGCACAGCGGGATGGTTTGTTCATGTAGCCTCAGAAGGCTTCTTTTAAAAACAGCCAGCTCTCCTGGACTCCTTTCCTTCCAGGGGATTCTGCCCATCAGTTCTCTGAGGCAGTCAGTCTGCTTTTCTGAAGTTCATTTTATATGACAGAGATAAATCATGAATGCAACTTATACATTAAAGTTGTGATATGGGCTGCAACTGCAACAAAGAATAAGGTATTCAAAAGTTTAACAAATGGAGGAGGGCGGGGGTGCCCAAGACACTCCTTGCCTGTGGTGGCATTTGGTCTAGGGTCAGCTCTGGTCTATATAATCAATAATAAATAAATGGTGTAGAGAAGAGAGAATCCAGATGAGCTTCAACATGTTATTACTCTGATTACTCTTGAGATTAGAAAATCTACAATTAAAGCTGTCTCCACTTTACTGTAATTTGATGCCATAAATAATTAGGCTTTTAAAGCTTTATTCTCCCTTTGATTTACAGAGATAACTGCCATTAACTGTAATGGATCTAGTGTGTGTCACACACTCCTTAATCTGATGGAATTTGTTAATTTGAGTTCTTTTAACAAGATCACTAAAAGTACAGGACACTGTTCGAGCTGGGATAAAAAAAAGTTTTCATTATTAGTAAACTACATCACAAAACCTTTTAACAAACCTAATTGAAATACAGGTGCAAAAGGAACGAAGAAAAAAAAAACGACTTTCAGATGGATTTCTTTACTTATCTGGAGAGTGAACGTTAGATGCTTTGGCTGTACAAAGAGACATAATTATGCCAAAGCACAGAGACACCTTCTGCCTTCCACTGTGCCTGAATTCCACTACACAAGATAAAAATAAGGAAGGAACCATTTTTGTTCTTTTGTTGAAAAACTGCAAAGTTTCTATCAAAATGAATGTTTTCATTTTGGTGGAAAATCCATTGTTTCAGCCTAATATTTTAGCAAAAAACAAAACAAAACAAAAACCCACCAGCTGATTTTGACATAAAGGTCCTCTTTGCTCACTTGCCGGACAAATAAACCTCTCTGGCGCACTTGCAGCATCACCCTGAATACCTTCTCATGAATAATTGATGCTGCAGTACACTTTATGCAGTTATGTATACAGTAGTTCCCCCTGGAAATTTTATCCCACCTAGTGTACGGGAGGTAGGCTCTATTTTTATTTCTATACATGCCCAATTCTTTAAGCAAACAAACAAAAACATGTAGTACTAAGCCATTTGCCTCAATAACAGCCGTTGCCAAAATATCCACAGTTCCAAAATCTCTGGTTGGTTGTAATTTATTTTCTAATGCAGATGTTGGATGGCAATGGAAACTAGCCTGTTTCCAGGAATTAAAGGAATAGTGTTGCTCCTTTTGAGGAACTAAAGGAATAGTGTTGCTATTATTTCTTTCGAATAATCTTTTAGTTTGACTGTGGAGGCCTTTGTCAGCAAGTTCAATGTAACCTGAAAACAAAAGCCCAAGTGTGTTGTTTCAAGAAGCCCCTTTTTCAATATACTTTTAACCATTTGAAAACAGATCAGAATGAACTGGAATCTTGCATCAGTCTCATCCTAGAGGGTTCTGCATTCCTTCATATGTTAGTAGGTAATGTTTTACTAAAATACATTGGACGTCACCAACTATGTAAGCTTCAGTCTGAACAAGTTCTGAAAAAAGGGTTGATGTAGCAACCTCCAAGTAATAGTCCTAAGATCATGAAAGGTTAATGAACATTGATCTAAACCAGCATTCCCCTTTCTGCTGTCCATGGACCTCTGATTGTTCACAGAGACATGCCACATCCCAAAGTGGCAGCAGCTCCCGGAGATGTTCTTCTATGTTGAAAAATTGGGTTGATAATGTCAGTACTGCGATGTGCAATGCTGCATGTCTACTGATTCCAGTTCACGATGTCCTGCCAACTCAACCTGACTGGCTTGGGGCTGGCTCAGATTTTGACCAGAACTATTTGTCTCGAACTTATCAAGAGTTCAGTGTAGTGTGCTAGACGCTCAACCACTGTACCCATGTGCAAGCTGGTGGGCTCTCTCACCAGCCAGAGAAGGATCAGTACCATGCCAAAAGCTGTTTCAGGCCCTTGCCTCAGTGCACAATTTATTGATTAAGCATGAACTTAGGTAAAATATCAAAATAAAGTAGTTCCTCTGCCCAACAATGCTACAGCTCCCAGAGGCTTTTCCTAGCCCCTCTGGGTCATTGCACTAACCTAGGGACTTCCTGCAGTTCTCCTTTACCAGGCCATCTGGGAGGCAGCTAATAACTGGATTTTTCCCTTTGCCACTTGCAGTTCACTCCCTCAACGGAGCTCTTGGTAGTCCTTCAACCAGGCTACCAGCTGATCCCTAGTCCCACTACCTCAGATTAATCACAGGCGAAGCTCGATCCATCTCCCCATAAATGTCACCCTGTGCCAGCACACAAAAAGACCAGAATGGGAAAGAAGAAAGCACTGTTCTCTTGGCCTTACTGAACATCATGAAAGGAAACAGCTGTCCATTAGAGAAAAATAAGACAAAAGCGAAAGGAGAGATCAAGTCATCCCCTAAATGATAACTGTAGGACAAATACATTGCACTCTGTTCTAGAAGTGTTGTACGCTTGGCTTCAATACTGCTTTTAAGATTAAAGGTTATTTTGCTGTTTTCTTATCTTTAATTAATCTTCCTCTGTGCTGACTGTTGACAGAATTGACAGAATGGAAAATGACTGCCTAGGAAGGAGTACTGCAGAAAGTGGATCACAAGCTAAATATGAGTCAACAGTGTAACACTGTTGCAAAAAAAGCAAACATCATTCTGGGACGTATTAGTAGGAGTATTGTAAGCAAGACATGAGAAGTAATTCTTCCGCTCTACTCCACGCTGATTAGGCCTCACCTGGAGTATTGTGTCCAGTTCTGGGCGCCACATTTCAGGAAAGATGTGGACAAATTGGACAAAGTCCAGAGAAGATCAGTAAAAATGATTAAAGGTCTAGAAAACATGACCTATGAGGGAAGATTGAAAAAATTGGGTGTGTTTGGTCTGGAGAAGGGATGACAGAGGGGACATGATAACAGTTTTCAAGTACATAAAAGGTTGTTATAAGGAGGAGGGAGAAAAATTGTTCTTAGCCTCTGAGGATAGGACAAGAAGCAGTGGGCTTAAATTGCAGCAAGGGCAGTTTAGGTTGGACATTAGGGAAAACTTCCTGTCAGAGTAGTTAAAACACAGGAATAAATCGCCTAGGGAGGTTATGGAATCTCCATCATTGGGGATTATTAAGAGCAGATTGGACAAACACCTGCCAGAGATGGTCTAGATAATACTTAAGTCCTGCCTTGAGTGCAGGGGACTGGACTAGATAACCTCTTGAGGTCTCTTCCAGTTATGATTCTCCACTCTGTAATGTCAGCATGATGGATTTCATGCATGTGTTATATCCACATTGCTTTCAAATACTCTTCCAAGCCAAAAACTCTCCAGGTTTCAATTTATTTAGTGTGAAATGGTCCATTTGGGAGAAGGCACTAGGCAATTACTTGCTCATATAAGGAGAAGCCTGAAAGTATTGAAGAAAAAATGAAAAAAGAGAATGCCCAAAATGGCTATTGAAATTTAAACCATTAATGCAGGTGTTTCAAAAGAGCCTAAGGGAGCTAAGTCGATGGGAGTTAGCCTAATTCCCTAAGACACCTTAGAAAATCCCCCCCTTAACCAACATCCTGATTTTTAAAATTTTGCAGCAGGTTTTGGAGATAAAATCTGCATCAAATGCAGGCCATCTGATTGCAACCCTTGTGCCCACTCTAGAACCCCAGTCTATACTCTTGCAGTGAATTCTGTGCAGGTGAATCATTGCATTCAAGCACAGTGAAGTAGGTGGGTCACCCCTGCAGAGCTCTGTGTCGGATCAGGAACTTAGACTGTAAAGTGCACATGACAGGGTTATGTCAGCTAATCTGCACTATGAAGTACCCATATCTGAGGTTCTGACGTAACAATTGCAATCTCTTTAAAATAAAATTAAAAAAAAAAAAGGAAAATTCTTCATTACATCAAACTAATTTCCTAAATCTTGGTGAAGTTCTTCAAAGTCATCAGAAGGTTTTATGCTAGAATTAAAAAACCTCCTGGTGTCATCAAAACCTATAAAGATAGACCTATTTGAAATGTAACTTACAGGAAATGTAGTGCAACCTCAATACCAATCTTAAAGGAAACACTGGAACATTTCTCCTTGCGTGGGCAATTCTAGCAACTTCTGGAAAAATTATGATGTGCTTTCCTGGGGAAAACACATGTTTCCCTTTGTCACCATAAATAAAATTCCATTTATATCCCATGTCCAATCTCCCTCCCCCCAAAAAGCAAAAACCAAAAAAACAACAAAAAAACCCCAAACCCACCCCCATTCAAATATGACAATGTTCTGCCACTAAATTATCACTGGTAACAGGAGGTGTCCATAAGGTAGGAATGTAAGAACAGCCACATTGGGTCAGACCAATGGTCCATGTAACCCATATCCTGTCTCCAGTAGGGGCCAATACCAGAGCATCATAGGCAGTATACCATACAGAGCAATTTTGGAGAGATCTACCCATTTTCCTATTCCAGCTTCTGGCAATCAGAGGTTTAGAGTTGCCATCAGCATGGGATTACATTCCTGACTATCTTGGCTAATAGCTATTGGTGCACCTATCCTCCATGAACTTATCTAGTTCTTTTTTGAACCCAGTTATACTTTTGGACATCACAACATTGCAAGGCAATGAGTTCCACAGGGTAACTGTACATTGTGCAATACAGGATTTCCTCTTGTTTCTATTAAACCTGCTACCTATTAACTTTGTATTTTGGGAAAGGGTAAATAACACTTCTTTATTCACTTTTTCCACACTATTCATGATTTTATAGACCTCTATCATATTGCCTTTTAATTGTCCCTTTTCTAAAATGAACAGCCCTAATCTTTTTAGTCTCTCCTCAAATGGAAGGTTAGCTTTTTTACCACTGCTGAGCACTGAGATGAAATTTTCAGAGAACTATCCATGATGACTCCAAGATCTCTTCCTTGAATTGTAACAGCTAATTTAGAACATATTATATATGTGTAGTCAGGATTATTTTTTCCAATGGGTATTACTTTGCACTTACCACTGTTGAATTTCATCTGCCATTTTGTTGTCGAGTCTCTCACGGCAACAAAAAGTAAGCTATGAAAGTTTTTGTTCTTTTGTTTTTGCTTATTGGGGGGTTGTGTGTGGGGTGGAGGGCTTAGTTCTTTAATATTTGTTCTAATAAAACTGATAAAAATCACATTTCCCTCTAATCCAGGGATTGGCAATCTTTGGCACCCTGGCAGTCCTGGCCAGTTTGTTTACTTGCCACGTCCGCAGGTTTGGCCGATCACAGCTCCCACTGCAGCCTGGAGTAGCGAACTGTGGCCAGTGGAAGCCGTGACTGGTGAACCTGCGGACGTGGCAGGTAAACAAACTGGCCGGCCCACCAGGGTGCTTACCCTGGTGAGCCGCGTGCCAAACATTGCCGATCCTTGCTCTAATCCTTTTAACTCCAAAATGCTGATATTACAGCTTTTCTTTTCATTTCATCCTAATTCTTGATAATGCCCTAACAAGTAATCTAAAATATCATAGGTGCACTAAGTGGGAAAATTGTTACTCTGAAAACCGTAACTTTTACTTTCACTACCTTTCTGTATTTAAACGTATGCCCTCAATGTTGCATTCACATAAGTTTTTGCATTTAATTTCCTTAGTTTTTTGTTTTGTTTGCTGGTTGGTTGGTTGATTTGTGAAAAAACAACGAGAGATTCTTCTTCAGGGCTGGACAAATAAGGCTGCACCATATATATATATAAAAAACAACAGATGATGGCAACAGAACCAGGAAAAAAAAAAAGATACATTTTAATGTCTTCATCTTGCTGTCCTTGAAGCCCATGAGAGTTCTCTTATTGCCTTCCAAAGGAATAGGCTCGTGCCCTGAATTTTTATCTTTTGAAAGATTCTGTGACAAATCTCCTTCCTATAGCTTGCTCTGTCAGGAGTCCATGGTCTAATATAGTGATTCCAAAACTGGTGTTCATGAACCTCTGGGGGTTTGCGAAATGTTACAGGGGGTTCTTGGGAAAAAAATCCCTAATGGCGGACAGAGCTGTTCACAGGGACCCAATAGGGCCAGCAGCCAAGAGCCCCTGGATTTCCAAGAGCTAAGCAGATCAAAGCAAGCATATCTAACACACTGAGTAAATTTAAACTTCAAGACTTCTTATAAGAAATGGAAAGGAAAGTGGATATTTTTTGCTGTTTTCAAAATTAAACAGACAGTGTTCTTCATAATAATTTTAAAAACAATACGTTTAAGCTTTGTTGTAACATGCGTTGTTTGCATGGACTGCTCAAGACCTGAATACTTGTGTAGGAGGAACTCTGTGAGTTGGCTTCTTAAATACTTTCATGCTGTTTCACATCTGATACTCCTTGAGGAAACATAAGAGCCTTGTCTTATAACAGGGTTATTCAAAGTGATACAAGCTACAAAAGTGAGATCTTGGAAGAACGTTGCCATTTTCATAATGTAATAAAATACTGTAATGGTGAATAATAATTAATAATAGTGTGTAATAAGAATGTCATAAAAATTATATTTCCAAGATCACTGCTTTTATAATTTATACTCAGGTAAAGGAGAAAAATCCCAGGAAATATTCATTTTTGGAAGGGGATTTGCGAGACTTGACATTTTAGTGAAAGGGGTTCATAGGTTATTAAAGTTTGGGAACCACTGGTCTAATACAAGTATTACTTATAGAAGTATTGTCTGAACTTAATTCCTGGCACCTGCTCTGGATAATGGGAACAAAGGCCACTATCCTTTGCCACATCAGGAATCTCAATATCTGCTGTTACCCAGGCAATTGTGCACAAAAGGGAAGGGCTTCATTCAGCTAATCTAGTCCCAGAGCACATGATTTTCAGCATGCTCAGAAGTTTTTATTTTTTTTTAATTTTGTTTTTAATTCTTTAATTCCAAAACCCAGCAGAGTGCTGGGAGTCCTCAAAAGGGACTATTCACATATACAGTCTGGAGAGTTTGTGTTCATTTCAGTTGTTCAGGGAGAAAAAGTAGTATCAAAAGGCTGATATTTTTTTCATATTCCTTGCACCTCCAGTAACAGCTGAGACATTTTTCTTTCTCAAACTTTCCAAAAATTATTCACCTCTGGGTTGAGATGAAGTATAGAAGGATTTGTGCATTTTGTTGTATGTTATGAGCACATGACGACAGAAGGTTACAAGTTCTGACATTAACTATTCTTCTTTTGTCTGACTTGGGTAGACAGCAACAATTACTTTACTGTAAATATGATGGTTGCTACCAGGCAGCAGGTATAACGTAAGAAAATTAGAGCGTACAATAGCATATATGATGACACAAGAAACAAAAGAAAAATCATTTGTGCCTCTCTACTCAGCTCACATGTATCCTGCAGTGTTGTGTTTTAGTGTCACTCTCCTGTGTCTATTAACACATGACATTGTAATGTGCTGCAAAGAGCCAAAAAAAAAGAAGATCTGCTGAAGAATCCTGCAGGGAAAGTGTTCATAGCCTCACCATATACTGTACTTATTTTACTGTTCAGACTATGTTTGTATTATATCAGCTCTGTTATCCTCAGTGTATTGCAGAAACTACTACACTACCTGGCCTTAAAAATCAGTGCAAAACATCTGGGTGCTACAGATTGCTATCGACAGCCCTTTATAGTCTTCTGCAAGAGTCAACACAATGAGATAAGGCCCCATTAAGCAGTACTGAGCCTGTACCATTACATGTCAGTATTCCTGCCTACCTCCTGTCAGATTTTACCAATCTCTGCTGTCTGGGGGAGTGCAATAGCACAGACTGGAAAATCCAATTTACAGCTAGAGGAGGAGTCAGAGAGGAAGGAAGAGAGGGCTGTTTTGCTCATGGGAGGAGTTAGCAGATGTACATTGCACTGCCTAGTATCATACACAACACAGCTCATAAATAGAAGCTGCTTACTCGCCATGGCAATGTATAATAATTTTCTCCAGTTACTACTAGTTGATTATGAGAGTCCCTCCCATAGTACAAGGGGAGAAGCTTGTTCAAAGCATGGAGTCACCTCAAATGTGCCCATTAAAGAATTAAAATATACAAACCTTGGGAGCGTCCCAGTGGGGCCTGACCAGTATTTCAGCTCCAACAACACGTTCCCCTTCTTACCACTCTTTTACTAGTTATGTATTATTATTCATATAGCACAAAACTGAAGCAGGCACTTTGCAGAAGCGAAGACTCCTACATGGAAGGGCTTCTAATCTGACCAGATAAAGAGATCTGAGATGCAACAGAAATCGAAGTGGTTAACTGTGATGTCAATTCTTCTCTAAATGGAGAGTAAGGGTTTATAGGATCATGGACGATGCGTTTTACGGAAAGATGTGAAGGAGAGGATAGAGACATGCTGGGCAAGGAGAGGAAGGGCAGTTCCAGTAATAGGGAGCATCAGAGAAGACGGCACAGAGACAAGAGTGGGAGAAGAAAGCAAAGGGGACACTTAGTTGTGTGACTGAGATGGAGCACTAGAGGAGCATGGGGTGCACTATCATCCTGCTGCTTAATGAATTCTGGCTGCCACCTGCCTTCACTAACATTATTTGTCATTAATACATTATTAATTTACAATTTTGCCACTCTAAGAGTGGCATTCGGGCTTCACCTCATAATTGCCTTCAGAAAAGATAAGGATTATTATGGTTCTTGCCTCAGCCACATTTGTAATACTGTAGACCTGCTTTCTGATGAGTGGGTCCTATGGCAGGTAGGGACCCTAGGTTTTTCAGAAGCCATGTGTGAGCAGATACCTTTCCAAAGCAGCTTCACAAACATGGATCTGGGGTTTGGCTTCACTGACAAAATAGCAATAAAATAATAAAGATCACACCTTTCTTCCAGCTTCAGCTGCTCTTAGAGTTCTTCCATCAGGACCACTCAGACCACACACCAGATTCTCCTTCCTCTACAGAACCACTTCCACTGTACTTCCATTAATAAGGGCTGTCCACACCCACAAAGCAGGACTTTAAGAAGAGATTTTAAGGCTAGAAGGAAGCATTAGATCAACTAGTCTAACCTCTTGTATAACACAGGCTGCAAAATTTCACCTAGTTACCCCTGTACTGAGCCTGGTGATTTATGATCAACTAAAGAATGTCTTCCAGAAATGCCTCTAGTCTTGATGCGAACACATCAAAAGATCACAAATCCCCCCTTTCCCTTGGTGGTCTGTTCCAATGGTTAATTGCACTGTTAAAAAATTGTGTATTATTTTTCATTTGAATTGGTCTGTCTTCAGCTTACAGCCACTGGTTTTTGTTATGCTTTCCTCGGTTAGTTTAAAGAGCCCTTGTACCCTGTATTTTCTCCCTGTGAAGGCACTGATACACAGTAATCAAGTCACCTCTCACTTCTCTCTTTGGTGAGCTAAACAGATTGTGCTCTTCAAGTTCAAATTCTGCCCTTGAAACTGTACCTGGAGCACTCATTGAGGAACGGATGTCACATTGCACAAGAGCAGAATTTGGTTTGTGGCTACCTCTGATTCTAGTAGAAACCATACATTCATCAGAGGAAAGAATGTGGCTGAAAAAGAGACGGGTCAGAAGAGATCATTTAGGTCATCCAGTATAAAGCCATGTATTTCGCTTACTTCTCCCTATATCTTTCCCACTAATGTCTTTTGATTCTCAGGCACATATGTATGCATGAATACAAACAATGTGTTCACCTGGAAAGAGTGGAATTCCTTAGTTCTGGATTGACTTAATATAGGAAAAAAAGAGAAAGTTACTCACCTTGCAGTAACTGAAGTTCTTTAAGATGTGTCCCCCTGTGGGTGCTCCACTCTAGTTCCTCTACGTGACAGTGCAGCCCGGCGCCGTTGATCGGAGATTTTTGGTAGCAGTGCCTGGTCAGGATGCACGCACTCAGTTGGTATCTCCTGTCTCATTGGAATCTTCCTGAGTGTGTGCGTCCCGCTCTTGAACAAAATAGACATTTGCGATTCTGGGTTGTGGCAAAGAGATCTATTGATGGGGTGCCCCAGACGGAGAAGAGCTGTTGGAGTATTGCGGGGTGCAGCTTCCATTCGTGTTTTGTCAATAAGTGTCTGCTAAGTGCATCGGCAGTAGTGTTGTGGCAGCCTGGTAGGTAGGAAGCAATGATTCGTATTCGATGCTGTATGTACCAATTCCATAGTCAGATGGCTTCCATGTGATGGGAATGTGATCGGGCTCCCCTGGGTCTGTTTATGTAGTACATGCATGCTATGTTGTCTGTTAAGACCTGAAGAGATTTGTTTCTTATGAGGGGAAGAAAGTGAAGGCAAGCTCGTCTCACTGCTCTGCGCTCTAGAGATTTATGTGTAGGTGCGTCTCTGACGCGGACCACTGGCCTTGTACGCTCTGTCCCTCTAGGTGCACTCTCCAACTGATTAGGGAAGTGTCTGTGGTGAGCATGAGCTTTGGGGATCGTTGCTGGAAGGAAACCCCCATGCAGAGGTTTTCTGGTCTTGTCTACCTATGTAAGGAAGCTATAACATTGGGAGGAGGAGTTAGCAGCATCCCTAAGGTCTGTCTGTTGGATTTGAGATTGGAATTGAGCCAGCCCTGGAGACATCTCATGTGTAGCCTGATGTGCTGAACCACGAAGGTGGTGGCTGCCATGTGACCAAGGAGCTGTAGAAAGATTCTTGCCTGTGTCCTAGGACAAATAGTGTGCATATGAGCTGCGTGATAGCGAGGAATCTGTGATATGGGAGCGAGGCCCTGCTCTGGATTGAGCTGAGCTGAGCTCCAATGAACTCAATCTGTTGTATAGGTGTCAGGGTGGATTTTTAGATGTTTATTTGGAGGCCTAGGCTGTGAAAGAGGGAGATGGCGAAATGGGTAGCTTGAAGTGTCTCGCCATAGAAATTGCCCTTGATGAGGCAATCGTCCAGGTAGGGGAAAAGCGTGATCCCGTGTTTGCGGCTGTGAGCCACGACCATGGCGAGAGTCTTGGAGAAAACTCTTAGTGCTGTGGAGAATCCGAAAGGAAGAACTCTGTACTGAAAATGGTCGTGACCGATTGTGAATCGTAGGAAGCATCTGTGAGCTGGATGAACTGATATATGAAAATAAGCATCCTGTAGGTCGAGGGCTGTGAATCAGTCCCCTTGATCCAGTGCAGGTATTATAGTGCCCAGTGTGACCATCTTGAATCTTTGTATCCTCACGAATTTGTTCAGTTGGCATAGGTCTAGTATAGGCCTCCATCCTCTGGTCTTTTTCCAAGTCAGAAAGTAATGGGAGTAGAAACCTGTCCCTTGAAGTTGTGTTGGCACAGGTTCTACTGCACCTAGTTGTAGAAGATGTGCCACTTCTGTGTGCAGTAAGTGGTCATGAGAAGGGTCCCTGAAGAGGGATGGGGAAGGGTAGGAGGGTAGGATATAGAAGGGTCCTCGGACTGCTAAAGTTTGAGAAGTGGTGGCATAACAAATGCCAAGATTGATTTGTCAGTTGAAAAACAGTTGAACAAAAAAAGCAAACCAACTACATTCTTCTAAATTATACCCATGAAAATAAGTTTAACCCCCCCTAAACAATTACATGTTCCCCAAACATGTACTGCATTCCTTTAGTTCTTTTTTTTTTAAATCCACTGCATGTGAAACTGGTCTAAGTAACTGAAAAGCAAGTATAATGCCAAAACACAAGATCCATTTCATGAAGAGAAAGGAAACAAAAAGGTAAAAAACACAGGAAACACAAGTTATTTTATACAGTTAAGAACTAGAACACTAATCTAACGATCTACCCACAAGTTTCAAAATTCTTGGTGACAGAGCAACTGTGTTGTACTTTGTCAAAAACAAGTAAGTTTAATAAAGCTACAAGCAAACATTTGAATTCTCTGTGATACAAAAGTTTTAATGGGCACTTGTGGATAGATTATGTCAATTTGTGAAGAAAATGTATTTTTTCAATCTCACATGTTTTTCCCACCACTGAGCTGCTGGTTTATTTCACTTGCAGGATAAATATCAGTAGTTTTAAGCTATGCTGCTTTTCTTCTGTTCTAGCTGTCCTGACAGTTTACTGTTGCTGCACATGCTAGAGGTCCTAAGGTCATTTCCAAATACAGTATTAAATAAAATACTGGTAATTCCATACTGCGTGCCTTTCAAAAAACAAATGATCACACATTCATGTTGTTGTAGATAAATACTGCGTTATAACTTTATAAATATTAACATAAAAGCTTGGTACTAAGTATACATAAGCTACCTAAATATACAAACTAAATTAATTGATCAGCTAGTCTAAAGAATGAAAAGATGGGTCAGAAAGCTAGTCTGTGTGCTAAAAATTAGCTTTGGGATATGTGTAAAGCACACCATGTCCCTGCTATTTTCCAGGCTTCTGAATGCTCTGCAATGGCCATAGTTCTGCAATTCCTGTACTTTCTCCATAGGAATGGCTGGCCAGTGGATCCGCAGTTGCATGTCATCCTACCTGGCTCTGAAACTATTCCTGTGAGAAAGTGTAACTGTGCCCTCCAGACAGCATTGCTTCACCCATGAGATGCAGACAACCTGTGTAACCTCTTCAAATCCTGTCCTATTCCTTTCCACAGCAACCACATTGGTTCCATGTATCTCAGGAACAGGATATGCCTCTTAATGCAGCAGAGAGATGTTTTCCAAAGCCTGGAGGTGACCTATTTTATTCACAGAGTCATATGTGTCTGTTCCTCCCTTTAAATTGATGCTTGTTGTGATATTGGTTCAGCCCTGGGTGAAAGAGCAAGACTGGATTTCTTACAACAAACCCTGCCAATCACTGTCTAGGGCCTGACAACGCAGTGCCTTTTGACTATTTCCTCCCCCAATACACGTTCCCTTGCTTTTCTTCAAATTGAAAGAAGTTTCTCAATGGATTAGTCAATAGAAGTGACCTGCTAATTACCACTGCTATAAATATCATAAAATTGAGGATATTATTGTCCTGGCCAAGTTCCAGTTCAGGTAACTGTATTCCAACTACATAAATTCCTTATGCAGTTTCAAGAAGATGAGGCATCTTTCACTTCCTGTCCTAAACTGCTATGTAAGTATTGCTGTGCATTGCTAGTTACCACACTTTACCTCAGCAGTGCATTTCAGTGGTGAGTGAAGTGATCCAGTTTGTAAATCACTTTATGAAACCTATAAGATTGGTCTTGAAGGTATGATATTCCGTGATCTGGAGATCAGAGCATAACAATTATCCACAGATCTTAGAGCCAATAGTATCTCTAGTTCAACCAATTGCATGCACTTTGGGAGTCCTCTATTCTATTTCCCTAGTAGTAAACACAAAAGTTCGATTAAAGTCAAATCCATATTGTTACCTAGAAAAAATCATTATTCTTACCTGCTGAAAATAATGATTTTTGCCTTCTCCGTTATAATAGTTTACTTTAAAATCTCATGGCATTTTACCACATTTTCTGTGGAATTCTCTATTAGTCCATTACTAAAACATTTTGGAAAACTGGTTGCAATACTCTGGTAAACATTTTTTAAAACTCTTTTGTCATAACAATTTTAATTTCTGCTGACCCGTACATGTGTGACATTAAATACTTTGATTTTCCACTATCTGTGATGCTACAGGTAAGGGACTGTCAACATTTCTATTAAAAATTTATATTTTCACAAGTGTAATACTTAGATGAGGAGTCACTCCACATTAATACTTGTCATAAAAGATCTTATGAAAACAATTTATTTTTAAGCTTTTGGGGAAGGTTGGGGGGGTGGGGAAGAGGAACAATATGAGTGGAACAAATAGGTATATGTAAATAATTTAGCAAGAGATTTGTCCATAACATGGTCTAATTGCTTTTGGTATTTTTAGGTAAAAAAAGATTATATGTTTTTATTTATCTATTACAAAGTAACTATTTTCCATGATTTTCTTGTTTACTATAATCACCATGTTTCCTAATTATGTAATTCTAACACTAGACTGAATAGCTCCAGAAGATTCATTTAGCTATTGGTTCAGTGACACTGGAAACAAAAAAATCTCTAAGCAAGCCATTATATAAAAATGTACTGAAACAGCCTTGGAGGAGTTCGTATGAGTTAACACCCATTTAAAAAAACCTTTGTAATATGGTACATTATGGTATATACCATAATGGATCCAAAACAAGCTGTAAAAGATAATAATAATTTAAAACATTTATTTGTTAAGGTTTCCAAAAAACAAAAACATACAATTTAAAAAAAAAATCTCCAAAGGAAACAAACCATAAAAACTATTTTAAGGTAATACTCAGAAGTTGATTTATATCAATAGGGATAAAAGAATGAATGTTATCCAAGCAAGCACTCCATCTTTAACACCAATGCCATTGTGCCGGGTAATTGCTGGAATCTATGGCAGGTGTTCATGTGGAGTTATTAGATGGCTTATAAAACTAGTGACCATCTTAGTTAAGTTTGGAATGTCTAGCCCCAACTTTGAATTTCTCTTTTTTACAGATTTAGGTCAGAACCTTGACCTTATAAAAACTTTATATAGTTAAGCAACAGAATTCAGATTTCTGTTTATTAAAATCAGCCTTCCATAAATATAAAGATCTTGGATATGTGTGAAAATGTCTTTCAATCACAGTATTCACAGCTTTAATATGGAACCCCTAATCAAAACCATTATATTCAATTTGATCTCTATAGACAAACAGTTAAAAACATTTACTAACATTAAATATAATCAATTTGCAAAAACAGATACAGTCTGACAAATATTGTCATGTGCTCTTGCAAAGAGTGCATAGGATATATTTCTGCAGCAATCAAAACAGTAAAATCATCTAATATAACCTCAAGTTCAAGCTGTAAACATTCCTAATTGTAGTTACTTGGAAACATTTTGTTCCTTTCAAGTTTTTATAAGCAACTTGCACTAGGCTTTCCCCTTTATTTTTTTTTCATCAGCTTTACATACATTATCTTCTGTCTTTAACTCTTGGGTTCTCCAAAACCATTAGCATGTTCTTGCTCAGATTCAGTGTAGTGATCCTTTCCTTCCAGTGCATGATGAAATCTTTCATAAGGAATTCTTGTTGAGGTCCCTAATGCACAGTCTTGAGAAACAGGCTGATCACGAAATCTGCTATGCCTTGATAGGATTGCTTGCAGGTTTTGGATCATAACCGTATAGGAATGTAGCTGCTATCACAAGAATGGCTCCAAAGAAAAAGACACTGAATGGAATGGGGGGAAAAAGAAGTAACCTTTTTCAGTCAGTACAATTGTATTTATATTATCTGGTCAGAAGAAATAACATTCATTCTCTATGTTATTTCTAGTGGGGGGAAAATATGTTCCTTCAATTTGTAATGAACTGGCAACTTACTCATCTATTATTCTTAAACTATGAGAATAGGGAGAGATGGAAAGAAACGAAGAAGCCTGAACCTATCAACAGTGAAGTCAAAAACAGTGAAGTGTAAAATTGGGAATGGGGAAAGGACAGAAATTTTGGAGGGACAAGGTAAAAACTGAGGACCTGGTGGGGGTAGAACCAACTAAAGATAAAAAACAAACAAACAAACAAACAAAAAAAAGTGGAACCAGATAAAGATAAGATAAAGAGAGGACAAACTAAAAAGGGGCGGAGGGGGGGGGGGGGAGGACAGGCAGAGAGAAACCACATGCTTGAACAAACCTTTGGGGAAGCTGAAATAACAGGGGGTGGCAAACAGGGAAGAGAGAAGAAGGAAAAGAGCAAGCCGAAAAGCATGTGGGTTGGGAAGGGGGAAAGATAAGGGCAGAGTGCTTAGAGAAAAACAGCAGAGGGAAGTTCAATTCTACATCACTTTCTGGGCTCTGGTTGGAGAGCTCTCAGAGAAAATATAATATTGTCACCTATACCACAATACTTAAGCAAAATGTAATGAACTATCATGTTATTAAATGAAGTCCAGAATCCTTATCTCTGTATTTTAGCTCAAGAATCCATCTAATCCCTTCAAAAATAATTTCAACCATTCTTCTATATATACACCAATACTCATTAAGTATCTAAATTTTTCAGCAACTTTTATATTCCCGTATGCATGGACAATAACTCTCACCTGGTTGGGACAAAATCTTGCAGCCAGAAATAGGAGATCAATGTTGACAATATAATTGACAAAGATGTTGCAAATCCTTTCAAAATATTGTCTGCATATTTTATAACAGCAGCAATCACAAGGCCTCCCAGTGCCTGCAAAAAGTTTGAAACACATTTAAGATTAGCACATATTTTAGATATTTTTTAAAATGACAGATATGGCAAACACAGACCTATCTTCAGACTACTGTATTTAAAGTTATGAAATGTTAATCAGTGTGTTTGAGCCAGGCCCTGAAAACATGAAAATTTCAAAGACCATTATAATGAGATGAGCAAGATATGAGCCAGTGGAATATTTATAGACCTTTGTACCAATACATGCTATATATATTCGTATGTTCCTAACTCACAGGGTGAGGGGGGAGGCTTCCTCTGGCTTCTGGAATTACTAGGGGGCAATTACTGTAAAATCCCAAAGCTGGCTATGCAGAGTCCCAGCCCCTTAAGGCTTGGGTTGCCTGAAGAGGAAGGGACAATGACTGGTTTTACCTGTTTTTGGGAGGCTTGGAGACAAAGGCCTTTGGCATATAAAGGCTGCGTGTAAACAGACTAAAAGGTTTTCTTTCTGATTCGGCAAAAGGACATGATCTTTTCTATAAGAGAGGACTCAACCATGTTGAAGGGTTTCACTTAAAGACTGGAATCTTGTCAGGGTCTCCACAGGACTGATGGGGAGCTATAGCCAAGTGCTTGAGATCCTGTTTTCATTTTATAAATTTTCTCTTAACATTTTTTATCCTAGACTGAATGAGCTCTGCTTTGAAAGAGCTGTGTGGTAACTTGTAACCACTAATAAGAACACTAACCACTGATAAGAACATTGTCCTTGTCGAGAAAGCAGAGAGAAAGAGTTAGACACTGGCCAGACATGCTTGCCGAGAATCACAATGCAACTACAGGCAGCTGCAGCCTAAAATCCTGGTCAGAAGATGGTGGGGATGCAGACCCCTGATCAGAGGAGAGCTGAAGGCTAAAGGCCTGAGACCTGAGAAGGCATTCCTTCAGAAGACCACAGACAGGAATTAAAGGTGCTGTTACCTGAAACTGTGATATGTAATTGATTATTTCAATGGTAACATCTATTTCAATATATTTGCACACATTTCTTAAAAAGTTTTTAGCTATGTATAAAGGCATTAGGTATATTTTAAGCCGTTGTAGATATGGTGGATGAAAGTGATCAGGGCCGATGCAACCCATTAGGGGACCTAGGTGGTCGCCTAGAGTGCTAGCATTTGGGGGGTGGCATTTCGGATCCTTCAATGGCAACCGTGGCGGCCTGATCTTTGGCCGCCCTAGTCAGTGGCAGCATTTAGGCGGAAGGACCTGGGGCAGGGGGGCGCAGGGAGGATCGCCTGCAGCAAGTAAGAGGGGGGCACAGGATGCAAGGGAACCACTCCCCACCTCAACTCACCTCTGCTCGCCTCCTCCCCAGAGCTGCCCCACTCTGCTTCTCTCCCTCCCAGTCTTGCAGCGCCAAACAGCTGATTGGCGCCACAAGCCTGGGAGGCGAGAGAAGTGGAGCGGTGACGGCGTGCTCGTGGAGGAAGCAGAGCAGAAGTGAGCTGGGGTGGGGAGCTGTTGCATGGCTCCATAGGCCGGGGGGGCAGGAGCCTAGGGCGCAAAACATCCTTGCACCCGCCATGAAAGCAATTGACAACAGAACTCTTTCTGCAGATTAAGGGGTCATCGATTATGTTATCAAGAGGACGTTACTAGTGAGTAAGTGTACATTTTTGGCTCATAAAGTTGGTTATTAGGGTGGGTTGTATAATTGCTGGTAGGCTTTATTTTCTTTATTAATCAGTTTTTAATATTACAAAATCAATATTGTTACAGAATTTTATTGTGCAGAATGTTTGGTAACTCAATGCTTGGATTGATAATTTGCAATTTCTCTATTTAGAGGTCTATTTTGCCACCGATGCAAGGGACATTTACTTGCAAAATTCCTATTAGCATTAATGGGAACTACCAGTGTAATTTCCCCAAGCATTTATGGGGAAATAGATTCCAAGTGTCTTTTATGCAGGCATATGGGTTTAGATACATTACCTGTAGAACTACAACTATCCAGGTAAGTTTGTTATATCCTTGAAAAAATCCATTCTTTGACAGAAGTTCTCCATCATATATGTACACACCCATCAATCCAAATATGCTACCAAAAAATCCTACAAGATAAAAGACAGACTTGAAAGCTTGAAACAAACAAAAAAAGGGTGGCGGGAGGGTCCCCATTCCTATAACTGGATCTGCATGTCTACTGGGGTCTGCCCAAGTAAATCAAGTCTCAAGATCAGGCTTTGGTTTGCAATATAATAACCATGTTTAAATCCAACCAGTGGATCTGACAGGAACTTTTTTTTTTAAAATAGTTTTTCCTCTTATAACAGATTTTGATCATTTCAGTTATAAGACTGATGTATTCTTGGCCTGCATTGCTTTACATATAAGCAGATAACTCTGGTGTACGGATATAATTTTTAAAAAAGATACGCCCAAAGGATTTTTTTATTTTAAATATTATTTTCAGTTTATAATGAACCTTTAAGAAACTTAAAATTTGTTTCCTTATATTTTTTAAAAAGTTCTTTCATAAACTCGTTTGTTGTTACAGAATTTCTCCTGAATGTTCTGTTTGTATTGGAGTTGGAAGTGTTAGAGCATTACTTCTACTACAGAAATAAATGATGAGAAAAAAATCCATTAGATCGTAATCATGTATTTTACAAATTTTAGAAAAATATTTAAAAAGGAAATTGTGACTAATATTCCTTTAATTTCTGAATAGACAACTTAAAAATTTCTAAACATTTTACATAATCAGACATTATTCAAATTATTCCATCAGCTTAAGTTAAAATAACTGAAAATGTTAAATATTTTTCTGAAAAAGCTGACATGCCTTTCACTATTATAAACCTCAAATTTAAACTCATAGCTCAACGTATCATTACCCCATACAGGCACTTTAAAACCCTGTTTTGAGAATGTAATTGTTCTTGTATACCAAGTAATGGAACATTGGGGGGCTGGGGTGGAGACCAGGGACAACATCAAACTGTTTTTGTAGATTCCTTTCTGCACTGTAGAAGAAAATCTGAAGAACAATTTATCAAAGAATCATCACTTTTCAACATAGTTATGAATATTTACTATGCAATCATTTCAAACGTGTGTTCTGCTGTTAGTTCCTTACAGTGAGGATGACTCCAGAGTTTTAGTTAAATTTTAGACTTGGCCTGGTTCAAATAAACATGGGTTCCCCTACAAAGTACTTTGATTATGATTGTGGTCCACATCTAAAAACCCAAGATTCACTGCAAGTTTCTCACCCTCCATCCAAATTCTATGCCATGAAAAGGGTGGGTGAGATCAAATCTGTGGGACCCTAAGAGACAGTAAGCATAACTCATGTATTCAGACCTGACGTGTGTGTGCGTGTGTAGACAGTTAGAAGTATAGTGAATCCTGTTTTCCTGTTAAGCAGGAGGAAAGGAACCAGAAAATAAATTAAGATGACTGTTCAAATATATACATCAGTAAGTAACCATAAGTAAACAGGTGCATTAATTTTCCTTCTATTTTGAAAGAGTAAGAATATATACAGTTCCCTAAATTAAAATACCTTTTCAACAGGTATTCAAATCTTATAATACTCTTCTCTATATTCTAGAGAAATTATGAATATTTTTAGTTCACTTCATTGCAACAAGGAGAGCTCAAAGGAAAAATAAAAGAGTTCAAATCCTGATGGAGGCATTTACTTAAATGTAAATACTTAGACTTCAGTTGCAATAGATGGAGATTATATGTCCATCCTCTGCCTACTAGAAGAAGGGTGTCTCCTTCTACAGCCCGTTAAGAGGCAGGGGAACAGGGGAGGTATTGCTGTTTTCCATCAACGTGAGGAAACTGGTTTGAAAGCCAGTTCAGAATAGATTGTCCCTGTCATCTTCAAAAGCCAGTTTCCAGGGGATTCAGAATCACTTTTGAGATGAGTAGTATGAGAGAGATAGAGCATGCAGCAGATGAGGACAGTGAAGAGCTAGGGTCATAGTTCACACATGTGAACAAATGGGAGTAATGAAGGAGTTCATTGTGTCTTTAAAAATGTCAGTCTATAATTCCTATAGTCAGAGATATAGGGGTTATGTTTATTTCTAAATTCTTACACAAATATAGCTTTAAACATTTATTTTGTTCTACTGTATGTCTAAATTCTATAAAAACCTTGTTAGATAGTGTCCATACTTTTTAAATCAATTCAGTGTTTATGAAACATGTTGGATTCATATTACTGGACACATATTACTCAATTACTTTATAAGACAAATCACACAATCTTTCAAATAAGTCACATAGGGTACCTTTATTTCAAATGCTCCACAGTCCAAATTCAACTGGCTATATTCCAGTTGTTCTCTAGAACCAATTAGTCTCCATTTTAAATCAAAGTAAACAGACTTACAAATGTTGAATTAGCAAGTTAAATACAATAAGTGAGTTTAGAGCAGGATGCAACTGCTGGTGTTCCTGTTAGAAAAACAGATATCAAACTTGCTAAATGTTTATGTAATAATTTGATTATCCACAGCATGATAAAATATTATTATACTTATTTTACTGTATATCTGAATTTTGTTCACTGTTCATCTGAACGCAGTATCTCCTTTTTAAATGGCCAAAACTGGACTTACCAAGTTGGATGTTTCTGATCCAGACAGACTGTTTGGTTTCTTTTAAAATTTTCTCAAAATAAACCCCAGCAAATCCACTTGAAAAGCAGGCTATAAGGACTGCTATAAGACCAACAAATTGAGATCCTGCTGACAACTCTTTAGTAGTTGTTGCTTGAGAATCTGAGGGCCACTAAGTGTAAAAACAAAACAATGTGTGTACATTTTAAAAAAATGATATAAATTATTTCATAAAATTAAGTTTTAATGTTTATAGAATGCATGTTTGTTTTCTATCAAGGGTCTGTACTGCTGATAAATGCAGAGAGGTTTATTGCATGATTGTAAAGTCTTGTATTCTGTTATCATATATTTTTGAAAATTTCACCAAATCTACTGTTAAAATTTTTTCCTCTGTATCTTGTTGAATAAGGGATAAAATTCTGTGCTCACTGAAATTACAAGCAAAACTCTCACCAGCTTCTACAGGGCCAGGATTCCACCCAAGATATCTTATGAATGGAAGGAGGATAGATATTATATGTAGTGTCTGTGTGTATGATGTTTACTATTTTATAAAAATGATGCAAGGCTGTAGGCAAAGACATACTGAAAAGTTTAAGAACTGTAAGAGGTTAAAAAAATAAAAAGTAACTCTCAAACTTCAGAGCAGACAAAAAATATTTAATCTATCTCCGCAAACTCTCCTGTCCTATGATTCTACCCTGGAAATTTTGGAAACTTTGTATTCGACTCAATTAGTTCCAGGGGCACAATATAATTACCTACACTCAAATACTTGTGTTCCTTAATAAAAAGAATAAAAGAAATTGCAAATAACTTAGACACATACTATATTTACCTGTACAAATGCAACTCCCGTCATCAAAATCACTAATGATAACCATTGGTATACACCTAATTTCTTACTTAGCATGGACACAGAAAATAATGCTGTAGTAAGAATTTTTAATTGATATGTGACCTGAAAAGACAAAATAAAGTTATCACTATACGACCTGTTTTTTGTCTGTACAATCATGGAAAAATCTAAAAACACAATACCTGATAAGTGGCTGCATCTAGATTTGACAGTGCTACATACAGCAAGTTATTTTGGAGAGTATAAATCCCTGATGGAATAGCAAGTTTAAGTGTTTCCATAGGCTTGTTAAGGATTTCATCATGTAGCACTCTGTTCAGAGCCCGTAAATTGCACTCTACTCAAAGAAACAATAAAAGAGATAAAGATTAAGAAAAAAGAAAGAGAGGGAAAATGGGAGGGCTACAATTTGTAACAGTTTTTTTAGATGGCTACACACTTTTTATGACAACTTTTGTCTTCAGAAAACTCAAAATGCTGTATGACCTTTCTCAGGTTTTTACATTGATTCTATCAGGTATGCAACTCCTGATACTTTGCTATCATACAAAGTGTCCGCATTAGCCCAAAATACTAAAGCTGAAACGATTATCCAAAATAGTGTTCACAAATCCTATGCTGATTACAATTTCTGTGACTAAGAATTTAATAAGCCTTCCTCAAAAAAAAAAAAAAAAAAAAAAAGGCAATTAAGTAGAAATCTTTCCACTTGAAACTTCAACATCGCTTCATTTTGCAGCTCAATCTTTTCTTTAAATTTATACCAAGCTTATGAAAACCCTTTATGTGTTTATGGATGTGTCACTTGAACCAAATGGGAAGATTTTTGTTTGAGGGTTGAAAACTAAGGACAAGATATTGAGATTCTGGAAAGAGGAAAATGATTGTGCTATATATAAAACATAGAATGTGAGAACTAAAGTGAGTTTGAAAATACAGCAAGTTATTTTGATCTTAGATATTGTGCTTCTTCCTATAATACTGAAACAGCTTCTCTCCTTTCATGCTTGTATGACCTCACTGTGGCTTGTGCACTTGTCACTTATGCTTCAAGCACATGTACAGCCTTGTGCCTTCCCTTTCTCCTACTCATTCTTCTCTAGAGATGCTTTCTGGGTAAACAGAAGGTGCAGGCCTGTTACCAGGACAACAATTCTTGCCCTACATCCATGACCTGTCAAGTGGAATCTTTTGAGTATATTTTTATACAAAGTTTACAAAAGATTATACTGCGTGCTTAGGTATGAAGTACAAAACAGAAGTCTTTCCTGCCTGTAGGTTAACTTTCTCATAGAAATGGTTTTAGATCTTCTTTTCACATATTTTGATGTGGGAAGGGCAATCTTTTGTTCTCTCTATCTTGGCATTCACATAGCTCCTTATCACAGCATTCGAGCACCTGTTTTTGCAGTTGTCACCAAAATACAACAATTGATAAAAATATAGGAAAGCTACTTCTAGATTAAAATCTGAAACATACTGCTGTCTTTGTAGACCAATAAAATGCAGGCCATAATCTTCAAAAATTCAGCAACAACTACTGCAGTAGAGGATAAGTAACGAGGTCCTTCCTCTTTCAATGTCCGAGAATATCGCATAGTCAAAACTAAACTAGTGGTCTGAAAGACCAAGATCCCCAGGGAAAGGTATTTTAAATTAGTAGACATTGCTTGACTTTCAGTTTCCTGAAACAGAATAAAAAGGAAAAAAATTAAAAGTTAAAACCAAAACCAGACAGTTTCTCTGTGAATTAGCATTTTTAAAGGGTATCCAGGGAACATAATTCCCTTCAGTGTCTATCCAATTCCCTAATCAGAAAACAATGGCGTAAAGAATGAATTCATTTCCAGGGGGCTGTATGTAGTAAAATAACACATGGTGATGCTACCAAAGTTTTAGGAAGAATAATCCTTATTGCATAAGAAACACCTGCAATAATAATGCTCTTGATTCTCACTCAGTTTTTATTATTACTATACGAGACTTCATTCCAGTCAAGGGTGGAATAAACATGTTTAAATAGGACTTTGATACTTAAGAGATTATGGAAAGTAAATATTCCACATAATAAGGTTTAGTATAGTAACATGGCAGTCATGAATAGAACGGTTCCTTGCACATTCAAAGATCTATTGAAATAAATAAATCTAATTTGACAATGTTAATAAAAAGGGATATAAAAGCCTAAAAACCTTAAATGTTTTTCATAATACATGATTATAGATAAGAAGAATATAGATCCAACAACAAACATTGCAGTGATGTCATACAATATGCTGATTATTGTATTAAAATTAAATATTCCTTATATTTGCTCTGGGTAATGAAAAATGTCACAGACATCTTTACGATAACTATTAATGCAGGTTCTCCCACTGTACATTTCTACATATTATCTCCTAATTTACCAATTAGAGACCAAATAGTAGTCACTAAGATAGTCCCTCAAATTTCTACTTTAGAAACATTTGAAATGTTGAGAGGCCCTAAATCTGCCAACACTTATGCACATGTTTAACATGTTTCACAGTACAATAGTTACTAACTACATTTACAGTAACTCCAGTTATAATCAGTGTTGATGAACCTAATCCCTGTACTGAAAATTCACCTGTCTGTCAAACACTGTAGCCTTGAGAAAGGCCAACACTGAAACTACAGGTATAACTTCAATTACATCATATCAGTAAGATGAAAAGAACAAAGACCCAATTCTGCAAATACATCAGCAAATGGCAAAGCCTAAATGCCCTGTCTAAAGTATGAAAATTCACTGAAGCTAATACTGATTACACCAGTGAAGCTGAATCAACATCAGGAATCAATGTATATAGGCCTCTGGCTACTACCATCACTTTAAGCACTGTATTTATCAGATCTGAGCTAAGCAGCACCTAGTACAGACGGCAAGAGAGATGATTAGGCCTGTTTTAGTTGAACTAGCAAAATGCTTCGTGTTAACAAGGAAATCTAGAACAGTATCACTGGAATTAAGTACATTATAGGTCCTTCATTTTCTTCTACTCCTCCCAGTTATTAGTTATGAATGCTTACAATACAAATAGATTTATACTGAAGACACATCAACTTTACATTCCATGGAAAATGTACCAATTACAGCATTCGCTATTTGTATATTGAACCAAAATCATAATACTTTTAAAAAACATAAAAAAAGGAAGTCCATGAGCATACAAGTAGAATAAACAAAAAGAGTAAAATTCAAGACAAGTCATTCTGGTCCACATTTTTAAGTTTCTGTGCTTGATATATGCAATGCCCAATGCATGCACAAGGTGGAGAGGTGCATATACTCACACAGGTGATATATAAATCTTGACTTGCAAGTATCTGGCGTTGTGTGTAAAGCTGAACATGTAGAAAATATGCAAGTATGTTTGAAAATTTGCACCTGAAATTAAAGCTATTTTAAAATGACTGCAGTTCTGTGTCAAAATATATTTTATAAAAGTAGTTATTCTTTCCCAGATCTGCACAGCTGTACTATTAATATAATTCTGTCTTATATAGATATGGTGTCAGAGTTTAGATGGATTTTTTCCAGGTAAGTATGTAAAGTGGCTATAAAATGTGGGTACTTAAGGAAACAACAAAAATTGGACAAGATTTGTAACCATTCAGCCACAGATGGAGATTAACTGCATTTCTGTTCTCTGAGCACTAAGATTATTTGCAGTATGTAATATCTGGCTGCATACATTTTTGTAAAAGCCCATTTGTACTGTTTGTGCTATTTACTGGAATAAATTAAGTAGAAAAACTTCTGGAGTAAGAGGCAATACAAGACTACTGGTGTTGAAAATTAACTGGTTGATCATTAACCAGAATTGAGCAATATAAAGACCTATGTACTTTGCAGCAAGTCTCACCTCAACGCTGTGGCAATCGGGTAAGGCAGACTGAAGATTTTTTAGCAGTTTTAGATAAATGCAAAAACTGAGTTATTTAACTAAATATGAAAATGAATGTTACTACAATATCATTTATTTACATAATTTGATATTAAATTAAGTTTTATGCTACGCCAACATTTTTATATCTTCAGTGCATTGGAGATGTACTATTTTAGAGAAGATGTTAAGGTAAAGTTGAAGATTTCTGTACTTGGAGTTTTTGACACCTGGAATGGTGTAGAAGGCAGCACTCGAGTTTGAGAGATAAGCACATTATTCTTAGGCTGCTACACAAAGAAAACTTGGATAACTTTCCACTTGTAGTAGCAATGGTGGAGGCTATACAGTTGACAAACACCTGAGTCCTGTCTACACTACAGCCTTCACTGTTGCTGGCATAGTGAAGCTACACTGATGATGAAACAGAGGAGCTAATTTTCCCAGTATAGAAGAGACCTAATATTTCCCCGTTTTATTTTCATAGGTGTGGGATTACAGCTTGTCCATGTTGTATTAGGTTGCTTCTGAAGCCAGCAGATCTTAGGGCTGAAACCCAGTAGTATTCTATTAAATTAATTTCATATTACAATGTATGAATTTCAAGCCACCATATTTTCTTATTCTTTTTTTGGTAGAAGGTGATCTTGCATATTAATATGAGAGTTTTAACAATTATCATTTTCATTCACACCAAACAATTCCTACTACCTTCTATGGTACCCATCCTTTCTTTTAACAGGGAGTGTTTGGGATCTGGCAACACAATCACCATTAGATGGTTAAAGAAAATATGTGTTTCTCCTAAAATACATTTACAGATAAGTTTTTTCCAAAACTTTTTAAAACTCACAATCAAAATGCTTCTGAACAAATTCCTTTGAAATAAATACATATAAATTAGAATAAAGACCTTTGCAGAATCCTTTGATCGTGAACTTCTGTATTCTGGGAACTAGCAAAGCAATACTGAAATACAGGTCATCCCTACAAATGGAGTTTTGAACAGTGCTCTGGGATGATCTTTAAAATGGGTCATATCATCAGTAAATACTGCCCATTTCCATTTATTGAAACGCATCATTTTATTAAGTAATTTAAAAATAGCACTAATGGTTTAGCTATGATGACTGTTAAGTTAATATTCAGCATCACAAATACCATCACAAAAACTTTTCCATTAAAAACAAAACAAACATACACTAGACAAATGTGAAAAATACATACAGAAATGTTGTTTTGTAGTACAATCTTCTGTTCATTAGCTGCCATGATTCCGGAAAACAGAAATTTTAAGATGGTAACATTATTTATTTAAGCTTGCCTCCTTAAAATTGGTTACAAATCCTTGGGTTATTTTTTTCAACCAATTCTTCCCCCCCCCCCCCCCAAACTCCTTCTAAGCAGATTTTTAAATTGGATAAAGTGCCTCAAAACGGTAGTAGCAGTAGAATGTCATATTTGCATTTCATAATTCCCTGAAGAAGCCACACAGTTTTACAAATGATGCAAAAAAACCAAACAACAAAACCAAAAAAACACCACAACAACCCTAAGTATGGTCAGTGATATAGAGGAAAAAAAAATGTTCTCGGAGTTAAGAGTTGAATTTAGGATAATCCATGAAAAGTGGCCTCAGCAGTGTTCAGCAACACAGGTTTGTACATAATAATCTCACTGAATTCTAGACGGTAGGGCTGGTTCTATATATCAGATAAGTCACATGCCAGGAATTGCGTAACAATTGAACTTACGCACTTCAATAAATCATCCACGCATTCACCTTTCTAACTTGCCAGTAAGCTTATTAGCTTTGCTTAGTGTCTTTCTTCTTCTTTTCCAGAAGGATCACATATCAGCTTGTACAACTCAGTGCAAATTGGACTTGGATCCATTGAAACACATAAATGGGTACTGAACTTTTGAGCCTCTGAATAGTTTCATTGGCTTCAGTGGGACTACTCACATGCTTGGAGACAAGCATATGCTTAGGTGAGTTGCTAGTCTGCTCAGCACTTCGCAAGACATTAAAATAGCAGTGGCTGCCAGCAGCACCTAAGGCCAAGGGAGGGGCTAATCAAAGCTAGGAATTTGGTGGCATAGGTACTTTGACTTCATGAGGGAAAAAGTGTGTTTTTAACCCTGTGTAAACATCCTAGTACACACAAGGCAATTTGCAATTTTCATAGCTCAGCTGGTTGAGGAAAACCAGGCTTCCGCCAGGATTTACCTCAACCAACTAACGTGCTAAAACTACAAAATGCATTATCTGCACTAGGATTTTAACAAGTGTTAAAATCATATCTTTCTTCCTTTGCCTTACACTGCATTGGTCTCAGTAGCCCCGCCAAAAACTCCTTTTGCAGGAGCATCAAGAGGCTGGAATCCTCCACAGAATTTCCCAGAAGTGGCCCTTCAAAAGGCCCCCAACATCCTTTAGGATGGAGGGGCTCAGCAGCAGTTTCCTGTCCGAGTAGTATGGCCTCATCAAGTGTTTTATATGTACGCTATCCAGTTTTAGTGAGCTATACGTTGTTTGCTCACTAAAGGTCAATTCCTGTAGAAGATCTGCAGAAAGTTCCAAGAGCAGCAAAATCAGCACTGAGTGCAAGTCCCAGCTGCAGAGATGCTACATAGGACAACTTAGTCCCTGTCCTGCGTGCCATAGAACAATGATATGTGGTATGATATGCAGAGTTACCACATATCACTGAGATTTTGAAAGCAGGGGCATGAGCAGCAATTCCATGACTTGCCAACTTCAACTGGCGGAGAGTTCAAAGGCTGTGGCAGTTGCTGAAGTAGCAAAGTGAGCACCTCCACTGGTGCTATACAGCTTAGGAAGGAACAAGATTCTGTCCTCCCGGATCCTCACAGAAAACTCCCAAAACAAAGCTCATTTACTTACACTTTCCACAGGAATGAACATTTGGCCTACTGTCTATCAGGAAGCCCAGTACTCTGCACTCAGCTCTGCTAGCTCTCACAGCATTTCTTTCTGAAACGCTGAAAGAGTAGTGAGGCCTCTCATGCTGCAAACCTGTTTTTTTACTGTTACACAAGTATTTTGTAGGGGAAAATTAGAAAATAAATTGTTTTGGGAAATAAATCTTAATGATGTGAATGCAGGCAGGCTGATCCTTTTTTGCTGGGTCATTTTCAATTTGGCCGTTACGAAGAGAGAAATCATATATAGAGGAGTCAGTACAAAATAATCCTGGGTTATATTTTTGGCAAGAACTAAACAACGACTATAGTTAACCACGATTATCCAAATTTCAATCATCTGACTTTGGGTTCCTTGCTCCTGTGTCTATCACTCACACAGACAGTGTTCTGATTATCCAAAATTATTCAATATCCTTCATTAGATTTGAATAGTTCAAGCTGAATTGTAGTATTCCTCTTCCCACACCTACTACAGCTCACCTACACATCATTTTGTGAAACTTCTCCAGAAAGGCCAGCTTTACAGTCTGAGAAACACTGTTTCAGGAATATTAAAATGAGAAGTGGTGAGTGCAAGAAGAGAATACTGAAACAAGGAGTGCCCCAATGAAAAAGTAAAAGAGAAAGCATTATGACAACATTATATATGCATGACAACATTATGCACATGACTGGAATAGTGGTATAGAAGGGTACAGCTTGCTCAGGAAGGACAGGTAAGGAAAAAAGAGAGGTGGTATTGCCTTACATATTAAAAATGTATACACTTGGACTGAGGCTGAGACAGAAATAAGAGACAGACTTGCTGAAAGTCTCTGGGTAAGGATAAAAGTGGGAGAAAACAAGGGTGATGTTATCTCAGGGGTCTGCTACAGACCACCAAACCAGGAAGAAGAGGTAGATGAGGCTTTTTTTAAACAACTAACAAAATAATCCAAAGCACAGGAGTTGGGGGTGATGGGGAACTTCAACTACCCAGACACTTGTTGGGAAAATAACACAGCTGGGGACAGATTAGGCAACAAATTCTTGGAATGTATTGGAGACAATTTTTTTATTTCAGAAGGTGGAGAAAACTATTAAGAGAGAGGTTGTTCTAGATTTGATTTTGACAAATAGGGAGGAACTGGTTCAGAATTTGAAAGTTGAAGGTAACTTAGACTCATAGACTTTAAGGTCAGAAGGGACTATCATGATCGTCTAGTCTGACCTCCTGTACAACGCAGGTCACAGAATCTCACCCACACACTCCTGTAATAAACCTCTAACCTATGTCTGAGCTACTAAAGTCCTCAAATCATGGTTTAAAGACTTCAAGGTGCAGAGAATCCTCCAGCAAGTGACCCGTGCCCCATATCGCAGAGGAAGGCAAAACCCCCCAAGGGCCTCTGCCAATCTGCCCTGGAGGAAAATTCCTTCCCCACCCCAAATATGGCGATCAGCTAACCCTGAGCAAGTGGGCAAGACTCACCAGCCAGACACCCAGGAAAGAATTCTCTGTAGTAACTCAGATCCCACCTCATCTAACATCCCATCACAGGCCTATATTGGGCATATTTACTATTAATAATGATCAATTAATTGCCAAAAATAGGCTATCCCATCATACCCTCCCCTCCATAAACTTATCAAGCTTAGTCTTGAAGCCAGATGTCTTTCGCCCCAACTGCTCCCCTTGGAAGGCTGTTCCAGAACTTCACTCCTCTGATGATTAGAAACCTTCATCTAATTTCAAGTCTAAACTTCCTAGTGTTCAGTTTAAATCCATTTGTTCTTGTGTCCTACATGGTACTTGAGCTTAATAATTCCTCTCCCTCCTGGTATTTATCACCTCTATATATTAGAGTGCCAATCAGATATTCCCCTCAGTCCTTCTTTGGTTGGGCCTAACAGCCAAGCTCTTTGAGTTCTCTTTCATACCAGAGGTTTTCCATGCTCAGAATCATCCTCGTAGTCATTCTTCGTACTGCTCGCAGTTGAATTCCCTGCCTCTTAAACATGGGAGACCAACCTCCACACAGTGTAACGTACTACACCTCCCTATCTCTACTGAAATACCTCGCCTGATGCATCCCAAGACTGCATAGCTTTTTAAAGGCCATATCACATTGGCACTCTAGTCATCCTGTGATCACGAAATACTTCAAGTCCTTCTCCTCCTCTGTTACTTCATTGATGAGTCACACATTTATAACAATTTTCATGTTATTAATCCCTAAACGCATACTTTGCACTTTTCACTATTAAATTTATCCTATTGCTATTACTCCAATTTACAAGGTCATCCAGATCTTCCTGTATGATATTCTGGTCCTTCTCCGTGTTAGCAAACCTCCCAGCTGTGTCTCCACAAACTTTATTACCACACTCCCCCTTTTTGTCGCAAATCAGCAATTAAAAGGTTAAATAAGGTGGTCCCAAAACCAGTCCCTAAGGAACCCACTAGTAACCTCCTTCCAGCCTGACAGTTACTTTCAGAATGACCGCTTGTAGTCTCCCCTTTAACCAGTTCCTTATCCACCTTTCAATTTTCATATTGATCCCATCTTTTCAATTAACTAATAATTCCCCATGTGGAACCAATCTGAAATGCCTTACTGAAATCGAGGTAAATTAGATCCACTGCATTTCCTTTGTCTAAAAAAATCTGTTACCTTCTCAAAGAAGGAGATCAGATTGGTTTCGCATGATCTACCTTTTGTAAAACCATATTGTATTTTGTCCCAATTACCACTGACCTCAACATCTTTAACTACTTTCTCCTTCACAATTTTTCCTAAGACCTTGCATACTACAGATGTCAAAGTAACAGGCCTGTAGTTACTCGGATCACTTTTTTTCCCTTTCTTAAAAATAGAACCTATGTTAGCAATTCTCCGATCATACAACCCCTGAGTTTACAGATTCATTAAAAAATCTTGCAAATGGGCTTGCAATTTCATGTTTAATATTTAATATTCTTGGATGAAGATTATCTGGCCCCCTGATTTAGTCCCATTAAGCTGTTTGAGTTTGGCTTCTACCTCGGATGTGGTAATATCTACCTCCATAACCTCATTTCCATTTGTCATCCTTCCATTATCCCCAAGCTCCTCATTAGCCTAATTAAAGACTGAGGCAAAGTATTTGTTTAGATATTGGGCCATGCCTAGACTACCCTTAACCTCCACCCCATCCTCAGTGTTTAGCGGTCTCACTACTTCTTTCTTTGTTTTCTTCTTATTTATATAGTTACAGACAGGGCCAGTTCTAGGTTTTTTGCTGCCCCAAGCAAAACACATTTGGAAGCCCCCCCCGCCACTTTTGTTTTGGCTTTTACACATTTGCACTTTGCAATGGTTTTTTTTTTGTTTTGTTTTTTGTTTTGGCTCCCCCAGGATTCTACTCAGCCCCCATGCTAAGCAAACAGGAGCCCCCCTTGTTCCCTTTCTGTCTCTTTTCAAGCTTCACTCTGTGCTGGGAGGCAGGGGGTAGGGGTTGTCTGGAAAGTGGCGGGGGAAAGTGATGTGCCTGGGTCAAGGGCTGGGATTCTGGACCAGGGTATGCCTGGGAAGGAGAGCAGGACGCTGGCCTGGGACAGTCTGGCCCCCGGAAGGCTGGGCTGGCAGAGTGGCAGCCGGAGGTGGCTCTCTGAGTGCGCCGCAGGGGGTGGGGGCAGTGGCGGGACCCTCCTTTATAGACAGCAGTGGGGCACAATGCAGGGCCATGGAGGGTGTGGCCACAGACCCGCTGGGCGGCGAGCCCTACTATTACTATGGGGAGGCGAACGAGAGCGGGCCAGGCATGCAGTGTGAGTGGCCAGCAGACTGGGTGGTGTCCTCGCTGCTGTCTGTGCTCTACATGCTGGTCTTTGTGCTGTGGTTTTCGGGCAGAAGGCTGGTGATCTTCATCTTATGGGGGGACCCGCAGGCCAAGCACTATACCGCTCCGCTGACACCTACATTGGCAGCCTGGTGCTGGCCGACCTGGCCTTTGTGGTGACCCTGCCGCTGTGGGCCAGCTACATGGTGCTGTGCTTCCACTGGCCCTTCAGCTCAGCGCTGTTCAAGCTCAGCAGCTGCCTGGTGCTGCTCAACATGTTTGCCTCCGCCTTCTGCCTGGGCTGCCTCAGCTTCGAGCACTACCTGGCCATCATTTGCTCGCTGCCGCGCTCCCAGCCCATGCGTCCCCGCGTCTCTGCACTGCTCTTGCAGGCCGTGCTCTGGCTGCTGGCCCTGCTGCTGCGTGACACGCAGCCCAGCCCAGCCGACAACCAGAATGCCGCCCCTGGAAATGTCCGCCTCAAGCACGTGCTTGCTTTACTGGTGCCTAGAGCTGGTCCTGGTTATAGAACCTATTGGTTTTAATTCCCTTTGCAAGGTCCAATTCTACATGGCTTTTGGTCTTCCTCACTTTATCCCTACATGTTCTGACCCCAATAAGGTAGCTTTCCTTGCTGATGCCTCTCATCTTCCACTCCTTGTAGGCTTTCTGCTTTTTCTTAATCACCTCTCTGAGATGCTTGCTCATCCAGCTTGATCTGCAACTCCTGCCTATGAATTTTTGTCCCTTTCTTGGGATGCAGGCTTCTGATAATTTTTTCAACTTTGATCTGAAGTAATTCCAGGCCTCCTCCTCCTTTAGATCCACAAGTTCTTCAGTCTAATCTGCTTCCCTAATTTCCTTAATTTTTTTTAAGTTAGCTGTTTTGAAATAAAAAACCCTACTCACAGATCTATTTTTGTTTATCCTGCCATTTAGTTTGAACTGAATTAGCTCATGATCACTCGAACCAAGGTTTTCCCCTAAAACCATTTCTTCTATGAGGTCCTCACTACTCACCAAAACCAAACCTAAAATGATATCCCCTCTTGTTGGCTCAGCAACTACTTGGTGAAGGAATCCATCAGCTTCACATCCAGGAAAATGTGAACCATATTATTATTACTTGCACTTTTCCCCTGTCTATATCTGGGAAGTTAAAGTCTCCCATGATCACACAATTCTCATTAGTATTTACTTCATTAAAAACATTAAAGAGGTCTCTATCCATATCCAGATCAGATCCCAGTGGTCTTTAGCACACCCCAAGCACTATCCCAGGGGAGGATCTAGTAGCTTTCTTCCCCAATGTGATTTTTGCCCAGACAGACTCCATTCCATCACTTATTTCTTTACAGTCTTACTCCACCACCTCTGCCGTTATTTTCGTCTTTCCTAAACAGCACATACCCTTCAATACCTGTACTCCAGTTATGACTACTATTCAACCATGTTTCTGTTATCCCATAATATCTGGTTTCACTTCCTGCACCAGTAGCTCTAGTTCCTCCATTTTGTTACCTAGGCTCCTCGCATTTGTGTACAAACAACTTAATTTTTGCTGTTTGGGTTGGGTGAAAGTGATCATGAAATGGTAGAGTTCATGATTCTAAGGAATAGTAGGAGGGAGAACAGCACAATAAAGACAGTGGATTTCAAAAGGGCAGAGTTTAGCAAACTCAGGGAGTTGGTAGGTGAAATCCCATGGGAAGCAAGTCTAAGGGGAAAAACAACTGAAAACAGTTGACAGTTTTTCAAAGAGACATTATTAAGGACACAAGAGAAAACTATCCCACTGCGAAAGATAGGAAGTATGGCAAGAGACCACCCTGGCTTAACCAGGAGATCTTCAATTATCTAAAACTCAGAAAAGAGTCCTACAAAAAGTGGAAACTCAGTCAAATTACAAAGGATGAATATAAACAAATAACACAAGTATGTACGGACAAAATTAGAAAGGCCAACACATAAAATGAGATCAAACTAGCTAGGGACATAAAGGGTAACAAGAAAACATTTTACAAATACATTAGAAGCAAGAGGAAGACCAATGACAGAGTAGGCGCATTACTCGATGAGGTGGGAAAGACCATAACAGAAAATGTGGAAATGGCAGAGGTGCTTAATGACTTCGTTTTGGTTTTCAACAAGAAGGCTGGTGGCGATTGGATGTCTGACACAGTGAATACCAGTGAAAATGAGGTAGGATCAAAGTCTAAAATAAGGAAAAAACAAGTTAAAAATTACTTAGGCAAGTCAGATGTCTTCAAATCACCAGGGCCTGATGAAATGCATCCTAGAATACGCAAGGAGCTGACTGAGGAGATATCTGAGCCATTAGCAATTATCTTTGAAAAGTCATGGAAGATGGGAGAGATTCCAGAAGAGTGGAAAAAGGGCAAATATAGTGCCCATCTATAAAAAGGAAAATAAAGACAACCCCAGGAATTACAGATCAGTCAGCTTAACTTCTGTACCCGAAAAGATAATGGAGCAAATAATGAAGAAATCAATTTGCAGAAACCTAGAAGATAATGAGGTGATAAATAACAGTCAGCATGGAATTGTCAAGAACAAATCGTGTCAAACCAACCTGATAGCTTTCTTTGATATGGTAACAAGCTTTGTGGATAGTGGGGAAGTGGTAGATGTGGTATATCTTGACTTTAGTAAGGCTTTTGATACTGTCTCACATGAACTTCTCATAAACAAACTAGGGAAATACAACCTAGATGGGGCTACTATAAGGTGGGTGCATAACTGGTTGAAAAACCATTCCTAGAGAGTAGTCGTCAGTGGTTCGCAGTCATGCTGGAAGGACCTAACAAGTGTGGTCCCACAGGGATCAGTTCTGGTTCTTTTCAATATCTTCATCAATGATTTAGATAATGGTATAGAGAGTATACTTATAAAATTTGTGGATGATACCAAGTTGGGAGGGGTTGCAAGTGCTTTAGAGGACAGGATTAAAATTCAAAATGATCTGGACAAACTGGAGAAATGGTCTAAGTAAATAGGATGAAATTCAATCAGGAAATGCAAAGTACTCCACTTCGGAAGGAATGATCAGTTGCACACATACAAAATGGGAAACAACTTCCCAGGAAGGAGAACTGCAGAAAGGGATCTGGGGGCCATACTGGATCAAAAGCTAAATATGAGTCAACATGTAACATGTTTGCTTTTTTTGCAACAATCATTCTGGGATGTATTAGCAGGAGTACTGTAAGACGTGAGAAGTAATTCTTCCACTCTACTCCGCGCTGATTAGGCCTCAACTGAAGTTCCAGTTCTGGGCGCCACATTTCAGGAAAGATGTGGTCAAATTGGAGAAAGTCCAGAGAAGAGCAACAAAAATTATTAAACATCTAGAAAACATGACCTATGATGGAAGATTTAAAAAATTGGCTTTGTTTAGTCTGGAGAAGAGAAGACTGAGGTGGGACATGATAACAGTTTTCAAGCACATAAAAGGTTGTTACAAGGCGGAAGGAGAAAAATTGTTCTTCTTAACCTCTGAGGATAGGACAAGAAGCAATGGGCTTAAATTGCAGCAAGGGCGGCTTAGGTTGGACATTAGGAAAAACTTCCTAACTGTCAGACTGGTTAAGCACTAGAATAAATTACCTAGGGAGGGTTTAGATAATACTTAGTCCTGCCTTGAGGGCAGGGGATTGGACTAGATGACCTCTCGAGGTCCCTTCCAGTTCTATGATTCTATATTACACGATGAACAGCCAAAGTACAATGCAAGTTATCATTCATGCTAACAAGTCATGGGAAGCAGAAAGGGGCCAGTTAAAGTTACAAATGACTATAACACTAAATAAAACAAACTGATTTACCATGAAGTTTCCTGCCAAATAACTGATCTACCAACACTAAACATCATACTACTACAGTAACTCCTCACTTAACATTGTAGTTATGTTCCTGAAAAATGCAACTTTAAGTGAAACAATGTTAAACGGATCTAATTTTCCCATAAGATTTAATGTAAATGTGGGGGGTTAGGTTCCAAGGAAACTTTTTATGGGCAGACAAAAGGCATCATATACTGTACTGTACGGTGGTTGGGAAGTGCCCCTGGCTTAGCCCACATAGGCACAGTCCACTGCAGGCAAGGACACCAGGAAACACCTTCGCAGCAGCAGCTTCCCCAGGGAAGAACAGGCACCGACTTTGCTGGGGGATGCTCCAGGCCTGCCTCTTCCTGGCCTCACAACACTCCAGGCTCACGTCTTCCCACCTCCACTCCACCTCCTCTCCGGAGCAGCCACATCCCCACTCCTTCTCTTCCCCTCCCGCTGCCCAAGTCCTACGTGCCACCAAACAGCTGTTTGGCGGCGCTTAGGACTTTCTGGGAGGGAGGGGAGGAATGGAGACATGGTGCTTCCCTGCTCCTCCCCCTCCCACTCAGAAAGTCCTAAGTGCTGCCAAACAGCTGTTTGGCGGCGGGGGCAGCGCTGGGAGGGAGTGGGAGAAGGCAGAGAAGAAGAACTTGTGCAATGCTCCCTTATAAAGTCACTGCTCTTCCACAGAATCTTACAAGCAGTGGACAGAGCAGGCAGCCAAGTGACATTATAAGGGAGCACTGCACAACTTTAAACGAGCATGTTCCCTAACTGAGCAGTGACATAACTTTGAAACAACGTTAAGTGGAAGGACATCAAGTGAGGAGTTACTGTACTACTACTGATTCATATTTTCTCAGCCAAGTAACAAAATGCCAGTCTTACTGAAATCAGAAACATTAAATTAGATGTAGCAAGAGTACAAAAGACACAAAACCTTTGTGGTAGATGTGAAAAACTTCTAAACTTACATGCTCTGTTTTGTAGCAGTAACTATATCTTATATTCCCGTGTCCCAAAAACATTATAAAAGTAGATTTAAATAATGAATTTGTTACAAATTCCAATGCATCCGTGATTTTCACATTCTGATATTAAGCGTTCGTAAAAGTGAGACTATTATCACTACAAGTTGAGAAAAATCTGAGTGTCTTGTTCTCAGCTATAAAATGACTAATACAGTACTCAAAAACAGCCCTATAAAGATTATGAAAATTCTCACTCTATTCTTCCTATAATAATTATTTCCTTACTTTTATTATTAGCTATCATCCATTTGCAATTCCTTTAACTGTCATTTTCTGTCAGGCCCTGGGATTAATATATAATTAATTCACAAGTTTAAAGTCTACATCTCACAAAGGCCTCATCAGGAATGGCAGCCACACTGTACTTTTGAGGATCAAGTCTTTAGAGACTAAGGCAATTTAAACTATAGGAGGTTAGCACCTCTTTAATTCAGTCTAGAAGTAATGCATGCTGGTGACATCTTCATAAAATTTTGTCTACACATAAGGGTGCACTTAACACTGACAATCACTGATGCATCCTCAAAATGCTCCAGTATTGATTGAACCATGGACATTTAAAAAAAAATAGCGAAGGCATATTGATTTCCATTTTAGACTCTTATCCTGCAACACATGCCATGTGGGCAGACCCTGGGACTCCAGGCAGCTACAGGTTTTTGCACACCAGTAACAGCTTGCAAGATTAAGGTCTTAGTCTGTGGCTGTAGATCACAAAACGACAGCATAGTGTAAACACAAAGTGTGTGTTAATATTGTTTCATGTGCCACAACAGAGAGCTGGAGTCAATGTTTAAACTACTTTGTACTGATTCACAAAAAATGTTTGGCAAGAAAATATCTTTTGTTACTATCCTATCTTTCTTTTTTGTTTTACTGAAAGTTAAATTTTAAAATAAATAAAACAGTCTCAGATTGTTTCTATTGTTCCATTTTCAGCCTTCACAGTGACAATTATATGCTAACATAAGCTGCACTCAGGATGGCTAAAAACTAAATACATTTGACATTTCCAGGGTTGAGGCTCTTTTAGAACATAAGCGTTGAGTGACAGGACGTTCTGCTCCGCTGGAATGTTAGTGCATTTGACTATAAGTGTGTTTTTGCACAGAAAAAAAATTAAAACAAGAAAACATTTAATCAAGACACCTGCATTTCTGAAAAAAAGTTAAACAGGTCTGTGCATACCACCTGTGTTTGCATTTCCGGAAAATGGAATACAAAAGAGGGACATGAACTGAGTTGTTAATAATCAGGGGGTAGCTGTGTTTTTGTGGACACAGACTAACAACAAGGAGTCTGGTGGCACCTTAAAGACTAACAGATTTATTTGGGTATAAGCTTTCATGGGCAAAAAACCTCATTTCTTCAGATGCAACAGAAGAACTGAGGTTTTTTAACCCACGAAAGCTTATGCCCAAATAAATCTGTTAGTCTTTAAGGTGCCACCAGATTCCTTGTTGTTTGAGTTGTTAATGCCACAGCTGACAAATATTAAACTGATAAGAACAGATACAACTTTTAGATAATGTTTTCACCTCTTAGCTCAGAGAGAAATGTTATTAACAAGACTTTGGCAAACAAGGGATGGAAAATGAAGAAGAAAAAACGAGTGGAAGCAAACTTCTCTGAATTCTACTAAATACTGATGCAATGCACAGAGTATGAAGCTTCTGGTACATACAATTTGAAGGATCCATTTTCAAATGCAATTTCTCCGTACAATGTCATATGTCCCTTTTCTTTCTCCCTAAACTCCAGTCCAACTCTGACATTTTACTCTTCCGCCCATATTAGATAACATGAATACGGGCTATTTAAAATAACAAAACTAAAATTTTTTGTATGATTGTTCTATTCCTTAAATCTTTTTCAGCAGCTGAGTGTATCAGAAAGTCTTTCTGCACAAGATGTAAGGGTTCAATAAAGTATATTAGGGCTGTTAAGTGATTAAAAAATTAATTGTGATTAATTGCACTATTAAACAATAATAGAATACCATTTATTTAAATATTTAAGATGTTTTCTACATTTTCAAATATATTGATTTCAGTTACAACACAGACTACAAAGTGTACAGTGCTCACTATATTTATTTTTGATTACAAATATTTGTGCTGTAAAAAACAAAATAATATTTTCAATTCACCTAATATAAGTACTGTAGTGCAATTTCTTTATCATGAAAGTTGAACACACAAATGTTGAACTATGTACAAAAAAATAACTGCATTCAAAAATAAAACAATGTACAACTTCAGAGCCTACAAGTCCACTTGGTCCTACTTCAGCCAAATCCTCAGACAAACAAGTTCGGTTACATTTGCAGGAGATAATGCTGCCCACTTCTTGTTTACAATGTGACCTGAAAGCGAGAACAGGTGTTCACATGGCACTGTTGTAGCCAGTGTTGCAAGATATTTACACGCCAGATGTGTTAAAGATTCATATGTCCCTTCATGCTTCAACCACCATTCCAGAGGATATGCATTCATGCTGATGACAGGTTCTGCTCCATAACGATCCAAAGCAGAGCAGACTGATGCATGTCCATTTTCATCATCTGAGTCAGATGACACCAGCAGAAGGTTGATTTTCTTTTTTGGTGGTTCAGGTTCTGTAGTTTCCACATCTGAATGTTGCTCTTTTAAGACTTCCGAAAGCATGCTCCACACCTCATCACTCTCAGATTTTGGACAGCACTTCAGAGTCTTAAACCTTGGGTCAAGTGCTGCAGCTGTTTTTAGAAATCTCACATTGGTACCTTCTTTGCATTTTGTCAAATCTGCAGTGACAGTGTTCATAAATCAAACAACACGGGCTGGGTCATCATCCGAGACTGCTATAACACAAAATATATGGCAGAATGCGAGTAGAACAGAGCAGGGGACATACAATTCTCCCCGAAGGAGTTCAGTCACAAATCTAATTAACGCACTATTTTTTTAATGATCATCATCATTAACATGGAAGCATGTCCTCTGGAATGGTGGCTGAAGCATGAAGGGGCACACAAATGTTTAGCATACCTGGCACGTAAATACCTTGCAATGCTGGCTAAAAAAGTGCCATATGAATGCCTGTTCTCACTTTCAGGTGGCATTGTAAATAAGAAAAAGGCAGTATTATCTCCCATAAATGTAAACAAACTTGTTTGTCTTAGCGATTGGCTGAACAAGAAGTAGGACTGAGTGGACTTGTAGGCTCTAAAGTTTTCCATTGTTTTGTTTTTGAGTGCAGTTATATACAACAACAAAAAAATCTACATTTGTAAGTTACACTTTCATGATAGAGATTGTACTACAGTACGTGTATGAGGTGAATTGAAAAATACGATTTCTTTTATCATTTTTACAGTGCAAATATTTGTATTAAAATAATATAAAGTGAGCACTGTACACTTTGTATTCTGTATTGTAATAGAAATCAATATATTTGAATATGTAGAAAAACCATCCAAAATATTTAATAAATTTCAATTGGTATTCTGTTGTGTAACAGTGTGATTGTGATTAATTTTTTAATTGCAGTTAATTTTTTTTAGTTAATTGCATGAGTTTAACTGCAATTAATCGATAGCCCTAAAGTATATCTAATGTAGTAAAATATTCAATGAGTGGGACGCAGGACACAGATGGCAATTAGAATGCACAGAAATTCTTAATAACTAAAAGTCTACCAAAAAGTATTGTTGAACTAGTTTATGTGCTGGAATTTAGATATCCACTAACACTTCCTAAATGTCACAAGTTTTGCTAAATAGTAAAGACCAGAAAAATGACATTTTTTCAATATGTAGTCTCTATACTGTGTGTGCAAAGTCACAATTGGTTTTATAAATAATTGCACTTGGACTAATCCCAATTACTATGCTTCTTGTTTTAAAAACTCTCCACAGACCAGCTCCACTCTCAAACCGCACTCTTAACATTGGTTTCCTCTCTGGCCAGGTCTACACTACGCGCAAAAATCGATTTTAGATACGCAATTTCAGCTATGAGAATAGCGTAGCTGAAATCGAATATCTAAAATCGATTTACTCACCCGTCTTCACCGCGCGGGATCGATGTCCGCGGCTCGCCATGTCGATTCCGGAACTCCGTTGGTTTTGGTGGAGTTCCGGAATCGATATAAGTGTGCTCAGGGATCGATATATCCCGTCTAGATCAGACGCGATATATCGATCCCCGAGCAATCGATTTTAACGCGCCAATACGGCGCGTAGTCTAGATGTGGCCTCTGTCCCCTCCTATTAACTCTCCTTGGTTGTCAGGCACACCTTCAACTGCACTTCTTCCATCCAAGCCATTAAATCATTTTATCATTTCAAATCTCACCTCAGTCACATTCTTTTGTTCTTCTGTTTGTGACTCATTCTCTTTGTAAGGCACTTTAAAGTCAATACTGTAAAACAAGTTGTATTTCTCTTCGTACACACTTTCTTCAGCAATGTTTTCACATTAAATAAAAAATGCTCAAGCAAAGATTTTCCCCCTCTCTCCACTTGCAGAAGCTCAGCCAACAACACTTGCTCAGCCAACAAAGTTTTGTTTTCAATAGGAGCTTTTCTAAGGGCAGCTTTTCTACTTTTTCTATCCAGTTAAGGAGTTTAAAAACACAACAACCTGCAACTGAATATTTTCATGATGGGAATATAAAATGCATCCAGTAAAAAAATACATGATGATTGTTCCAGCACAGGGACTGAACTCCCAGAGCACAATACTACATTTCCCCCTTTTACGAGCATGCTGCTATGACTAAGTGTCAGAAAATGCATTTTTTAAAAATTCTCTACAGGATAGTTACATAAGAAAACTTATTTGCTAAAAATTCCCTCTCTCCATGAATCCTTTTCAACTCTGTTTCAATTAGATAGTCTTCTGTGGCTAAGAGTTAGGGCCCCTTTAAGGATAGGGAGGGTATGCCACTGACACTCTGGTACATTAAAGTGGAAAACTCCAATATCACTGATGTCTGACATCACTGGAGTCCTTATCCTCACTTGCCTGTCTAGTTTCAAATACTATTGTAACTTCTTTGGGACAACAGCTGTCTCTTCCGGCATTTGTAGAAAACCTAGCAGCCTGGGGACCAGTGTTCCTTCTAATTTTTCCCATACAAATGCAGAATCAATTTTGTTATGTGCACCAATATGAAGGTGATGGTGCACATAAAATTAATGTGGCGGGGGTGGAGCTGAAGGGTTTGGCATGTGGGAGGGGGCTCAGGGCTGGGGCAGAGGGTTGGGGTGCAGGGGTGTGAGGGCTTCAGCTGGGGGTGCCGGTTCTGGGGTGGGGCTGGAGATGAAGAGTTTGGGGTGCACAAAGGTGCTCAAGCGTTACAGAGGGGAGAGAGGAGTCCCCCCAGCTCGCTCTCCCAGCTGCAGCACCTGGGCTCGAGGGGAGAGGCTCCAGGGCTGGGGCTGCAGGATAGGTGTCCCTCCCCCAGCCGTGGCAGGTCCAGGGCTGAGTTGGGGGATCGGGGAGGAGCACGTGCTGCGCCTTTCCCTTGGCCATGGCAGGGCGAGTACCCTGAGTGCCCGGGCAGCACCAAGTAGGCTGCTGCTTAGCCACGCAGCTTACAGGGAACTTAGGGGACTCCATTGGGATTGTGAGCTTTCAGGAGCTATTGCAAAACAAATCATCTTTATTTTCTTTCTTTATTTTTCAAATGAAAAATCTCTTGGAAAACCTTTTTATTTAGAAAAAAATAACACCACCACAACCCTATATGCATATATATGAACAGCAAGAATTGGAAACTGAGAAGCTCAAGTATTGCATGAGATATTTAAAGTTACCTGAGGTTAAATCTGCAGCTCCTTCTCTACCTCACCTCTTACACACAAATGTAGAGCCTAGAAATAAGATCTCACAAGTTAGATGACCAGTAAGCGAGATCAAATATTGAACCTGTAAACATTCAGTATTCCTTTACGTAGGAAATTGAGGAAGTTATTGAGTTGAATCTAATATCAGTAGTGTTTATGATATTAAGAGTTATTGTACACACATCCTGGTGTAAAAGTTTTACATTGACATAACATTTATCAAGCCAAACCTTGTCTGTCAACATAGGCAGTAAGGCATACGGTATCAAATTTCTCTCTCTCTCTTTCAAAAAAAAAAACAAACAAAAAAACAGTGCATACACTGTACTATTCATTGTACATATCACTGTAGAAACAGGTCTGAGCTGCAAAATTCAGATCTAATCTGAATTTCCCCAAAATCTGAGGGTCTTCAGCTCTGGGTTTTGGTTCAGACCCCACCTCAAATATAAATGCATACAAAGAGCTTGTCTTCACTACAGTATTAGTCCCAAGTATAACTCAAGTACTGTCCCCATCCCAACTCCTGTCCACACACACAAAAACCTCCAATTTGAATTAATTAGTGCTTTAAACTCAAGCTAGTTTGCAGGGTTATCGGTTGAACCATGAATACTGCTGATGACTCAGCTACTAATGGGGATGCAGCTACAAATAACTGCTAATACAACCATTCTGTGTAGTTCAAGTGTTGTTTCACAGTGTGGCCACTCTCACTTGAGCTAACTCACAATGAAGACAAACCCACAGGTGCTTATTAGCAAAAACCAGTAATTACAAATCAAATTATACTTCTGTATAATGCAGATGAATTAACATTGTTGTGGAAGCTTAACTGCTGAATAGTCTGTTGTATGTGTTTTCCACACTGCTCAAAATGACATCCTTCTTTCAGTGTATCAAATGTTCTCAGTCTCCTCCAAATTCTTCCTCAAAAGACTGCTTTTCCCTTGCTTTCCACAAGCAACCTCCTTTCCCTTCTGCCACATTCTCAATTAAAATATACACTTCATTCAGTGCAATTCTCAGTATTGTTTACTCTTGCCTACTGTGTCCTTTGTCTTCATTTTCTGTTTGCTTGATGTAGATTGTAAAAATTTTGATCTCAAAAGCCCGATACAAAGTTCCAATGTTACAAAATTTTTCTTATAAAATATACCTAGTACTGTATTAAATGTGGTATAATTTATGTGCTATTTGAAGGGATCTGTGTGTGTATTTTATATTGGTGTGAATCAGAGATACTGTCCCAGGCAGGTGAGTGACAACTGGGATTTCATCATCCGGAATTGAGAAACATCTGCTGTCCATGTTTTTTTGCTTCCTGATCTCACCTCATCCTCTCCCTGGCTATTTCAACACAACTTCCTGTTCCTCAAGCCAACATATATCCTCTACCCCAATATCATAACCTAGCCCCCCCCACTCACACACGTCACCCCCTCCCCCTATACATCCCTCCTCTCCCCCCCCAGAGACTACCCCAATTCTGTGCCCTGCCCCTCATACAGCCCCCCTTCCTCCCCCCAGAAGCTACCCCAATCCTGTGCCCTGCGCCCCCTATACAGCCTCCCTCTCCTCTCCTGGGGATTACCCCAATCCTGTGCCCTGCGCCCCCCATACAGCCTCCCTCTCCTCCCCTGGGGATTATCCCAATCCTGTGCCCTGCCGCCCCATACAGCCGCCCCATACAGCCCCCCTCTCCTCCTCCGGGCCACCCTAATCCTATATCCTTCCCCCATACAACCCCCTCTCCCCACCCCAGCCCCTCGCCGGGGCTGTCCCAATCCCATGCCCGGCCCCTCAGTCCCGTAGCTACCCGGTCTCGGCCCTGACCGAGCTGACCCTTGCCCCTGCCCCGACCCCAGGAGGCGTCTCACCTCCCGCGCTGGGAGCACGGCCCCGCTCCCTGCCAGCCCCTCGCCGCCGGCCCGCACGGCGCTGTGCAGGCGCTTCCGGCTGCCAGGTCTAGGTCGGTCCAGCTCCGCAAAGGCCCCGGCTGCAGCCGCTGCCCCGCCTGCTCGGTTCCCAAGACCTGGCGCGCAGCGAGCTGGCTCCGCTCTCAGCTCTATCTGAGCCGTGTCGCCGCCGGCGGTCCCCGGCTTGGCCTCGTGCGCCGCGGGAAGCGGCTGGGCTGCCCCACCCCGGCCCGGAGCCGCCGCAGCCCGAGCGCTGCAGGACGAGGCGGTTTGTGGCTCGTCCAAAAAGATGTAAGGCTACGAGGGCGGGCGTTGCGTGTGTGTTTGGGGACAGAGTTGTATTTATCTAGGGTGATGGGGGCTAGGTGTGTTGCGTGGTGTGTTTGGGGACAGGTTGTAAGGTATCTAGGTTGGATTGGGGGCGTGGCGTAAATGTGGGGGTGTTTGGCACAGAGTCTGTATGTTCTAGGGTCGATGGGCGTTCGTGTGTGCGTGGTGTGTTGCACGAGGAGTCTGTGGTATTAGGGTGATGGGTTGGGGTGCGTGGGGTGTTGAGGCACTTGTCTGTAGTATCTAGTGATGGTGCGTGTGTGTGCGTGGGTGGTTTGGCACGGGGCTGTAGGTATCTAGGTGATGGGGCGTGGGTTGCGTGGGGGTGTTTGGGGCACGGGTCTGTAGGCATCTAGGGTGATGGGGGCATGGGGTGTGCGTGGGAGTGTTTGGGGCAGAGGGGTCTGTAGGTATCTAAGGTGGTGGGGGGCCATGGGGTGTGAGGTCAGGACCCAGCAGTCATATAGGTGTTGGGGCAGTGCCTGGAAAAGACAGCATGATAATTTAACTGATACAATCTGTCTCCCCTCCCCCCCAGGTACTAAGAGAGGAGAGGGCAGGCCAAGTGCACACGTTGTGCCAAACCCTGAGTCAGAGACTGCAGGGGAACAATACTCGGAGCCAGAGAAGGGAGGTCATGGCCTGGGAGCATGATGGAAAGTCAGTGAGAAGAAGATGTACTGTAACCCACCTTGTAATAAGAAATATCAGGGGTGAAAGTAAGCCAGTACAGACCTGTACAATGTACTGGTAAAAAGTGGCTACCAGTACTGGTCAGTAGCAACCGACATTAAAGCATTACCAGTGTAGTGTCACTACCCCTTGTGTGCTCCCCGTCTGCAGCCCTGCCAGGTCCCTACCGACAGGGCTGCTATGGGGGAGGTGGGCCAATAGAGGCAACAACGTTAGTGCTGCCGGGACAAAGGACCCTGCTTAAAGTGCTTTAAATTGCCACTGGAGCCCCCGCGGCGCGGGCCAGGCAGCGCAGATGGGCTGGCTGGGGGAGCCAGCTCCGTACCCATAAGTGTTGAGTGTTACTTTCACCCCAGAATAAGAGCTTTGTAAATGCAGTGCCCCGGTATGTTAAAGTGAAAAAGAAAAAATACAACCTAAGGAAGAACCTTCCTCTCTCTGTACATTGTGTGTTGTCCATCTGTTTGGATGGAAACCTCCAGTTCATAGGAATGATAGTTTTTTGTATGCTTTCCACAGCAGCAAGGATTTAACGTAATAATCTCAAGTGATTCACTTGCCCCTGTATAAAGTGTGACATACATGATGCTTATGCATGCTCAGCATCGTTGGGAGGGGTGGGGGAGAAAAGCTCCAAGTAACTAGGCAATATGGCGTGGGGTCAGAAGTTTACATTCTTAGGCCTGCTAGCTAGCATAAGTACATGTGATCATTTATCATTTTCTTTTGTTCTTTTGTTTGTGGTACAGGAGGTAATCAATCAAAGGGGGGGGGTCAGTAGTATGGGTTAAGGATATAGTTAATTAAAAGATCCGGTAGTTAATGAATTATAAATGATGAATTGTAGCACCTGTGAACATATCTGTAAACAAGTAAGGTATATAAGACATGGCAACGGATAGTAATTTGTGCATGATTTGAGAGTTGCATCTTGTGGTAATCTAGCCTCCCAGTCCCAGACCTGAACTTTAGCGTCCACAATCTGGTCCTGTCCCAAACCTGGACTTTTGCGTCCAAAATCTGGGGGCTTACCTGAAACTCCCCCAAGCTCACTACCAGCTTGGATATTCTCGCTGCCACCAGATCAGGAAT
>NC_133775.1:38777382-38864183 GCF_003597395.2 Chelonoidis abingdonii | reverse complement strand
TTTGGGGATACGCACACCGGGCAAACGAACCCCAAACCGTTGCTCTCCCTGCAACAGCATCATAATGAAAGGAAATAAGGTTTAGCATTGAAGGCACAGTTAGCAACAGGCTCTTGTGTAATACGCAAAAATGTGTAACTAAAAGTGATTTATTTATTTTTTAAATTGAACTACTGAACTGAAATTCCATGCTGAACAGGAAAAACTTGTCTGGCCTCACAAACATACCAAGTTTGGCAAACCTGGTTCCACCCTTTAAATTGTTCAGGGGGGAGGGGCAGGCAGAGGGGAGGAGGAAACAAATTGTAGATTTAATGGGAAGAAATCATAAAACAGTGGCTGAAAGAAATACATCTAAAACATCAGCCATGAGTTAAATTTCATGCAATCAAAGTCTGACTGATTTCCTAAGATTTCAAGCTAAGACTTTTCTTCTAGTTGCGTGCACATTAAAGGAGGTTTTAGAAAGCTTTCTCACTGTTGCTAGTACTGACTCAGTTCTACCAGCATTAACAGTGTTGGCATTCCTACTGTGGGCCAGCGGATACTCACATTTTAATAATCCATCTCTCTAACAGCGAACACTAGATGACACTAGGACGCAGCAGCAAACAACCAGTCAACCGTGAAGCTCTCAGTGTCAAACAGTGGGAAAGATTTGCAAACTTTCTCTAATATGTACTATTGTCAAACAGGTACGTAGTACTGAGCAAATGTCCTGCTATGGTGTTAAGCGACAGAAAATGCCATTTTTCAGATGACACAAAACCAAAGGATGTGACCACTTGTTAAACAGCACATGGCTTTTTTCGTTTTGTTTTGTTTTGTTTTGCAAGAATAGAGAGCTAAGCCCTGGTGTCATGGCCAAGGGGTATGGCTACACTTACACCTGTACAGCACTGGGAGTTAAACCTGTCTTCGTACAGCTGAGTAGGGAAAGCGCTGCAGTCTGTCCACACTGCCAGCTGCCAGCGCACTGTCGTGGCCACATTTGCAGCATCTGCAGCAGCATTGGGAGTGATGCATTATGGGCAGCTATCCCAGTGTTCAAGTGGATGCAACATGCTTTTCAAAAGGAGGGGGTGGGTTGGAGTGTGACAGAGAGCGTGGAGGAGAGAGTGAGTTGATTTTTGGAGCCGACACTCTGTCAGCAGCTGCCTTGCAAGTTCCGACCCTCTCCCCCACCCCTCTCTCATTGATCGAAAGCAAATAGCCCTCTTTGCTTTTTTCCTCACAGACCAGATAAACAGCCGCTCCGAAACAGACCCCCCACTCCCGCCCGTTGCGCTGCTTCTCTTCATAAGCTCGCTCCTTCCCCCTCTTTTCAAACATACCCTAGCTGTGGGCATTCCAAAGGGAGCTCCCTGCCTCTGCTTTGTCACAGCAAATGGGAGCTGTGTTTATTTTTTTGATAAGCAGCTTTGGGAGCCCCAAGTTCACAACAAAACAAAGAGAGTTATCTTTAAAGGATTATGGGAAGCTTCCGGAGGTCAGTTACAGCGTAGTAAGATTATTCCCTGTTTACACTGGCACCCTAGCACTGCAGCAGCAGCGCTATACTCTTTATTCTCTTGTAGAGGTGGAGTACAGGCAGCGCTGTAGCCAGGGAGATACAGTGCTGTATGTGCCTTGCCAGTGTGGACAGGGTGTGAGTTACAGCGCTATAAAGCCACCACCAGTGCTGCAACTCTTAAGTGTAGCCAAGGCCCAAGTTCCAGTTTGGGTAATTACTTTTTACCCACCTACTTCCCCTCACTTAAGTTGAATCCAATAGTCTTCACTTCCCAATCTAAAAGTGTTGTGCAATTTTGCTGAATGGGGTTATGGTTACTCTATTCACAAGAGGATTTAATGATATGATCATATATATGTGGTTTGTCTATAATTCTGTAAAGCGCTATCAAAAACAATAATCCTGGCAAGTGCTTGGAGCAAAGTTGAAGTCCCACTGATTTCCACAGCTTTCTTTATGAGACGTGTATTCTGGTTGTTAGAGTTGCATCCTTGATGCTCATCTTACCCAAAGAATAGTTTTGACTCAATTTCTTTCCCATCTAGAAGTGGCAGCCCCAAACTCCCACCTAACTATAGAAACTGTTCAGATCATATCTCTTGGTGGGTGTCGTGCCAATGGAAAATAATTACAGAAAATTTCTAACAGCTGAACAAGTTTTATTAGAATAAGGAAAACAATATTATATATAAAGCCTCTCTTTTTCTCTTATTAATTCCCTGTAAAGATTCATGCCAACTATCCCATGTTACCTTTGTTCCTGCTATTGATTTAGAGACAAAGACGTACAGTGAATACTTTACAAGTTTTTTTTTTCCCCAATAACAGAAAATGGTGGTATTTTTCTCTCAAACATCACTTCACCCAAACTCATAATTCTCAGGTCCACATTATTTACACCTACAATCCTTGCATTTTCACTCGCCCACGCTTAGTTATGGTGTGTTATGAAACTCACATAAAACTGCACACACATATTATACCAAAAACCATTTAAAAACTAATTTTTTTATACCTCAGAAAAGTGATAAATGGCAAGACATTGTATGGACCCAATGATAGATATTGCACTGCTTCAATGAAGTTATGCAAACGAACACTACATAGCATATTCTATTTTAGATAACTATTTTATTGTATATATTAATCTCTTTTAAAGATATGCACTATTGGTCAAATCTGGGAGTTCTTATTCAAGCAAAACTCATTTTGCATGAGTAATGACTTCAGGATTTGAGTTGAGAATATTAAGAATTTATGGAGTGCTGACAGTGTGCTCTGTACAGAACACAGGGGAAAAACAGCAATGAATGAAATCCTGGCCGTATTGAAGTCAATGGCAAAATTTCCATCAATTTCAACGGGGACAGGATTTCATCCATGTACTTACCCCAGGAGGTTTACAGTGTGAATGTACTTTTAAGTGCTTTAAGACTACACACAACTTCTATAGGTCTTGGATTGATTTTCTGTAAAAGTGTTTTAGGTGCACTTGGTTAACATTTGACCTGTCTTAAAACATACCATGCTATTAGAACAATGACAGTTGTACACATCTTTTAGAGACAATACTCTACAATAAAGATGTAATTTATTAAATACCATTTAGCTGCTGCTAGAAATTTCTTGCTTGAAAGTGAGTATGAACAGGTTACATTTTAAAACTACTAGTATTCACATTTTCTGGGAGTATTCTGCATCTTCTCAGATTACATATCCAGCCTTTCAAAAGCAACACTTCTGAATAGATCTCCAAGGGAAAACACTGCTAAAAGATGCTATATGTGACACTCTGTTTCCTTGAAATCCTTGCCAGTCAAAGATGATGTTTCTCTGGGACTATATCTGTTGCACAGCGATACTATTTTGTGGATCTCAATATCATTCTTGAAATTAAATTTGACAATAAATCAGGTCTCGTAGTTTAGGCAAAATACTTGCTGAAAGAGAGCTGATACAGAGATATTAGCAGTTTCAGTAGCCAGAGTAATTCTCAAACATTCCCAGAGTTGGTGTTTTTCATCAGTTCCAAGGTTATTAGCTTTCCAAAGCCTCTTCTGGGCTACACTCCCTACTAAAGGTTTAGGTGGAGTGTGCCTGTGGTTTTCGACCCATGGTCCACAGACTATGTCTAAGATTTACAAAGAGTCTACGCTGCCAATTTGAAATTTTTTAAGAGGTCTGCAAATGAAAAAAGGTTGAAAATCACTGGTCTAGACACATCATGTTCTATTCTAAGTATCAGAATGTCTTGCCTTCAGTGGCTTTTTATGGAAGAAGTGGAATATCCAAAAGTTTCACTGCAATAAGAAATTTCTGCATTGCAAGATTTACACTTCGCTGTAGTTTAACTACTATAATAGATTAAGAGTAATATTCCAACACGGCATTTCTGATCCATTGAGGATTTTTTATAAAAAATTACAGGACTGGCTTTATTTTATGCAATGATGAGTGGGAGCCTTCATCTTGCACACACGAAAATCCGCTATTATTTTTTTCCCTCGGTTAATAGCCATGTGGTTCCAGATATCTTCAGAGTGGTTGGATTCACAACTAGATCAAATCAGGTATTCATCATGTCAGTTAGAAATAAAAATTCATATAGTTAGGGCACAATATCTCCTTTTCAAATGATGCCTAAAATACTGAAAAATAAACCAGCATATACTGTAAACTAAAGAAGGTAGAACTAATCAAAAGCGTGGCATATTAACTAATCAAAAGCGTGGCATATTAACATAATGACATTACAACAAACTGACAAATTATATATTCAACTTTGATTAGAATTTTATACAGAAAATTAATCTTATTACAGAATACATTTTGTGGTCTCCAGTCACGTATTCAGATGTTCATATAAACCACTTGGGCACAACTGAAGAGGTGGCAAAGGCACTCAAAACACTGAATAGCAGCAAAAGGCTAGGGCTGGACGGTTTCCCAGCAGAGCTCTACAAAGAACAGAAAGACATGTTATTTATTCTCAGAAACAGCCAGGCACTGAGGAACAATTGGATAAATCTGAAGCAAAGAACAATTTTATTCATTGTGATTCTCAAAGCATGGTAAATTCCAGAGAACCGTACTACTTATCTGTGTTCATTAATAAATGTTGATTGTGTGGTTTGGGTAGAAGTACTGGTTAGCCAGTATGTTACATAAAGTTATTTGTGTGGTGGGCTAAACAACAAATACTGTATGGGAGGAGTATGTGTGACAGCCCTTTTGGCTTGTCTGCAGAACTCAGAATCTGTGCACCAAATTCAGACTTGATTTAAGGAGGTGCATGCCAGTGATTTCTGTAGAGTTATGCAGGGTTTCAATGGGGTGCTGTGTTCAGTTACCTGGTACTGAAAAGGAAATACGGGTGGTCCTTTAAAGGCAGAAGATTCTGAATAATAAAATACTCCAATTATTAGACCTAATCTAAATAATAACCACGCATTCAGTTTCTAAGTGGTAGGCTGAATTGAAGCAATGCAGTGGAAATTCAGTATTTTGTATACTTCTACTTGAATTTGATGAGACTATTATACTTCACTATAATGTCCAATATTCTCAGATATTTGTATGGACTAAAGGAACTCTGATGGATCTCTCATATCACAAACAGACCTAATCAAAATTATATCCATATTTTCAATGTAAGCTGCCTATTGGAAGAAAACAGTAAAAGCTATAAGGAAAGAGTGCTTACTATGGAGCCGTCTTCTGAGGAATGTGAGCCCTGTTTAAAAAAACAAGGGAAACAGTTATTTCTCCCCACATGTAAAATGGTTTTTAATTTATGGTATGAGGGTTTGACTCTCTATTCTGAGAAAGTGGATTGAAACTGCTGTAATCTCAAAGACAAAGTTGCATGGACATAAAATGGGACAAAATGGAGCAGTAGATCAGGCTCACCTACTTTATCTAAAAATCCTTGCTAAATGGAATGAAAGAACATTTATTTTGTTTCCTTTCATTCAGCTGCCTTACATTACACACAGGCCTGGTGTTCATAATTCAACAAGGATGTTGAAAAACTTTGGGAGGGTTCAAAGAAGATGCATGAGACTGGGTAAAAGATTATAGAAAACATGCCTTATAGTGAAAGACTTGAGGAGCTCAATATCTGTTGAGTTTATCAAAAGAAGATAAGGTTAGGGATGACTTGATTACAATCTAAGTATCTACACGAAGAACAGAAATTTCATAACTGAGGGATCTTCAGTCTAGCAAACAAAAATATAAAAAAAAGTATAATGTATTTAAAAAAAACTTCTGTGATTACAGGTCTGTGAGGAAAAGCAACCTAAAATTTATTTGTGATGGCCCTCTGCACTGGTGTGAATTCCACCATTACATGAGCCAACTACTGTGAGCTATGTAGTCTTAATACAGGACAAAAGTCTGCTACAGTAAGATTACAAATCCAAGTATTTTCAAAATGGCAGCCACTATTTTTTTTCTGCAAGGAGACCAAACTATTTCATTCTGGTTAATGAAAACGGGAAGTTGTTGTTGAATGACTCTAAATTTTCTGTCAGATGTGATTCCTTATATGGGATTACTATAGTGTCATTATGGTTTGAAACTGAAGGAAGTCTTCATTGAAATATCCCATGTCACAACTAAAGGTGCCATTCAAACAAACAACCATGCCTCAGAGTATCGTCTCATGAGTTTGCTGCAGCCTCTGCACTGAAGGCACTTAGACTGATACCAAGAATATAAAGTTCTAACCACAATTCTATTATTTACATGAAAAGATGGTGCCTACAGACTGAACATGCAGACCTGGAGTGTGCCTGCATTATAAACGAGACCCTCTGGTGATTATGCATGACTAGTTTGAGACAGAACTATATTACACTACACATGTGTTGATTTATTGAGTGGCAGAATAGATTAAAACTGTAATGGGTCCCCACTGTGATGTGCAGCATTTGTGCTACTACTCCATTGCAGAGCACGAACATCCAGTATTCTAATGTATTTTTTATCCAGAGTAAAGTAATTCTTGAACATATTTCTCACATCAGAACTGATAGATATTGTTTGGATTAGGTCTATGTTTTCACTTTACTGAAAGAAAGTGGTAAATACTATGGGGAAAACAAGACTTACATCTCCACCAGACTGCTTTCCTCCTGAAGGTAAACCCTGTAAAAAGGTACAAACCGGTTATTTTAGTGTAAAGGAGTGTCTTTAACTACAGTTCAGTTTGAGGAACAGATATTTGTACTTTCCTGCTTAATGGAATGAAAACAAAAAACAGGAGAGTGAAAATATTGTGTTTCCTTTCATTCCACAACCCTACCTTAGAACAACACACTAAAGTAGAGTGAGAAACCTAAAGTAGTCTTACCTGGCCATTGGAAGTGTTGTTGAATGAGATAAATGCTCCACCCTTTAAAGAAACCAGAACTGAGTCAATTTCTTGTGAAGAGACTTGATTAAGTGCCATACTTCATTCAGGGTATTAAAAAAAAAAAAAAGAGAGAGAGAGAAGACCCCTGTCTGTGCTTAACTGCTTAGTGAAGTGTAGAGTAAGCAGAAAATGTACAGTCTCTTTCATATTACTTCACTCCAGCAATTTACACTATGCAGTCTTTACGTGAAGGTTCTTTGAACATTTAAATTCAGGGGATGTTGATCCGTTTACATCACAACAGGAGGAGAAATGATTGTTTTTCTGATGAAAGTAGCCAAAATGAAAGACAGCTCATGTCCTGCGATGGAGTAAGTATAATGATTAGAGAGGCTTTTATCAGCTGTGGAAGTATGAAGGATGGAGATTCTAAGGAAGATGAGATAACTCATGTAGGAGTTTAGATCTGATCGGAAGGTGACATTCCAAATCAGTTAATCAAATAACTTCAATCTCTATGTAACCATGTTCACTGTACACCACAAGTGGAAGTAATTTCTGAAACCTGAATGTTCATTCACTAGGAAGCTCTTTGGAAGGAGATTTTAAATTCAGTAGAGAATGTGTTATTACCTGGACATTGGCACTACTGCTGTTTGTGCTAGAGGACTCATTCTGTAAAGAAAACAAAAATGTGAGAACTATATTGTTCTCTGTGAGAACAATTATACTACCATAATTTTACTGGAAGATTTCCCCCAAAATGTCATACTATACGGGCTAGAGGCCAGTTTTGCACTCGTTTGCCAATAGTGCGTATTGGGTTCTCCACGCATATGCACACAACATTCTATCTAGAATGCACTTGCAGCAGGATGTGCTCTGTCTCCACTGGATGGATCTGCCTCAGAGCTCTTCAGGTCATTAACAATATTTATTCTGTTCTGAGGGTTCATCACATAAAAGAGACTCTGAATACTACTCTCTTGGCATATATCACCTTGGGTCTTTTATCCTGAAAAACTACTACTTGCCAGGAGACATCTTATGGAAACTGGTGAATACGGTCCAGTGACCTTGTATCCCTGTCTTTAGTCACTGATTTAGGTGACAGCTAGGGTGTGGAATATTCACAGCTCTGAACAACATAAGTTTTGCCAGCATATGTGGTAGTGTAGACATAGCCTTAGCATATGTCTACCCTTAAAACTGCTAGCATTACAACAGCTTTACTCAGACAAAATTCTGGGGGAAAAACAAAACAAAACAGGTGTTGCTTTACCTGTCCATTGTAACTGCTTCTACTTAGAGCACGAGATGTATCCTGTGGAAAGACAATGAAATGAGCTAGTAATGCAAGAAAATTTTGACATGTACACTCAGGCACAATGCCTCATTTTGGGCTATATTTTTATTTGTTCCGATATCCGGAGACCTTTTGGCCTATAAATTAAACGGTACAATACATAATTATAATATAAAGGCTTATTTGTACATAATTCCCAGGTCCACACCTCCCATGTTTGTCGAGCGCAACAACTGTACAGCGCTCCTGAGCACTGCTTGGATGAAATAATTCTACTGCAGTTTAAATGTCCACTAATTTCAGTATGTCCAATTCTGCAAGATGCATGGAAACCGAGGGTGTCCTGAAGCCTACAGCAAGACCTTACAAGATCAGGCCTTCTCCTAAACCTAACTCTCTGTACAGTAAAATTACTCTTCAAATATTATAAATCACGTGTTCATTTTCTTAGAGGCATACTAGAGCAAATACCCTAAATACGAGGAAGAAAGTGTGCTTACCCGGGAAACAATAACCTTGTTGCCTGCACAGTTGGATGAACTCTGTGGAAAAAAAACAGAAGACAGTTATTGTCTTGTAGAAGTAACGAGATGGTCCATTCACCTATACAAAGACAAAATTCCCTGGGACAGATTCTGCCTAGATTTACCCTGGCTTCCACTAGGTGAAAGCCCAGGAGCAGAGCCCTGATAGGGTAAATGCAGCCAGAGGAGAACTATTTTTTTTAAAAAATGGCATATATGTAAATTTAAATGAATGCTAATTCTGGGTGACACAAGAGCTCAAGGTGCTCATGTGCTGTGTGCATTTGGAGGGTGAGTTCTCAGGGAAGTATTCAGTCAGAGTACCTGGGTTTGAGTACTATATGAGTACTAAAAATTGAAGTAGTCTATATTTTGAACAACTATGCAGCAGCATTAAAAGCTGATCAATATAATTTCAAATAGCTTCAATCTTTATATAAATGATCAAATGAATGGTAAAAAACCCATATACCACACTATTGGCCCAGATTTTTTATGTTAAAGCATTCAGTTAGTAGGAACCACCTCAGCACAAGACCTTCAATGCTGTGGAGAAAGAAAGAGCTTACCTGACCACTAACCTCATATATAGAGAGGTGACACCAGGTGGCCTGCCCCATAGCACCCACTCCTGACCTAGTATGGTGCTGCGGGCAATCCGTGCCTCAGTTTCCCTTTCCCCAGGACATGTTAAGAACTCCACAAGTTCAAAACTGTGTAAGGCAAAATTCCCTTGCTGGGATTTTATTTTACTAGATAAAAATAAACTTGAAATAAAGTCTCACTCCTTGGCTGTAGGGCTACATAGCCCTACTGCTTGGAGCCTACAGTCTCAGAGAGTTCCTGTCCCATAAGGTAGTGTCTCTCTGTGAGCATCTCCCTACAGCTTGGCCCTGATAGCCGTTTATCCAACTCAGCTTCTTATTATTCAATTATATGCCTAGGTAGGCTCCTTCCCATTGAAATTAACTTTTTGAGAGGATTCTGTGGCCACGCTTCCCATGAAGGGGCCAGCACCTTATGACAAGGAGTCAACCTGGAAAGACATCAATTGTTTATGTGTTAAAGAACTTATTTAAACAGAATAAAGTTACATAAATTTGCCTCCTCTTGTGCAACGAAAAGATAGGAGATTGCGTACCATGGGCCTGGTTCTTTATTGCCTTGTATCTTGGCTAGTCGTTTATATTGCTGTAAAATAGATTCCAAATTAATCTGGAATCCTACCATTCTGATCTGTTACCATTGTACATTCTTTGAACAATGTGCAACACAGAGGACCAGGCACAATTTTGTCTCCTGTTATTCACTCATCTCAGGCTACTGAAAGGCTTCCTAGAGTTGCAGGGAGGTCTCATTGAAAATGACAGTAAAATGGACACTGGTACATTTTGAGCCAAAATTCTTTACTGGCATAAATTGGCGTAACTTCACTAAAAGCTTTTTAATGAGGGTTTCATTTGACCATGGTTAAATAAATGTTAAAGATCACATAATACAAGTGTTGTCACATATATAATAGTTTAGAAATTCCAATATTATTTCAAATATTTTCATGAGTTTTTATTTGGGATTTAGAGACATTCCCTTTGGTGTTTTCAATGAAAACACTGCAGCACTGTGCTAGTGCCTGAGGAAAAAAGTGGTTGTGTCTAGAGACAGAAGTGACCCTGGCTAGTAGTTTTCACAGCTGAATGAAAGGTGAAAATTAGGAGAACGTATGCAGAATGATGAGTAAATTAGTGCTCATGTACTAAGATGCAAGTTGGGACAAAAACTTAGACACTGGAGAAAAAAGTACTCACCTGATCACAATTACGGTTACTGCTGCCTGAATTACTTTGTGAACCCTGTAAAGACACCTGAAATCAGTTATTTCCTCATAAAATGGATTGCTTAAATACAATGGACTAGTTCTTGGAGCCTGTAGTTTGGAAATTAAGGTCACACAAATAGAAAGCTTTGGTAGTATAAAGAGTCCCTAAAGTCTAAGGTTTGTGATAAGGAGTAAAATAAGACCTTAAGAAGCAAAATGAAGAGCCATTTACCTGGCTACTGCCATTGCTCTGTGAGGACGATGATCCAGTCTTTAAAGTAAACCAAAAATAAATTATTTCTTAGTAAAGGGGATGGGTTCACTATGATTTTATTAAGGAAAAGAACCCTATTGATATTTATTTAGGGGAAGGATGGATTAAGGAATGGTGAATACTGCAGACGATGATTATGTGACTTAAATGTAAACTGAAAAAAGTAACAAGGTAAATACCGGGGAGCAATAAACATCCTTTTTTAAATGCCCCACACTGCACTCAGATGCCCAATTTTGAACAGTCTCCACAGAAAGTATCATTTTTCAGTAAAAAGTCCGTTTAAGAGAATGGTATTAAAAAAATGGAGCACTCCATTCCCTTCTATTGCATTAATATAGTGAATGGCCATGAGTTTGTCACATGGGAACTCGGAAGCTTCAAGGAAGTTAATTTTAATGAATGGTCTAAAGTGAAGGTTCCAAGACGGTCAACATTCATCCATGAGGAGGAACTCTGATCTACAACAGTAATGTCAGTTTTGGCATTTCAAGGAGACAATGGCTCATACCTGGGTCAGACAGCAAGATGGCTTTTCTAACTATAGGGAAATACAAAATGTATAACAAAGAATGGGTGAAATCCTGGCCCCACTGAGGTCAATGGAAGTTTTGCCATTGACTTCATTGAGCCCAGGATTTTATGTTCTTACATTATACTTTGGTTACTGGCAGAGAAACTGACTTTATAGCTCATTACAACAATTTGTAACCTAACTCTCCATTGTTCTAGGACTGCAGAGGTGTTAACTGCCCACTTCATCTTATCCTTAACAGTCTGTTCCACCTTGTATTTAGCTGTGACACTGTTTACCTTCTCTAAAGAAGAGCTCTGTGAAGCTCAAGTTTCTTCCACCAACAGAAATTTGTCCAGTAAAACATATTACATCAGCCACCTTGTCTCTCTAGTAGCAAATAATATAATTCAACCTCTAATTTTCTATATAACTTCATCCTTCAACAAAAATTCCCACCCAACAGCTAATGGATACAGTGCAAATTATAGTGAAGTGTTCCAGTACCAAGAGGCATGCTGGAATAAATTTCCATGTGGTAAGTGGAGCTTAAAAGGGTGCAGCACAGGTCACTCGGAGTGGCGAGTGCAAGGAAGTAGACCTGCACAGATAGTTCCTGCTGGGGGACAGAAGTCCTATGCTACCTGGAACAAACCTCAATAGGGAGCTGCAGGCCAGCTCCAGAGAGAAAGCAGAACGCCTGCCCACGGGAGAAGGAGTTGAGCTCCTGGACACCTCTCAGTTGAAGGCATGTTGTGAATTAACAGCTGGGCCCACACTGGGCCTCCAAGGAGACTGAATGTGGTAGGAAGTGATCCAGGGAACAGGGATGGTGATACTCTTGCCCAGGCTGCATGCCTGAACTGACAGTCCCAGGGCCCCAGGTTGGAATCTGGAGGAGCGAGAGAGCCTGGGTTCCCCTAATGCTGACCACAGACATGAGCCACAAGGGGAACTGTGGACTAGTGCTTGCCCCACTCAGGGCACAACCCACGCCCAATACGGGGCCCTGGAATTCTGTCTTTGCTAATGTTCTATTCTCTGGTCACTTGTCTTTCAGTTCTCTGGTGCTGAGGAGCTGCTTCTTCACCAGCACCCAGCACAGTGAGGGTCCCTCTCTTCTTGTGCTTAACATGAGTTCCAAAATATAAAAATACTAGTGGGTATGGCTTTAGTGTAGTCATGATGCCAGGAGCCAGGGACCAGAGACTTAGCTAAGTTTGGGTCCAGTAGAGGGGGCCAAACTCACTGCCTCAAAGGGGCAACATTGGTGTTGGGAAATCACTGTGAAAGGATCCTCCACCTACTTCCTTCCCCACACCTCCTCTTACAGGTGGGACAGGGGGATGATCTGTTTCAGGGCCAGCTCTATTATTTTTGCTGCCCCAAGCAAAGAAGCCCAAACAAACAAAAAAACCAAAAACAACTACAAAAAAAACACCACCACACACAAGCTCGGACTGTGCTGCCCAAAAATTGATGGAATGCCGCCCCTTAGCATGTTCCACCCCAGGCACATGCTTCCTCTGCTGGTACCTGGAGCCGGCCCTGATCTGGATCTACAATTTAATTAAGTGAAAAAGAAACTGCCAAGTAAGTTAGGTGTTCTTCAAATTTTGCCCTAAATCATTTAGGCACTTTAGTGACAAGTCAAATTCTCTAAAGTTATGTAGGGGTGTGTGCGCTTTTTTTAAAAACTAAATCTAATGAGGTTTGTACATACTTTTCGGAGAAATTGTTTGCAGCAGTGTTCCACCGTTTGAGAACAAGAAATTAAATTTATGACACATTTCATTACTAGAACCAGTTTAAGGCTAACCTTAAAAACAATGGAGAAAGTTTACTCACCTGGTGGCAGGGATTGCTGTTGTATGAAGTACCCTGTGTAAAAAGACACCCAAATCATTCATTTCCTTGCAAACAACTTATCTTTCCTCCTGAAGCTTCTAGTCTCAACCCGTCTTTTTCACTATTAACTCCACTATATTCTTTTACCTAGTTTCACTATCACTACTTTGATCTCATATTTGACTCTCTTTTTCTTGTCACGTAGCCAGGTTCTCACTATTCAATACAGTGTTACTGAACCTGAGCTCATTTCAGGTGTGCACACGGGGAAATGAAATTCTAATGAACGGTTGTCTTTGACCAGGAAACTACTAATTCAACTCTCATTCTTGAGGACTCAGCCTGAGAGAGTATTTGTGATTGTAGTTGTGTTAAATGAAGCAACATTTAGGTGAGAAATAGTCACACATCTGTACTTGTTTGTGATTTTAGAGGAGTAGAGAATCCGAATTCAGGTACTTATGAACTATATGGTTAATGATTAGTCTCAAAATGGATGGGTCATTAACTGTACCTATTATTTATATACTAGTGTCTAACTGAGGCCATTCCTGTTCAGTACAATAGCCAAGGTTCCATCTCTCCGGTTCTCTGCACTGTATAATTTCAGGCACAACAATGGAAATAAAAAGCTCCTACTTCAGTTAATGGGCACAATCCAATTTATAACAAAATGTTTTAATACTAATAACAAATTGAGACAAATCTCCACATATAGAGGAGGAAAGGGACTTACCTCTCCACAACCTGTACTGATACCGGAGACAGACAATCCACCCTGCTGGGAAAAAAAAATCCCAACAATTTATTTTCATTGTAGAAATGATGCTTCAAGCAGATAAATATACAGGATTCTGTTTTGAAGGAGAGAAGCACCAGAGGATAGTGAGTTCTCCAACTTACCTCCCTTTATCTTGCCATCCTACACTATGGAAAGATTTACCTTTCAAAATGAAAGTGGAGAAGGTACTTATACATTTAGGGCCTGATCCAATGTCCACTTAAATCCATGGAAAGTCTCATTGACTGCAGTGGGGTTTGGACCTGGGATAAAATTTTCAGAAGCACTTGAGTGACTTAGGAAACTAACTCCTATTTTCAAAAGAGACTCAGGTCACTTTAGGAGCTTAAGTCTCATTGAAAGTCAAACGGGATTTAGGCTTTTAAGTGTCTAAATAATTCTTGAAAATGTGAGTCAGGGTCCTAAGTCACTCAGATGACTGAAAATTCTACCCCTGGCCCTTGGTTGTGAAAACACTGAAAACAGATGTTACTCTTCTGCAATGGCAGCTTTTGTATAGAGGGCACTGGGGACACTGCCCCAACAAAGTATGCAAGTCCACACATATAGAATGTATGTGAGAAAGAGCACACGCATGTGACTAAATACGAATCGCAAACACAGCAAATCTATAGCAGCCCGCTACAAATTTGCAGTGTTTGTCATTTGTATTTAGTAACAAGGGGTTCTCCAACACCACCACTCCTCAGGCACATGTGTAGTTAAGGTCTAACCAAAGGTGAAGCCAACACTGATTTTCAGTGGGGTTTAGGGTACTGGATTCACTTCCCAAGCCACAACCTGCAGTGACTATAGAGTGTCACTAGAGTGTTCATATCTTACTGACCCACGTTAAACCCTGCTGAGGGCCTAAAACGTACCTAGTACTGAATGGATATAGTATCCTTTCAACCAGGACTATGCTAATATGCTCTAGGTACCCTTTAGAGCAGTGATTCTCAACCAATGGTCCTTGGGCCGCAGCTGCAGCCCATGTGACATCCTCAGGACGATAATATATATACATACTACCTATATACATATATGGAATGTGGATGCAGCCCACAACACACAGAGAGCTGCAAAGTGGCCCACAATGGTAAATAGATTGAGAACCACTGATCTAGAGTGTGCCAGCAGGGCCAACATGGAGAAGTTAGCTTGCAACAGTTTTAGAGCACTCTACAGTTAACTCCCCTCCAGTCCACATATACACTTCAGGGACCAGCTTCATATGCCCTGGTGCAGACTCCAGGGGCCAGGTAGGTTATTCACAGGACCAGACTTTGTTTTCCCCCCCTGCTCTGCACCATTTGCTCCAAAGCTCAGCTATCACTGCTCTTCTGGTGAAAATGCATTACTAGATCTTTCAATGCCGTTCAACAGGAAGAAACAAGAAGCCAAGAAAGTCATGTTTGACAGAGACAAATAACATCAAATTCTTTGATGATATAAATTGTCATAGCGTTATTGATTTCAATAGCATGGTGCCTATTTACCTCAGCAGAGAATTTTGCCCATAGATTTTGACATAATTTCAGGGCACTAGTGAAGAAGAGTGCAGTGATCTGCCTATGTTGTGACGGTTCTAGTTTGGACCAGTTGCAAACAGCATTTCTGCATTTCTGTATCCCCTACCATCAGCCCTCTCTCTATATTAACCTAGAGTAATTTAACCCCGCAACAACAAATTCTACCAAAACTGAAAGGACATAATCCAAACAGTAGGGAAGCGATTGATTACTCAGAAGATAATTAAGAGCGAGGAGAAAAGATTGCTTACTTTGCTGCCCTGTGAGATTACTTGGCTGCTCTGTGAGAAAGTGGACTGATCCTGCGAAGGAAGCAGAAGCCATTTATTTCATTTGCAAAAAAAAAGAAAAGAAAAAAAAGAAGAAGCATATTTGAATACTATACTATTTGTGCAAGGGATGTCTGTTGGTATTTTCCTACTTGTGAAAGGAAAGGAACAGGTGGAGAACATTGTATTAGTGACCTTTGACTCCACTCCACTGATTTAATATGGGACCTGCAGAAGTTAAAGTGATGTTATGTTGTGTTTTGAGCACACAGAAACCGTTTTGATTTTCAGATGGAAGAGTGTGGTTCATTTAAATTGTATTCATGTGACTATATGGAGTCTGTGTAGTTAAGTGCACCTGAGCCTTTAATGAGGTATGAGAGATCCATGATCCCATCAATGGAATGACCATCCTTTAGATTTTGGTCTGAGCTAGTAAGTTTTCTTATGAGTGCTCAACTACTGCAAGCAACATTCAGGGGAAAAAAATGAGAGAAAAATAAATATGCTTTACCTGGCTTTGTGAGGGGGACTGATTTCTCTAAAGAAGCCAGTTATTTTTTTGTGAAAGGATAAACCACATGATTGCATCCGTACAACATTTAAGAAAGAATCTAACTATGAAATGATTCTTGGCATTTGAATAACACAGAGGACATGACTAGAATTGCAAAAGGGTTGGAAACTATATGATAGCTTCCCTAAGCAACAGTGACCCTAATGCAAATAGGTGTGTTTTTTTTAAAATGTGCTTGTCTGAAAATAATTTGGGAAAAACTGGGAGAGGCTAAAAAGTTGAAAGAGAAAGAAACAGAGGAAGTGGAAACTGTTTCAGAATTATTCAATAATAAACAAAGTTAGGACAGGAGTTAAAAGAGGACAGTCTGAATAAGCAGAGAAGTGAAAAATGGTTCCTTGGTTTTTAAATTAATTGTATGAACCTCAGCAACTTGAATACATATGTAAGTTAAGATTAAATTAACATTAATGTTAGACAGAAACAAGAAACCGTGGAGGTTCTAGCTGTTATTGATCTGTATATATGGAGTTCTGAGAGGAACAAATAACCATAAAGGGATTTATCCACTGCATGGATACATCTGTTAACTGTCAGTAATTACTCAGCATCCTTCTGCTCTTGTTTAAGAGCAACACAAATAATTGCAGTCAACCCAATGACTTTGGACCATTTGTATTGGCTCACCACAAAGGCGCATGGTTTGCTAGACTATTCATAGAAGTAAATTTGATTGCTGTAGTTATATAAATTCCCCCCCCCTCCTTCTTTACAGCTCTCACACCACCAATGGTACCAATATACTAAATCTGTCTTTTAAGATTTTGGCTGCTTAGAAGTTTGCCATGCTTAAAAGCAAAACAAAACAAAACAAAAAAACACCCCCCCCCCCACAGAATGGATATAAAAGTACATACTTGGCCTTTGGTATTGCTGTTCTGTGAGAGAGAAGATTGACTCTGTAAAGAAACCATCAGTAATTAATCAGTAATTTTGTTGTGAAAAGGCTTGATTAAATGCCATAACTGTCTCAGGAAAAGATACCCATCTGTACTTATCTGGATGGCGGAAGGAATATACAGAGAATGGTACAAGCTTTGTCTCTGTTCCATTAGGCTACAGTATGGAAAGTTGAGAGTATACTTCTACGAAAGGGTCATATCTGGTGAAATAACACCATTTACTGAATGATAATCATATCTCCTCCAGAGAAAATATACTGAGTGGCTTTGAATCTATACAGAGGCATAGAAGAGGCAAATTCTAATGAACATTGATGTGCCCAAGTGTGTGTACATTCAATGATCATTCTTTAGGTGTCAATCTGAGCTAATAGCATCTCCTAGGAAAGTCAGACAAATGTATATACACAGGTTATTTAACTACAGAGCAATCTGAAGTGTTTTGCCAGAATATTAACCTGATGAGAGTTTTCCTTGAGTTAACAGCTGTTGGATAAGCCCCTATTTTACTTTTCACCATTGACAGGCAGCAGCGACAATACATTCTGTCTCATAAAGCTTCCCACACTTCTCCAGTGCAGTGGGTGAGGTGCAAACTGCTACACTCCTATAAAGGGGTACATCATACACTTGTCCCACCATGGGGAGGGCAGAGTCATGGTTAACTTATGCTCCTTCCTATCTGCTCTTTCAAGGTACAGTGCTCCCCTTTGTGAAGGGGCAGCAATTCTGGTCATTCTTTTTGCGGTAATCCTTCAAAACACTCTCTCTGCCCCTCCCCCCACTGCATGACTGTGTAACGACCATCCAGAATCTAGCCCTGCATCTCTGGTTAACATGAGAGGCACATCAGGACAAATCTTTAAACACAGTGGTAAGATTGTGCTTACCAGTTTACAGATAATTATGTTGTAGGAGGATGAACTCTGTAAAGAAACCCAACAGTTACTTCCGTGATGCAGGGTTGTTTGAATACAACCACCATTTAAGAAAAGAAAACGATTTGCATTTATCTACACAGTTAGGAGAGAGCCTGCAGAGAGTTGCCTACTCCTTATTTTGCTCCTACTGATCACCACCAGACACCAAAAGCAAAAATACCCTGGATAATTATGGGCCAAATTAGTGAATTATACATTGGTCTATATGAAGGGCATTGCCAAGCCATACCAATCTAGAAGAAATTGCCAGGGGGAATGTGTCACAACCAGAGCGCTTTGACACTGCCTGGTGTTTAGAGAGGGGAAAGAAGGTATGGTCCCAACTTGTACTCCTCTCTCCAGGCCCACTTTGGGTAGTTTGTAGCCCTGAGGGCTCTAGGAGGCACAATTTCAGTACAAATCCCAAAATCTCCCTATGCTGGTCTAGCTCTGCAAAATGTCCTATATAAATTGCAGTGTACACCTAAGTACTAAGGCCAATATTTTCAAATCTGTTTGGATAGGCCTCCAAATCCATATTATAGACATCTAAATAAAACTGATGACTTTCAGAGGTGATGAGCATCTTTAGCTACCACTCATGTCTATAGGAGAGTTGGGTGCTCAGCACCTCTGGAAAAATCAGGCCACTTTTCTGTAGGTGCCTTACTTTGGATAAAAATTTGAAATCTGTGTGCCTAGAGGACTTCGGGGCAGATTTTTTAAAGGCAAAAATAAGAGTAAGGTGTCCACTGACTTTCAATAAGAGATGGGAGTCTAACTATTCCATGCTCCTTTGAAAATTTCCCCCTTGGTATATATGGTTTCCACATAGAAAGTTTCCTGCCCTGAAGTCACTCCTCAGGGGATGTATCCTATGTTTGGATAACAGTCTTCTCCCTAATGGGCCAACTACCCCCATCTCCATTTTTTTTTTAAACAGTGAGAAAATTCTGGTCTTTCGAGCACCCCAATTCAGTCTTGCAATGCAATGTAAACACACATATTAGAGTTATACTGTGGAGAAATGCCTTACTGACCTGGGTAAGGAAAATATAAATAAATATGAACATAGAGTAGGAAATTAATTTTTAAACAATTTGTGTCTCAGCAGTTTTACAGCCCGGTTTATTTGTATTTTTCTTCTATTTAATTGAAACTTTAAAAAACAAATTAAAAATGTCAGTGTAATAAATAATAATAATTGAACAACCTTTCAACTTGGTAATAAATCATATAATGGCTAGTAAACTCCACCTCTGGCCAAGGAGTTGTTTTCCTTCTATACACCTTGATTTTCAGCCTCAGAGTTTACTCAACCCAGGATATTGTTATTACCTCACAAAAAAGGAAGAACCCTGTACTTATCATTTAAGTAGCCACCATCATCCTCTAGATTTCTCTATTACTTTATCCATAGTAATGCTACCTTTCAACAAAAGCTGCCACACAACAATTAATGGAAGTAGTAAATAAATGTTTTGTTGCGAATTGGAGTAAGAGGCGAGTTAGGTAAAAACACAAGTACAGCGGGAGGAAGTAGGGAAGGGAAGAATACTCACTTGATCGCAAGGATTGACTATCTGTCCACCCTGGGAAACCTAAAATAGAATTAAACAATGGATAAAAGATTAGGGAAGCAGTTTCAAAATTCTACTGTTCCTGCTCAAGTCAATGGCAAAGTTCTTAATGTGTTGCTTACAGAAATATTGCTGCTGCCATAGAAACAGTGTCCACTCTACAAAATGCCCAGAAGCCAATTTCCTTTTGATGAGAAACTGTTCATATAGTATATTGTTTCAAGAAAAGAAACCATACTATACTTATGATATGAAAAACTAGATGAGGTTCAGTTTTCCCTCCTGTTATTCCACCACTCTTTACCTAGTGCCAGTTATATATTCAGAGAAAATGTCATTTTATAGAATAAGTTCTGTTTGATTTTATAGTATTTCCAAGGGGTCCAAATGATCCTGTTCACCAAACACCGATTTGTCTTAATACAGATTTGCCACGGCCTAATGCAAAATGAAAACATTTAATTATAGATTTTTTTTAAAAAAAGGAAAAAAGCCATGGTATACAACCTTAAAATAAAAATCATGTGCAATTATGAGACAAATCTTCATTTTACAACATAATGTTATTTAAAACCATTTAAAAAACCAAATAATCCCTTCTAGTGACCATTTATAGAGCCAAATAAGACAAAAAAACCCCAAACCAAACAAACAACGAAACAATACAAAAAACCCATGAAGGGATCTCTCTCCATACTGGGCTGGCAAATGTATTAAAATATCCTTCAAGTAACTGTTTTTTGCCACGAAAGTTATAAACACATTGGGCCAGATTCTCAGCTTGTGTAAACTGGTGTAGCTATTTCAGTGAAACTGACAATCTGGCCCATGGCCTTACTGATTATAACAGGGAAGAAGAGTAGAGGGCAGGTGACTGTTTGCCTTGTAGGTAAGATTACATATAATCCAGAAGCCATTTATCTCCGTATAGGATATAAAAGTATGATGTAATCCTTTAATAAAAGTAATGGGCATAATCTAATTGCTAATTAATTAATTGCTCAGTTACAAAGAGACATGATGACACAAACTATAAATACAGAAGGGAAAATCCTCATTTGAGTATGGACTTTCATCTCATATGAGGAAGAACTCTGTAGAGAAATCAAACTAGTCATTACCATGTAAAAGAGCTTGTAAACTTTCAGGTTACAATTTTGACTTGTAACCTGCAAAATCTTTTTAATACTGAATAAAATGGAGGACCAGAATCCTCAGCTGGTACAAATCAATCTATCTTCATGGACTCCTGTGGAGCTTTGCAGGTTACACTACCTTGTGATCTGGCATTGGAAGATGTGCAGGCCTAGATGCTTAAGGTCACGTAGATATTGAGAGCACTAAAGAATCAAAGGTTTCCATATTGTATTGTTACTAAAAATAATGGATTAGTCTTGAGTCACTAATTTATAGCATCTTTGACTTGCTGAGACCACTGTCAGATAATCTTAAACATCCCCTAGCTCTCTGTTCATAATTTGTCCATTTTCAATGAAGGTTCCCATTCAGCTAATCCACTGGAGCTGAATAAGCATTCAGTTCACTTAGAGACATGCTGGGATGAAACTCTAAACACAATCAGGAAAGCGTGCTTACTTGTGAATGGATAATGCGGCTGCCATATCCAGAATTGACCAGGATCTGTAAAGAAACCAGGGGCTATTGAATTGAAATTGTTTAAATGAAATATACTTTCAGGAAAAGAATGCTTTGTACTTCTAGTTCTGGGGTAGATCTTCAGATGCGGCTGATATATGCTTTGCATATATGCTCAGGAAGCAAGCTGGCAGGTCCCTAGCATAACTTAGGATATGTCTACACTAAGAGCTGGAAGCGTGATTCCCAGCTCATGCAGACACTTTCACACTAGCTCTCATTGAGCTACTGTGCTAAAAATAGAAGCATAGCCATGGTAGCACAGGCAGTGGCACAGGCTAGTGATACTGAGTATGTACCTCACAGGCTTCAGGTGGGGTTGTACTTGGCACAGCTAGCCTGTGTTGCCACATGATGAGAGCTAGCACAAGTATGTCTACGTGAGCTGGGACTCACACCTAGCTCACAGTGTAGACATAGCCTTAGAGTGCCTGCTACTACAGCCCTTTGTGGCCGACAGTGCCACAGTGCTCAGCTTGTTGGTGCTTGGGGGAGTGGGGGAGGTTGGAGCCTTGTTGCAATGTGAATAGGGATAGAGCTGCCCTTGAACGAACTGTTACTCTGTGTCACCTTTATGTGGTCCAGGATAGGTTGGGGACGAGCCTTTATCTCCCTCACCCTCTCTGCCTGGGCCTTATATGGATGCATAGTATCTGTCCTTTGATCATTTTATCTAGGGTAATGAAAATTTTCAGGTGAAGCTCCATTCCACCTCCTAACAGCAATTCACCCAGAATTCTATGCCACTCCCATACAGCTCGGTCCCACTGGTTCTGCAGGAATCATGGACATCCTTCCATATGGGAGAAACCAGACATAGGACTTGGACTCATAATAGCATGACATTATAAATACAGAAGAAAAACAAACAAAAAAAGTGCTTACCGATGGGTAAGTTTCACGCTGTAAAAGAAACCAGAAACCTGATTATTTTGTCTAAGGGTTTAAGATAGGGTTCTTTTTCTGAAGCAGTATTCTATTGCCTGGATGAAGTGAAAGACCAAAGGCAAGTGCACAGCCTATTTTGTCTCTCTTCATTGCACCATCTACACTATGGAAAGGTTTACCATGTCTGATGGTTCTCTGAAAATTAAAGCAGTGTGTATACTTCTCCATTCGGTTTTGAGTACACAGTAGATATTATGACACTTTTTGTCCCCTAGTGAAAGAATTCTGTTAATTTGAATGGCAACTAAAATGATAGTAGTCTATGTCTTCCTATAGAATACAAAGAATCTGATCCAAAGCCTGGGAGTCTGTTGGAGTCTCTTTGTACCTGAGGGTATGGCTACACTTTTAGCTGTACAGCGCTGGGAGTTACAGCTGTCTTTGTACAGCTGTGTAGGGAAAGCGCTGCAGTGTGGCCACACTGACAGCTACCAGCGCTGCAGTGTGGCCACATTTGCAGCATTTGCAGCGCTGTTGGGAGTGGTTGAACAGGCATTCTGGGATACCTCTGAATACTCTGGAGGCCAATTACAGCGTTTTTGGTGGCCACACTGGCGGAGCAGTGCTGCATCACCAGCACTGCAATCGTTATACCCCTGGCAGAGCAGGAGTACAGCCAGCGCTGCAGCTAGGGAGATGCAGCGCTGTATGTGCCTTGCAAGTGTGGACAGTGAGTAAGTTGCAGCATCGTAAACCCACCACCAGTGCTGCACCTCTCCAGTGTAGCCATAGCCTTAGATTATTGTGGGTGCGGAGGTGTGGGGGGAGAATTCTGATGCACGGTGATGTGTCCATAGCCCCATACCTTTAACAACCATCATTTGTGAGATATGTGCAGCTTTTCAGTCAGCTGCCTACACCAAGAATAAAGGAATCTGAAGGATTTAGTACTAAGGAAGGTTATTAGAGGCAAATGGAAAAAAGGTTTTTTTGCCACATTTCGTTCTGAAACAAGCCCTGAATATTTCATCCACTTTTAGGCAGAAATTATTTTAGTCTGAAAGAAAGATTTCAAAGTGAATGGGTACAGTAGAACTACAACAGCTGGAAACTAAAGACTGAAGTAAGTTTACAGAAGAAAGTTGCAATAGAAACAGGAAGACGAAGTGGCCTTGTTTGAGATAGATATAATGGATAGTGAGTTCTGGGATCAGCAGTGAATCAGACCACTATACAATTACAGAACGTAATCATGTTCTTGTGAGTCAATAACAACATTCTTGTAGCCTGACTGAGAAGATTTCATTTCTGTATAACATCAAATCATTGCCGTGATCTCTTAGATCTGGATGTAACTTTTAGTTATTTAGTCAGCCTCTTTCTCTATGCACAATTGCATCAGTAATATAATCCCGCTCAACAACAGCTTCCACCCAACAACCAGACTGCTGTATCTACCTGAGTGCTAACCATGTGGTTATTCAGAAGCACTTAGATTCATAACTCTAAGAGTAGTGGAGAAAGGATGCTTACCACAGGTGGGTAGGGTTTGCTGTCGGGATAGGACACTGGCTGTAATGAAACCAGAAACAAGTTATTTTCTCATAATGGAGGTTTATTTAAAATGCAGTATTGTTTCATGAAAAGAAACCTCTCTGCACTTAGAAGTCTGATGGAATGATAATGAATAGCACCTACACAATATAGCGTTTTATATATCTGAAACCATGTTACAAAAAGTAGTATTATCCCCATTGTATAGATGGATGAACTGAAGCACCAAGAGTTAAGTGACTTGCCCAAGGCCAACAGTGAGTCACTAAGAAGCAAGTGGCAGCCCCCAGCAGTGAGTCTCACAACTCGGGCCTACAGACTCAGGCTGGAGGAGCTTGTGCTACAGTGCTAAAAATAGTTGTGTAGATGTTCAGGCTTGGGCTGGAGCTTGGAATCTGAAGCCTAGGGTGGAGGACGGGCTTCAGAACCTGAACTCCAGCCCTAGTTGCAAGGTCTACATAGCTGTTCTTAGTGTCATAGCATGAGCCCCACAAAACTGAATCTATAGACCCGGACTTGGAGACTTGCTGAAGCAGGCTGCTGCTGCTCTGCAGTGTAGACATATCCTCACATATCCACTGGTCCTTTGGATGGAAGGCCAAAAGAGGATGCATACTCCATTTTGTGTCCTTTCATTCACTTCTATTCTGTGGGAAGGTTTAATATGGAGATCCTTTGAAAATTAAAGTAAACTCAATAGTAATATATTGTTTTGATCATAATGTTATTTTTCTGATGAAAAGTTTGTTTTGACTGAATTAAAAAAGGAAACTAGCCCGTATCCACGAGTGGAGTAATTACTGTGACAAGAAGTGATTTTAATCACATATACAAGGGAATTCTGATGAGAGGGAGGACTAAGTAGTTTGATTTTAAAAATAGGTAATTTAAAAAAACCTGACAGTACTATTTTAATGCTGGAATAAATAGAAAATTGAAGTGACCATAGTTATGGTGATTTTGATGGAGAGGTCTGAGCAGTCACAAATCTGTGTGTAGGGATTTGCCTACTATGGGTTTATCGATCATTTCCATACAACAGTGAGTCAGTCCCTCTACAACATCCTTGTACTCCAATTATTTGTCTGAGACTATTCAGTTTCAATATTATGGGCCAAATTAATCTCTGGTACCAATTCCACTGTCTTTACACCAGGGATGAATTTAGATCCACCTCATCCTAAAATTCCCTTTGTAACAATAACTATAGTGCCTTCCATCCTAGGATGTCTTATAAAGCTGTCTATGCATTTTTTTTTTACTACACTACTTTATCCAAAGTACAGTCACCATAATATAACTAATGAGCCTAATGCATGTGACAGCTAGTAAGCCAAGTATTCAGTTACTGAGAGATAATACGGGAAACAGCTTTGGGCCAGCATCTCAGCTAGTGTAAACTAGTATAGTTTCATTCAAGTTAAAGGTGCTACACCGATTTACACCTGCAGAGAACATGGCCCTTTAAATTCAACAGAGAATGAGTGCTTACCTTTTGAATGCCACTGTCTGAGGAGACAGACTATGAAGAATACAGAAACAAATTATTTACTTAGAAAAGAGTTTGCCAAATTCAATTCAGTATCTATCAGACAGGAGACAGTAATAGCTCTAAGATCTTTTTGGATTGCCAAAAAATGAAACATTCGAAAGAAAGTATTCTTGTGTGAGGCATTTAATTAATAACATAGGCAACAGATTAATGGGAGCACAAGAGGGAAAAGAGTAACCCAATTGTCGCCATTGTTTCTAGCACAATACCCACTTATTTCTGCCAGGTTCATACACAACAAATTTCTGTTGAAAAGAAAGTTTCAAATAGTTGAAGTAACAGATCTAGGTGGAATGTTAGATAGAGTTCAATGATTTGAAATGGAAGATAAGTCATACATTGACAGTAGAAAGTTAGACCTTGATTCCCTTAATCAGAGGTAGAAACATCAGGAGAACATAGAAGACTGTAGGAACAGAGCCAGCTGGAAGTAATAGAATTCTCCATATGAACAGAAATGTTTTTATGAAGTTTAAAACAATTTCCAGGAACCTCCCACAACACTGACCCACACATACACTTCCCATATGGCAGAAGCAGAGGAAACTCCTATGTGCAAGCTTTGCTTTTTGTTTTGAGTATCCACCAGATAAAAACTTTCCGGTGAAAATATTTTGTTTGTTTCCAATAGTAATCAAAGATAGAAAATATCTGCTGTCCACTTGCAGAAAAAAAATGACTAACTCAGGGTCAGTTTAACCAGGAAGAAGGAAACTAACAAGGTGGAGCTATGTAATGCCCCATAAATACAGCATTCATCCGCTGAAATCATTTGGGCTAGTAATATTACCTAATAATTTCAAGACATCCTTCTCCAAGGTCCTCCCATGGATTTTCCCACAGTAGGGCAACATTTGACCCTACATGTTTAATTACTGAGTTGCACAGCAAGTTTAAACTCTAAATACAGTAGAGAATGTGTTCCTACCTGGCCATAGGAAATGCCGGTGTTAACTGGGACAGCACCCTGTAAATAAATCACGGACTAGTTATTTCTTTGTAAAACGGTGTGTTCCAATAAAATACCATTTTTGGAAATAAAACCTATATGGAATTCTTTGTTTGGTGGCGTGGAGGACTAGGGGAAGGTGCAAATATTAAGCTAAATTCTGATTTCAGTTACATCTGAATAAATTCAGAGTAACTCCTCTGACTTCAGATAAACTACTTAGAAACCTTGATGTAAATTCAGAGATCAGACACTTCCAACATTCAACTACATTACATCATATGTAAGTTTAATGGATGGTGTTCTTTTGAAATTAAAGTTGACACTCATATGTTTAGGTCAGAATCCAGCATAGCATTTAAATACAAGCCTAACTTTAAGCACAGCATGGCAGTAGTCCCATTGTAAACAGTGCTTTGCTAGATCAGGGCCTTAGTTTTCAGTAGACATCAGAGAAAGTGCCACCTTTCTGGTGAAAATATTTTGCTTGTTTCTATGGTATTCAAAATAGAAATAGAAAATGTCATTTCAATATAATTATAAGAAAAAAGGGAAGCTGATAGTACATAAATTCTGTAGATTAATACAAAAATCAAAAAAAGTGTTGCTAAAAGAATCAACTGATATTATGGGACATGTTTTTCAGCCATGCAAAGGGAACTCCACCAAGAAAAGAAGGACTAAATTGACCAGTGAGTGTGATATACTATACAATATGGGGTGGATGACAATATTTAAAAAAGAGGAATCCTAAAAGCGGACAGTATTTGACTAAGAATAATACAAAGAGCATCATCTCAGATGCAGGTAGGGAGTAATTATGCAGAATATGGAACTGGGGATAGAAACTAACAGTTATGGTTGCCTTTCTTGTTTTAGAGATACGGATGTTGACATATCAGACCACTAACAAATCAATGTAATGGTTATTGACAATTAGCATATCCTTTTGAGTCAGTAACCCTACAACATGTTTGTGCTTGGTTAGCTGAGACTATTTTGTTTCAGGATAATGCTAACTAACCTCAGACATCTTCTAGCTCCTGCCTCATCTTTATCCAGAGTAATCCAACTCTGCAACACGACTGTAATGGAGCTAATATAGTCTGCAACAAACTGTTGAGTTATTGAGTAGCAGTTTGGGAGAAAACATCAAATACAGAGGCAAACAAATACTTACATCTCTACAGCCATATCTGTTGTATATGCCATCAGTGCCCTGTAAAGGAAACAGAAAGCACTTATTTTGTTATTGTTGTAATTACTAGAGGAAAGTAAGCACAAGTACACAGAACCTCAACTTTGGCTGGTCCTTAAGTCTGGCAGATGCAAAAGATCCTGATGCCTCCCTCAAGTTCTGCACTGTACCTCCACAAAAGGGCTAGGCACATTCTGGCCCTAAATTAATTAATATATGCTGATATTAACGAAATGTTTGACAGATGTTGCAAATAGATTTAATAGAAAAATAATTTAAATTTGCTTTTAAAAAGCACCCACATTATGTTTGCAGCCTGCCACTGTCTCCTGGTATGGTTTTTTTGAGGGACTTCTGCTTCTTCTGACTGGCCCTCCTTAATTTGCTCTCAGTCAGGGCAGTTCTTGGACCTAGCAGTCTGTTTCAGTCTCTTGGCTGTGTTTGTGGAGGGAGCCTGGTGCAGGTTGCCCCTTTGCTGTCCCAGGCCTTTCTGCCTCCTCTTCTTTCTCTGTACTCTCTCCCTCTATAGCAGGCCTTGTTTCCTTGTAGCTGGGCATGCCTGCCTCTCCGATTGCTTGCTTGTAAACAGGAGAGACTCTCCTCTCCCTTCTGTTTACGCTCAGTATGGGGTTTATAGACCCCATTACACAGCCCAAAATTGTAGTATTTTCCTGGTGCATGTAAAACAGAAAGCTTAAACTGAATAGAAATAAAAGTTAAATATTTATTGTGGAGTTACAGCTGCTGAATTCTGAGGCCAGCAGCAAAATCAGAATGCACAGACAGGCATAGTCTATGAATGTTATGAGTCTACGAACTGGGCAGCATCCTTGCTTTCCGATTAGCTGAGTCTGTTCTACCTGAGTACATTGTCAAAATCATCTCTTGGTTTTTCTACATTACTTTTAGTAAAAAACAAAAGCTCCTACATTAACACTAATGTAACTGATAGCTAAGGATGTAGTTAAAATAGTCACACTGGGACAAAATTCAGCGAAGATGAGAAAAGTGCTTACTGGGACACATCCACCCCGGTTGCCTCCTGGAGAAATGACTCCAACCTGAAAGAAAGAAGATGCTAGTTATTTCCATGCTTTATGAAACACGAGGAAAGAAAGCTGCAATTTTCAGCAAAAAAGTCTGTATTGCCATTCAGCCGTATGTGGAGACCGGGGATACGTATGGGTGGATGTTATTATACCGTTTGAGTCAGTAACTGTGGCATACACATATGATGTGATTGCCTGGAACAATTCCATTTCAGTAGGATAACCTCAGCCATCCTTAGTTTCCATACAATTTTATCCTTAGGCATGTAGCCCTTCATCAAACCCCTCATAACAGAAGTGGGGAACCAATTCTCCACCTGGGAAGTTACTAAAAGTGGCATTGTGGGGATACCCTCTACAAACTAGAGAAAGAGGGCTGACTTGGGAATAGCTGTTGCTGTCGTGTGAAACGTGGATAAATTATAAATAAATTGGAAATAGACTCATAGACTCATAGACTTTAAGGTCAGAAGGGACCAATATGATCATCTAGTCTGACCTCCTGCATAAAGCAGGCCACAGAATCTCACCCATCCACTTCTATAACAAAGTCCTAACCTATGTCTGAGTTATTGAAGTCTTCAAATTGTGGTTTGAAGACCTCAAATGCTTGGTGAGAATCCCACCAGCAAGGACCCATGCCCCCCCCATGTCTCAATTCCATGCGCAGTTAAGTGCACCGAAATTGGGAGAATCGGGGGGGGAATTTAGGAGCGGAAAAAAAAAAAAATAAAACAAAACAAAACCTCCAGGGGCCTCATGCCAATTGCCCCTGGTGTAAACATCTTCGCGACGCCCCAAATATGGACGATCACTAAACCTGAGCATGTGGCAAGGACCCACCAGCCTCAGAAAGAATTACCTGTACAGTTAACTTCAGATCCCACCAGCTCGAATCATCCCATCACACGACCATGGATGGGCAACTTACCTGCTATATAATCAAAGATCAGAATTGCCGAAAAATAAAGCTTATCCCATCATACCACCCTTCCATAAAACTTCTCAAGCTTAGTGCCTATAAAGCCAGTATGTCCCTTTTTACCACCCCATTTAACTCTCCTTGGAAGGCTGTTCCAGAACTTCACTCCTCTAATGGTTAGAAACCTTCGTCTAATTTCCTTGTAACAAAAGTACTCCCACGTTGAAGGGGTCATGTGCTGTGCACTAGAGATGGTGTTGCAAATATTATTGAATTAAGTGAATGTCAAGGACGTTAGGTCAGAAAGTTTTGTAACATTTTGTAAATGAACTAAAAGGAAAAAATGAAAATGGTTAGAAACAAAAGAGAAACTGCACATTCTATTTTTATTGTTCAAGTGGAATGAAAAAAAAAAGGTGACTATTAAAGGGGTGAAACAACAAGTTAGCTACGTGGAATAATTTCATTTTTTAATAATTCCAGATAGCATTAACACTACAAATAAGGAAACAAGGATCTATTTATTGTTTTGTTGACAGTATCAGCGTAATGCTTGGTTAATAAAGTAGAGGTGGCCATGTTTGTTGTGAGGATATGGATGGTGAGTTTTGAGTGAAGTAACAAGTTAACCTGCAAGGACTTAGATCCTGTATGACTGACTATTACCATGCATTTGAGGATCAGTAACTGTTTGGAATCCCTGATCTTATTGACAGAGTCATATTTTACCACAGTATTGAATAACATCAGTCAGTCTCTCTCTCTATAATTTTGGATACTCAAGTGTACTAAGATCTACCCTGGGGAAAAATTATAAGTAGAGGGGAGCTAGGGTACTTACCTGACCAATAGAATAGCTAGTCTGAGAGGAACCAGAGGAATAGCTAGTCTGAGAGGAACCAGAGGATCCACCCTGTGAACAAATCAGAAATAAATTATTAATTTTGCAAAGGACTAGTTCTATATAAACTGCTGCTTCAGGAAAAGAAAAGAACTACCTTGTGGAATGAAATACCACAGGGGACATTTTTTGGTCCTTTCATTCCACCAGCCTACACCATTAAAAAGTTTACTACAGAGAAACACAAACAAACCTAAATATACTTATTGGGCCAGATCTTCAGTGGGTTTATATTGGCATTATTCCATTTACTTACTAAATATGAGGTTTCAGCCTCATATTTAATGCCCAGCACTAGGAGTCAGTCTGAACTGGTAATTCTTTTAGGCAGTCCCAACTAAGTAATGTTCAGATGAAAAGTGATTGTACGCAGCCATTTAGTAATATGACTATACAACCATTGGAGCGTATGAAATGTACAGCATAGTTGCTGGAAGCAAGAAAGGCAAAACAAAAGATCTTCACTGAACTGTCACCTATTGTTTCTTAAACAAAACTAATATTTTATTCAGTTTCATATAGAAATTATTGTATACTGAAAGGAAGATTTCAGAATATGTGAGGTAAGTGATATTGGTGGAACTACAAAACCTGAAGGAATCATTATGGCTGGAAAGTGAAGATAAAGGAAACAAGCTGACAGCAGAAAATCTTGAGCTTATCTGACCTTAGAGAGAAACATCTGGAGGATATAGCAGGAATGACAGATATCTAGAAGTTTTGGCAGATTTTATACACCCAAAGGCAAATTGTCAAATGGAAAGAATAAACTGAGTTAGAGATACTACATGATATAGGTCAGTTTCTGTGATAACTTTGCCTATCACAAGTAGAAACATTCTTAGAAATTCTGATGAATGGGGAGTGATCATTTCTCTTTGCTGCAACCAGTTCAAATTTAAGAGAGAGAAACTCTAAGTAAGCAATTCTTGTCATTTGTGGATGGCAAGTAGTGAATCAGTGCTCTCTGGAGAAGGAATGTTTACCTGAATACATCCAGCACTAGTTGAGTAAGTTCCTCCTTTCTGTAAGAAAAGCAGAATCCAGTTACTTCTTCTTAAGGAGCTTGTATAAATACCATATTGTTTCAGGAAAATAAACACTCCTTCATGCTTGGTTTGAGTGAAGGACCAGAGGAGTTTGTTTTCATTCTATCAACCTAATTGGTCTGATATGAGAACTGATAGGGTATCTCTGAAAATAAAAACAAACTGAATACTGATGCACTCAGATTTGAGGAGAAACCACAGACAGTGTCAACTTTTTGTGAAAGTGTTTGAATAGCATTGTCCATGTCCTACTATAGCATCAATAGAATGAATGGAACAGAACTTACTGGATGAGGAGTATGAAGGATGGGAATTCTAAAGTTGAGATAATCAAAGCCTCAAATTAATTGCAGTCCTTTAAAAGTCAGTCTGTCTTAAGATTTTCTGTGAGAGTCACACCAAACATTCAGGAGAAAAACATTTATGCACATGGTGATATTCTTCTTTAAATGCTCCCACAAAACAAATAATAACACAATACAATTAAAAAATAAAAGACACTGGGAAAATGTAGAGAAATAGTTCTTACCTTGGTACATTCCATCTCAATCACAATCCGTGAAGCCTATAAAGAGAACAGAAGCCAGTTATTACTTTGTAAAAGAGCCTGTTTGAGTGTTATATTTCCTGGGATAGAAACTCCCATTTACTTGGTGAGACAAAGGGCCAGAGAAAGATGTTCGCTCTTGGTTAGATCAGCAGCTGGTGCAAACCAGCATTGCTTCATTGAACTCAATGGAACAATGATGATTTACATCAGTGGAAGATCTGCTCCCCTGGTTTATTCTTCCTTCACTTCACCTCCCTACACTGTGGGAAAGTTTAGTAAGTGGAGTTCTTTGAAAATGAAAATTAACTGGATACTTAAACTTTCATTTCTAAGAACATCCAGTGTAGTCACCCAAGCCTTATGGCCCAGAGTAGCCATGGAGGACAGAGCTTATGATGTGGCTTATGCCTCTTGGGTCACCTGGCTCTGTAATTTAACCTCGATCCTGTTCCTTATATGGTATTCATTGGCTAGAATGACTCAGTTTCCTTACTGTCAGATGGGATAATAATACTTACTGTAACTCAAGTATTGTGAGGATTAAGTAGGTAGGGTCAAATTTTCCAAAGCAGCGACTGATTTTGCCTGACTTTATGGATGCTCAATTTGAAACACCTCAGATGGGGCCCACTGTCATGGGAGTATATTTTGACTTCCACATTTATTTATACTACTCAGACAAAGATAAACTCAGAACATACCTTCTTCTTATTCCTTCTTTCTGTGACATTGGCTGACTGAGAATGTCTAGGAGTGACAGTTTTGCTGAGAACTCCAACCCAGAAGTTCTTTGAATCTTGAACAAATGTTGCTCTAGAGGAAAAATAAGATCAGTACAATTTACTTTCTCTAGAAAATTATATTTCAGTATATTATGAAATATAGTCACAAGATTTCTTTCAGCTAAGAAAACTCAGGCTTGTTAGCGTTATTTAAAAATGTATGATTTTCAGTATGAATTCGTGTTGCAGCCTTCAAGAAAAGGTGTAAGAAAAAAGTTTCAAGAGTATATAATTAAATTTTAGAAATTTTTGTGTTTTCTAATTCTTATATTAATGTCCAACATCATGCTAAGGATCAACAAAATAGAAGGTTAGAAGGCACGGAAGAGGAATGAAAGTTGCTTGGAGAAGCATAGAATCCTGTGTGGATATCTGCTCAAATATCCACCAGTGTTGGAGAGGCCTTGGCAGACTTTCTCAGCTTTCATATAGTCTCAGCCTATGGCTGAAGCATGGCTTTGATTGGACCAGTGAGAGGAGATGATCATACTGTGGAAGAGTTACTCCATTTCTGTGTCTTTTTGCTCCTCTTTGTACATGTAAGGACTTAAGGGAGTTACAGATTTGGCCTTTCTACTGTAAACTTCAGATTTCAGAAATTTAATATCTCAGCTGTTCCAAATGGATTTTGATTAACAACAAAAACATCTGGGGCTAACAATATGTTTGCCAAGTGTTAATCAATACTTTGCAATATGCCAGGCTAATTAAAGTTACATAAAACATGGCATACATTTGACTTTAGCAGCTTTCTTCACTCAATCAATGTGTGTCTTGTGTCATTTCCACAAAAGGGCACGAACAAAATATTTGCTGAGAACAGGTTAAGAAAATGCCAGAATTAAATAAATAAAGTGATGTTTAAAATTAGCCTTCAGGGATTCCCACCTCTAATCATTATTTTTTCCATACTCAGTATGAAAGAAATTATTTTATTAAAAAAGCAAACATTTTTATCAGTGTCATATTAGGGCCTGAGCCAAAGCCCACTGAAATCAATAAAAGGCCTCTCTCATGATGGGACTACTCACATGCATGTAGTTTTTCACGTGCATAAGGAATGGGGACCTAAAGGGTAAAAATTGCTTTCTGAGCCAGGGTCCACTAGTAATGCTATGGACCTTCTTAGAACTATTTGTGTGAGTACAGGTTTGTAGGACTGGGCCACATATACAGTAGTTACTTTTAACAAAGTTTACATAAAAATGGTAGTGGTTTTATTATACAAATACAATGGGAAGATAATGCAAACAATGAAACAAAACAATACCAGGGAAAATATATGGAGCCCATAGAATAGTTATGCCAGAATGAAAGTGTACATCCAAGGAAACCATATTGAATTGTCCCATGAAAATAAAATATCAAAGCAAAAAAATCAAATATATACCTAAATTGAATATTCTTCGTGTCCAAAGGTGCAATCCAAGTTGTTGTAACTTTGTGCTTCACCTCTGAATTTGTGTGGCTTACCGCTGAATTCTGTAATTAAAAAAATAAATATGAAAAGCAAAAGCATTTTTTATTTATATGTGCTTGAATATATTAGTAAAGGAATTTGGCTACAACACCATGGGTAGGGCTGCAGATTTGTCACGGTGGTTGAAAAGTCACAGATATAGTGATTTCTCTGTCCATGACTTTTCTTTCTATCCATGATTTTAGTAAAGCACCCATGCAGAGGAGATTCCAGGGTGTGGGGAGAAGAAGAGAGTTTGGAGAGTGAACCTACTGGCACTGACCCCATAGCAGCAGCTCCTGTCCCACAGGATTGGACCTAACTTCCCGCTCAAGGAGTTCTGACATGGTACATGGGGTCACAGCGCCACTCAGATTTGGTGCAGATGCCCCTCTGTCATGATGGAGGGTGGCCAGACCAAACTTGAGTAAGTGGTGTGATGACCTGACAGGGTTGTGCACAGAATCAATCCCCCTTCTCTGTCCATACTCATGACTTTACACACTATTTCCCCTTAAGCCCATGGTTTTTTTTTCACTAAATTTACCATGATTGTTGCATGATTTTTGTTTAAAAAAAAAAAAAAAAGCCATGACAAATGATCTTTCACTACCACAAGAGGTCAAGACTTTGGATCTATACCTCATCCAAAAGACAGCACATCTAACAGCACAGCAGAGCCCTCTAGTGCCATGCTGGAACATTAGTTTGGTACTAAGAATTGGGCCATGCACCACGACCATTTTACTCTGATTTTGCAGTTGACCCTCTGCAATATTGTGCATAAAAAATCCAAAGATATTGATCTGCATCCAAATGTGTCTTCTAGACATTGAATTCTAGTCACTGTAAAATCCGACACATCATATAGTGAACAGGCTTGGAAATCATAGGCCATAAACAGGTGAACAGTTCTCATGATTTGTCTGAACAAGAGTCCTTTTCTTTCTGTGAGCCGGAATCCTGGAGTTCTGATATAATTTCACATGTACTGCAGAATGAAAAATGTATGTTTCTTTTGATCAGTATCAACAGAAGTATGTAAAAGTTAACCAAGCTAAGTAACTAATCTGAATGAGTGAGCACATACCGAAACATTATGACATGCAAGGGCTTGCGTGCTTGGATCTGTAATTTTAAAGGAACCAACAGGAGTATCTCCTTCAAGTTCTCGAGCCTGTAGATGAAATCCTTGAAAACCATGGTCTGCAGTTCCCTCTAGAGTCACTGAGAAAACCGTCATTTAAAGAAATGTAAGTTTCACATGCTCTGGCGCTGTCTTAAATAATACTTTACATCACATTTCCGGTGCATCAAAGCATCCTGCATCTACAGTAATGCCTTATATATATATAAAATGTTATGTCTAACTGCAGTTTTTATTAGCAATACTGAGACTGACAAGGAGGAAAAGAAACAAAGGAAAGGTAGCATAGGCATCTGTGTGACATATTACTAAATACATTTGTGAAGTAACTTAACACTCCATATAATTTACAAAGAACTTTAAAATGCAATACAGATTCTCTACACAGTGAACTGTAAAACCAAAATCTTCTTATTCATTCAACCTGCTCCTTGTGTGTATTCAGAGTCCTACCTACTGGCTTTAGTGACAAAGATTTTCTATTTTTACTTGTTAAGCCTGCAGAGCCAACACTGCAGGGGGCTAGGAGGTATTGAGAGAGAGAGATGGTTTCTCTTCTGTCTGAGTTCCAGAAGTAGGGGCTAGTGTTTTGTTAGCTAAGTTCCAGCTGCAGAATCTTTATTTTCAGTGATATACAAGGTAGGAAAAAACCCAACTTGACTCTCAGCTACCAGGCTGCTGAGTATGCAGAGCTGCAAGTTAGGAAACACACTGATTTACTCATAAACTATTATGTTTGTTATTGAAAGAATCGAGAGACAATAAACAGGGAACCGCACAATGTTATTTTTGAAGAGTCACTTTGCAAAGTGAAACTATGCTTTAAAGGGACACAGACAAGTTTTTATTATTATAAATGTATTTGGGTAATGCCAACAAAGTACTAGGTGTTTTCCCAAATATAATAGAAAGCCTGGTCCCTTTCCCAAAGAACTTGTCTTACAGACAAAGATAGCCAGAAGAAAGATAGAGGACCCAGAGGACAACATACAAGTCAAGGTTAAGATAGTGATTGGCTACATCTTGATAATACTGTACTTGGGCAAACATTAAAAAAATATAGTAGACTATCTCCAATTAATCCTCAACCTGCCCATAATTAGTCAACTACTTTCTTGTAGGTGTCAAGAGTAGTGGCCTAGAGGCCAAGTCAGGTGAAGGCATTCCATACACTGGGGGGCAGTGTGGACTAAGGCACAGAAGTGGCTGTAAAAGAAGTAGATAAAGAGTATGTCGCTGGTGGAGCTGGGGACAATGTAAAAAAAGAGATAAGAGCAGATGAGCAGGGAGAGGCAGAATTATGTAGGGTCTTGAAGGCAAGTGTAGGAACCTTAAGACCTGAAGCAATGGAAAATAGGGAGCCAGTGGCAGGATTTAAGAAGGGCAAGGCCAGAGGGAGAGGAAAGGAAGATCTTAGTAGCTGCTAAGGCCCGTTGCTTGTTTTACTGTTTCTTAATGTTATACTGTGATGGGAATGTTCTCCCACACCTAAATGTTCCTTTAAAATCCACTATCATTTTGTTGCTGAGAATTGTTTTAGAACTCACAGGCACTCTTGAGTAGTCTAACGGCCCTGCCATCTTTGGAGGAGCTATTAACAAAACCTCTTTTTAGAGCTGCATGGATTCTGCCTGATGTTTCCAGTCACAAGGAGCCACACGTTCTCCTTCTTCTACATGTTGCCCCTGGTATCCTGTCCCCCATGAAAGCCCCTCCAGCTCAACTCCATGGGACTGGATTCCAAAGATATTTTAGGGGCACAGTAGGACAGCAACTGCTCTGTTCTCTATTTTGAGCTGCCTGGATTTCAAAGCGGAAACTGACCTGACTAACTCCCCTTCATACCGCCTGCTCATCTTAGTGGGAGCTTGTTGTCGGCTTGTTGCTGGAGTTAGTCAATAGTCATGAAGTTGCTTTAGGAGCCTTGCCACCAAGCTGAGAGGGCCCCATAGATCAGCACTGGGGAGCAGGCCTGAGATGTGCTCAGCTGGGCCCCGAGCTTCTTGTGGTTTCAGAGAGACTCCAACCCCTGCTCTGTCCCCTTGAAAGAGCCAGAACTGTGCTCCTTCTGAGGACCCCCTTTCAAACCTCGGCATAGAAGGTATGCTGAGGCCAGGAATGGTGGCAGGAAGAATGTGTCGGGTTGGGGCTGTAGCATGCAGAACTGTGGACATTGTTTCCAACTCTCAGAAAAAAAAAATCACAAGTCTCAAAAGTTTTGGTGTATTCCTTAAAGCCCCAGCTGGTGGACTCAAGATTGCAGGAGAATCTTAGTGTGTTTTTTTTGTTTTTTTTCCTAAGTGAAAGCTTCTAGCCTCTCAGTTGCTCAGAAAAAGCTTGAAAACATGAAGTGAGCATGACCTAGAGACTCAGAAACCAGAAGGCAAATAAAAAGCACCCAAAATGTATTATTTTTAGAAATCTCATGACTTTTCATCCAATCTCATGAAATTTCAGGGTCTAACTCGTGTGTTGAATGCTTCAGGCTGGTAATTGTGAGAATCTGAGCAGTGCTGTTGTCCACATGGCAGCAGAAAGGCTGCTGCCACCTAAACAGGGATGTCTAAATTACACCAGGTGCTGCCCCAGCCCAGGACTGGGCAGGTGCAAAGGTGATGTAAAGCCTGGGCTGCTAATTCTGTGCTGAGCCTCTGAAAGGCACAACATACAAAGCCACCTTTGGAGTTCTAACATGGTGAGTTGTGTAGGCAAATTTTACTCTCCTGTAGTATTGTAGCAAGTTGAGGGTAGTTCCCCTTTCTTCTGTACAGCGCTCAGCATACAACCAGTGTTCAACAAATGAAACGAAATCAAATAAATAATAGCGTAGTTGACTTTAGTTTCATCACAGACATTGTGTAATGGGATGAAATCATATTTGCCCAATAGGCAAGGGAAAAACAATAGGCAAGATATGATCTGGGTATGGATGAGTGGGGATAGAAGAAAGGGATATATTTTGGAGATGCTGCAGAAGGAAACCAGGTGGAATTTTGGTGCAGTCTGAATTCAGTAGGAGAAGGAGAGTGAAAGAGTGCATGGGGAAAAGGGTACTAGCCCTTTAATTGACTGGCAAAAGCCCACAACCTGCAGCCTGGGGATCATTAAGGAGGCCATGCCCATCTTGAGGACTGAGCCATATAAACAGGAATAGGACTGGAAGCAGAACAGGGGAGCGAGCAGGCAAGCGGGTGGGCGGGCGGGGGTGGTGGTTTCTCACTCAGGCACTTGGAGACAAGTTTAACCTGATTCAGAGACTTGGGTGTGGAGGACTATAAAATTTGGATGCCCTGAACCTGGGGTCTGATGAACTGTTTGTTGTAAAGATTCCTGGCCTGAAACCTGATTAAAATGTGAGGGCATTTTGTTAATCTTTGGCAGCTCCTCCTTGCCCCGGTAATGTTAAACTGAAATCTACTGCTGCTCCACTTAGAGAAATTAAGGAAGGGCACACCTGTAGGGCCACACCATGCTGCAAGAGGGTGCTCAAGGACTGCCTGCACCTTTACACGGAGACAGAGTTTTTAAAATGAGTTATATAGTTTACCTTCGATTTCGTTTCCTGGATCATATTTATCAAAAGATAGAGCAATAACATATGGTGGAGTGGAATTTTGTGGTTCACCTCCATGGTGTGGTAGCATAGTATCACAATCTATTGTAGGGTTTTCATGTGGAAAACAAAGGATTCTTGGCAAAAATACCCCACACAACACAAACACGAAGAAGGGATATCTGTCCATCTGTGGAAAAACAGAAAGCATAGAGAAGTTGCTATGGCTATATCTACACTTAAAATGGAACAGTGGTGCAGCTGCACCACCGTAGCGCTTCAGCATAGACATTTACAAGAGCACCAGGAGACTTCTCCCATCGCTGTAATTGTCCACCTCCCAGAGACGCCGTAGCTAAGTCAACAGAAGAATTCTACACAGGTCTTAGATCGGTTTAACTAGGTCACTTAGGGTGTGGATTTTTGACACCCCTGAGCAATGTAGCTGGGTTGATCTAATTTTCTAGCATCGGTCAGCCTCTCTTTTGTCAACTTAAGTGCTGTCTGCACTGGGGGTTAGGCTGGCCTAACTACTTCTCCAGGGGTGTGGATTTTTCACACACCTGAGAGAAGTAGCTATGCTGATGTAACTTTTCACTGTAGACCAGCCCCTATCAACAGCTGTCATACTTGCTCCTGTTCCCCAGACCAGAAAACAGAACAAACCTTTTAGGTGCAGTAAATGATCCTAATCAATATTTCTCTTAAACAATGAGCTTCCTTTAATTGAAGGCCCCAGTTCTTTGGTTTCATGATGGCCTCTCAAAACTAGAAAGAGGCCTTTACTAAACCCCCAGGTCTGTGGATCCCATGTTTTGATTCAGGCCTCTCTATAGTCAAGCCATATCCAGTTTAAAAGCCTGTCCCTCAGCATGCTTCTTGTTAAGAAAAATCATGACTGGTGGGGTCTCTTCCCATCCCTTCCACTGCCAAATGGTTGCCAGGAAATTTATTGTTAAATCCCCTGTTAAACTCTTAGTTTGATTTTTTGTTACTGTATATATCTCAGAGAAGTTGAGACTAAATGCCACTCAGATGTACCACTTCACAAAATAATAATGATGAGGAGCAGGAGTGAAAATACATCCATGCTGCAGAGAACTTTAATGAGACAAAAAGTTGGGGGAGAAGGAAGTATTCTTGTAATTCACCCCAATGGTGGCACAAACAGTGCAATCTCTTGAAGAACAGAGAGAACATTTTCTAAAAGTTTGCTAAGGCCTGTAAAATTAGATTTGATTGCCCAACTGTCTAAGCAATCTGAATATTGAGCCATGCCACCACATAATTTGATTCGGTCATTAAACCTCGTGAATATTCTACTCTGTCCCAGTTATAATTGTGTGGATACTTTCTGAAATCCCAAATATTATTTAAAAGCCCTCCCTGTTTTTCATGTTTGCCTGTTGGTGGGTTGTCTTGTGGTGACATGTTAGGCTATAGAATAAATCAAAAAGGAGAAACGGGCTCAAGATTTCTTAAAGGATTTCTAACACTATCTACTAGGGATGTCTGTCCTTTTTCCATTGAGCCATATTTCTGCATCCACATTTAGAATAGAAGAATATTTGATTTTGTACATACGTGGAAAAAAGAGTAAACTACCTTGTAAAAAGGGGAAGGCAGAATCAGATGTAAGAAAAATCCAAAAAGCTGATGCAAGGGACCAAGAATATACCGGGTTAACTTTGAACTGAAATTAAACGCCTTGCCAACAAGGCATCATGTCAGCAGATAACAAAATGGACAGTTGTGAGGTCTGCATCATAATCCACCTCATGAGGAGAAGCCGATGAGGGTCTGTGAAATGCCACAATCAATAAGATGTCTAAACAAATAACCATGTCTTTTAAAGAAGAGACTCTCTCCCCAAAACTGTCATGGAAAATGCTATTTAAATGGAAATCTTGTAAGTATTATGTTCAGAAATGTTCAGGTGGGTGCGGTTACTAACTTCCCTGTGAAAATTTTGACTTAGCCCACTTCTAATTAAAATTTAAGTATAGCATGTGGTGCTACCGTATTAACTGCTGCGATAAGCTGTGATTTAATAAGAACTAGTCTTTGTGTTGTTGAGATTCTTCTGTTTGACTCATATCATAGGTAGAAGTGTTTTGATATCTATTAGTTGCTTTATTTTTAAGCATAGCATCTATGGCATTTAAATTAGCTGAGACTAGAAAATTCACCCTAAAATACTTGTTTTCTGGAGCTATTCTGTAGTTAGATGTACTCTGGTCTGTCATGCAAGAAAACTGGCCTTAAGTTTCTTATTTTCTCAATTTCTGGATAGTAAGGACACTGAGGACCAAAGGCAGCATGCTGAACCATGGGTGATAGGGACTTCTGTGTGTATCAGCCCTCTGATCCTTCAGATGAAAAGCAATGCAAAGAACTTGTAAAAGGAAGTCCATTCATTCTGGTCAGGAGATATATCTGTGACATGGAATCTTGGGGAACTAGGTTAAAAATGAGCAAAAATGGTGGCTATCTTAACACCTTATTAAATTTCGAGTCTGGACTAGAGATAAGTGCAGAAAGATCCCAACAGAAAAAAAACTCCCATGGAAATTTTGTTTTAATATAGAGATTCCAGTGTAATTATAATTTCTTGCTGGCATAAAGCTATAATTTTTTTCCATGAAAATATTCTTCTGATACAAACTTAAAAATTAATATTTGTCAAATGCAAAGAGGTAAATTTTAGGGAAAAATGTTATTTTCATGTCTCTAAGAGTTTTTTTTTAAATATACAAAACATTAACTGTGCCCTCAGATACATGTAGTCAGCCCCCACTGATTGCCGTGATCTATTTGGCACATATCTAATGGCAAAATTCTAATTCTTTTCTTTGCAATCCCCATCCTGGATACATTCTCGTCTAAATACTTACACGGCCCTCATCACTGTAGCCTCTAATCCCCGACCTTCAAAACCTCCAGCCACATTTAATTTAGCATAACTTCACACCAACATAAGTCCCTGTAGATGTATTTAATTATTTCAGTATTGACCCTACCCCTGTCCTAAAGCTGGGGGTGGGGTGTTCAGATACTGACAATTGAGTGACTTGATTCCCATTGTCCCACAGAATCTTGGGCAAACCGTTAAATCAAGACTAAAATTGTTTAAAAACAAAGCCTTAAAATATAATGAACAATGTCACTTTAATTAAATCTAAACATTTCCCTTTGAAATATAGCCTGGATGAGGCCTTCCATGCTTGCAGTTTAGGGGTGAATCCTGCATCCCTAAACCCAACAGACACCCTCTTCCCAGACTCATTCTTTTCAAACATCCTTCTCCTTCCCTTGCTAGTACTAAATCCTGTTTATTAGCCACACATACACTCTAAAGCAGTGGTAGGCCTCCTGCAGCCCCTGGGCCACAGGTGGCCCCCCCACTGCTCTTCAGCCTTTGGGAACAAACAGCATCTGATCAGATTACATCTTCCCTCCAAAATCCCAGCAATGTACCTTATTGGTTGAGTCCTGATCAGTGAGCAACCCCTGGACCCAGTGTAGAACAGCTGCAGCTGTGAAGTGCAAGAACCTGAACAAAGAAGGAGACAGAAATCAAGGCAGAAGGGGAAGGATCCACCAATCACAAACAGGGTGGGGAAAGGCAAGCAGCCAATCAGTGACACTGGCATCTCCACCTGAAAATCAGAACACAACAGATGGAATTCTCCCATCCAGATGGGGCAATAACAACACATACTGATCACAAATGAGTCATGCCTTCTCTGACCTTAAAGCCATGACTGCTATTGGGATACATAAAACTTTTGAGGGGTGATGGCTTAAAGCAACATTTATTGGCTAAAAATCTGTGGGAAAATACACATACAAGTGAAAGTAGTATATATTCTATTCTATTTCACTTTAGCTCCTTGACTCCTGTCTTCAGCTTTTCACTGTTTCACCCCAGTATTGCAGCATGGAACATTCAATTCGAGGGGATGCTAGTAAGTTCCCCCCGCACCCTCCCTCTCCCAAAGAGACAAATGAAGCTGGCTTGTGCCATCTGATATTTTTAAAAAGGTTTTGTGGGAAGGTGTAATGCTAGCAGTGTCACTACAGTGCACCATCAGTTTTAAAACAATACTGATAAGGCTAATTACATGTTTGTGTTTGCTATAATATTGGTAAGACATTGTACAAAGGCAGCTAGGAGAGACGTAGGCCATTAGGTCATGAGGCAGTGACTGTAAACCTAGTATCTTGATCCTATAAGGAATATTGCCTCCTCTCTCTTCTTCTGGTTTATTTCAGAGGAACTTGTGTTTGAGCTGAGTCATAGACAGGGATTCATGTGTTCCACCCCACTGTAGAATCTAGACTTTTGGTTTGGGCTTTTTTGTTTCTGATCTTTGTACAGACAACCCTGAAAACAGAAACAGAATGTAAATTGCTATAGTGTTGTCCTCCTAAGTCTGCAGAGAGTCTGAAACAAAAGTTCTAAGAGAGGGATGAAATTCTTCATTCTCATTGGGTTATTAATTAAAGATGACAATTTAACTCTCAGAATGTAATTATGTTACTGCTGATCATGTTAGCATAAATATCCAGCCAATGTGCTTACCATACATTCCCAAACTCCCACCCCCGTGCCAAAAGCCCCCACCCAACTGCCAAAACCTCCAGTATTCTTCTGACAACTTCTGTGAAGCTATCATGTAGTGATGTATTGTCCATTAAAAATAATCTTTGGTGTACTGAAAACTGAAAACATTGGAAAGCATAAGATAAATTCTATTTAAAATAAACACAGGGTGAAAGCTGTGGTTATCATTTAAAAACATCAGTGTTTAGTATCCACATGAAGCTGCTGTTCAGTTTTCAGTCCACAGCATAGAAGCGCCACATAATCTAGGGACTTTGCAGCAAAATTTAGGTCCTATGTGCTGTGGAATACAAAGGACCTTGGTAGTAGGACAGCGGTGGGAGATGAACTGTCTGCAGTATTCTTTGATAACCAGTCAGATGACACAAGGTTTCACAGCTAACGTTGCTTAACCGATTCAAGGAGCCTAGTGTTTTTTCAGAGAGCTCCAAGCACAGGTGAAGTCCTTTGGCCAATGCATCATAATAATGTGTGCAAGTCTGACGGATTGAATCCACATTTCTTCTCTTCTTTTCCCTCTCTAAAGTGCTATGCACACCTGTAGCCCTATATAAATAATAACGGGCCACATCGTAAAGTTCTTACTTAGGTGATGCCAATCGGACTCTCACACGAGTGTGAATTAGTAGAAATGGACAAAGCACTCGTAGACTCATAGACTCATAGGTCAGAAGGGACCAATATTATCATCTAGTCTGACCTCCTCCTCATTTCTACTGTAATCTACTTTCCACAGTAGAAAGGCACACTACACACATTCCTCTGAAGATTCATTTTAAAACATTAAAAAATATTAAACTGAAAATGAAGGAGCCATACACTAACAGGAATAATTTATGCTAACAGTGTCATGAGAAAGCTATGGGTGCATCTGAGATATGCATCAGTATCCCTCCAAACCACACCCTTATGTGGTTTATTGCAGCTGTACATTTACATGCTGCCTAAGATGTCAAGGGACATGAGTTGCATGTGTAAGGGTGATGATACTTGTTTCATTTTTGTCTTATGCATTGTGCAATATAATGCAGCTCAAGACCTGACGTAGTTTCTCTGCGTACTTTTAAGGTAGGTATTTGGGTGTAACTGCTAACACATGTAGTATGTCTTGTAAGGCAAAGTCACATCTAATTAACTACCATTTTCAGGTGATTTACTGTGCCTCACCATAGTAGATTATTTTACACCCAGCCATGGGTTCACAATTTAAACATCCATTCACCATGCTGAGGGTATGCTACAGAACTGGGATGTGATTATAAGATTATACCCATGAGACAGGAAAGCCATAATACTGACATATGGTATCATTAATTTTGCATTCATAGGCAATCTAAAGGGTTTTTCTTATACAAAACACCTATTAGAATCACTACATGTTTGTGTTTGCAAGTATTTTATATCGTGTCCAGGATACTGTAACCACAGTGTATGGATGAGAAAGGCCATTTGAAAAATCAGTGTTGTGGCCAAGGGGACACAGTCACAATTGTGTAAATGATGTTGATGTAAAGTGTATATGTGTAGCCTGCTAGATCTGAGTCATTTCGGCCCCCAATTAGGGGGCTTTAGCTCAATCTGCAGCAGTTTATGCTTTTAGTTCTGGAAATCCCCGGTTCAACTGGTGTGTTGGTTAAAAGGGTAGCTGACACAGATGCTGCTCACAGTGGAAGCAGGCATACTCTGAATATAGCCAGAGATTGTCATGGAAATGAAGAATTGGTTATGCTCATGTCTTATACATGACTACTAAGAAAGAAGACTTTAAAGGCATTTAAAACCTATTCTTTACTAAACTGACCAGATGTGTAACATGAGAATGTGGGAAGCAGTACGTTATTACTTGAAGGTGTTGATGATGGATATATTGTGTTAATAATAGTTGACACCTGCATGACAGTAAAGACAGATGTCCTAATTCAGAGGTGATGTGTAAATTAGGTCCCCTTCTATTAACTTAGATCCCCTTGCATTCAAGTAGACTTATTTTCATCTAATGTATCAATATTTAAGGGAGTTTAATTGGTGTAACTGCATCCTATGTAGCTGAAAGAAATTGGTGGAAGGTTTAACTTAATAATAGCTCTCAACCTACCTTAGCATGCACTTTTCTTTTGACTCCTCAGCCTGCAAATTATGCCAATTTACACACCTTTAGAGATCAGTAGAGTGGATATAAGTATCTCTAAGAGATTCTGAGCAGAAGGGGGCATATGGGGTTGGTGTATGGAGGTCTAACACATCATCTCTGAATTTGGTCCAGAGGATGCAGCTGTGTTGTGACGATGTAAAACAAGAGACATTTTTCATCCTCCAATCTCATGTTCTCTCTTAGTACAGTTTCTGCTATTTATCTCTACAGCAAGAAAAAGAGATATATCTAAAGAAGACAAGAGAAATATTTGCTCCAGCTGCCAAAGAAGATATCTCATTATAGAGGGGTGCCTAGATCACCAAATGTTCCTCTTTGATTTCTTCCATTGTAGGCAGTTCAAAGCTGAGGAATATGCAGTGCAGAAAGACAAGGAAAATACTGCAGGGGTATTCCTGTGAGGACATGGGCGAGGCTGCAAGAAGGCTACTAGCTAAAGATGAAACAGAAAGACCCAAACAGGCTCTTTTTCATTCAGAGATGGAAATTTTAGGTGGAATTTTTAAACAGGGTTCAACCGGCTTAACTTTGATCTCACTGAAGTCAATAGGAATTAGCTGACTTCAGCAGAAGCAGAATTTGGCTAATGCTTAGTACTTTTGAAAATTCCACTCGGTAACTTTCAGTATGTGGCATTGATGTTGGTGATCAGCCACCAGTAGTGATTATGGTTATGGGGAGAAAAAATGATATTATGGTTAAGATGAAGGACTAGAAGCCAGGGACTGGGCTTCTATTCCCTGTTCTACCACCCACTTCTGGGGTGAATTGGGATAAGTTACTTAATCTCTCTGTGTTTCAGTTTCCTCATCTGTAAAATAGGGATGATGATCCATACCTAACTCATAGAATGGTGAAAGGGTTAATTACTGGTTGGAAGTACTTGAGCTCCTCAGATAGAAGGGGAGGTATGAGTGCACAGTAATTGCCTGATTATTGTGTTTGCTGTGAAGGTTTTTGAAGAGTCACTGTGGCATCACTATCACAGCTCTGTCTGCAGCATGCCGGGAAGCTTGGTCAATCAGGTTAGTCACTGAGCCAGGAATGAAGGTTTGTTTGTGCTTTAAATAAATTGTGTTATTTAGTCACGCTTCCCTTCTTTTTGCTGTGCTCTTCTCACTGCTAGGATGGCACCTCCTCCTGGTCACTCTGGGAAATAGCTCGCCAGCTGAACACCCCACCCCATGGCTGCACACCATCACTCTGTCTCTCTCTGCCAGTCTGCAGCCCCTATCTTGCTCCATGAGCTGCTGCTGCCTCTTTGTGACTCAGCCCTCTGGCCAGGTCACTGTTGTGGTTTCCCCTTCCAGAGGGGAGTATCACGGTTCCTGCCCTCCAGCAGCCTCTGGCAGTCTTCTGCTTCACTGCCATTCCCACAATGTCTGGTAAAGGAACCCAGGCCCACCCTCCGCTCTGGGTTCTGGCTCAGAGACCCTCTACACAGAGATGCTCTAATGCTCCATTCCTTGCACCTTGCTGCCTTCCCCTGCGCTGCTGCCATATCTCCTTCATTTGTATGAACAGTTATCACCCAAGATGACCTAGAGTCTGAACCAGGACCAGCTGTAGGCACCAGTAAAGCAAGCATGTGCTTGGGGTGATACATTTCCAGGGGCAACATTCTGGTTGTTGGCCGGGCTGGGCTGCGTGTCACGCAGTAGCAGGGCCAGCAGACAGAGCGTCGCTAGTGAGAGCAGCGCGGAGGTGCGGTCCGGGAATGTGGCAGTGAGCGCATGATGGCCAGGTAGTGCTCAAAGCTGAGGCAGCCCAGGCAGAAGGCGGAGGCGAACATGCTGAGCAGCACCAGGTAGCTGCTGAGCTTGTACAGCGCCGAGTCAAAGGGCCAGTGGAAGTGCAGCACCGTGTAGGCGGCCCACAGCAGCAGGGTCACCACAAAGGCCAGGTCGGCCAGTGCCAGACTGCCAATGTAGGTGTCGGCGGAGCGGTGCGGCACTTGGCCCACGGGCCCCCCCATAAGATAAAGATCATCAGCCTGCTGCCCGACAGCCCCAGCATGAAGACCAGCATGTAGAGCACAAGCAGCAGCGAGGACACCTCCCAGTCCATTGGCCACTCACTCTGCATGCCTGGTCCGCTCTCGTTCGCCTCCCTGTAGTAATAGTAGGGATCGCCGCCCAGCGGGTCTGCGGCTGTGTCCTCTATGGCCCCACACTGTGCCCCACCACCACCTATAAAGGGGCCTCCCAGCACTGTCCCCGCCCCCTGCAGCGCACCCGGAGAGCCACCTCCGGCTGCCGCTCTGCCAGCCCAGCCTGCCAGGGACCAGGCTGTCCCAGGCCAGGGTCCTGCCCTTCTTCCCAGGCACACCCCAGTCCAGAATCCCAGCCCCCGACCCAGGCACATCACTTTTCCTCCCACTTCCAGAGTACCCCCACCCTTACCCCCTTCCTCCCAGCACAGAGCAAAGCTTGAAGAGAGACAGAAAGGGAACAAGCGGGGTCCTGTTTGCTTGGGCTGGGGGCTGAGTGGAATCCCGGGGGAGCCAAAACAAAAAACAAAAAAAAAGAAACATTGCAAAGTGCAAACATGTGTCAAAGCCAAAAAAAGGCGGGGTGGGGGGGAGGTTCCAAATTTTTTTTTTTTGCTTGAATTGGCAAAAAACCTAGAGCCGACCTGGTGTCAAGTATAGACATACCCTCAGATTGGCACTTCCTGTCTCTGGGCTGATGATTTAACTCCTAGCACCTCCCTAGAGGACTTTTTCTCTCCTCTGGAAGCTCCCATGCAAAAAGGATTGGAGTCCATAGTGGAATTTTCAAGCATTATCACAGGGTGCTGTGCCCCCCACAACACATGCTCCTCCCTGTGGACAGTCGGATTCATTGTGCGTAGCATAGTACAGATTGATGTTACTTCCCTGTTGCCCTTTTTTATGACTCTTTCAGAAAATGTTGGTCTTGAAGGAACTTTGTCAATCCCATGCCCCTGTATAGCATCAAACCTAGAGATTTCGCCCAAAATTGTCAAACTTGAATGCCCAAATTTAGTCACCGAGATCGATGAAATTACTTGGAGCTGCAATTGTTCAGCATCTCAGCATCAAATCTGGGCACTTTTCAGATCCCTCTGTATGAATATCTGTGCCTACAGACCCACAAATTTGATAATTTTGGCTTTCATGAGCACCGCCTTCTCTGGTCCCAATCTTTGTTTTACTTTATTTGGACTTCCATTGCTTTAATTCGCAAGAGAGTGTGGCATCATCTCTTCTTCCACACCTGCATCTAACTCTCACTCCCTGTTCAATGAAAAAGGGAGAAGTTTCTCTTTTTTCTTTAAAACGGAATGTAATGCTTCAGGAAGAGGTTAGGCTGACAGCTCAGGTAACGTTAGTCTTCTTTTAAGCCACTGGCCAGACACACTACAGGAAGCAATCACATGAGAGGTTTCCTCACAACATCCCTCAAGCCATATCTAGAGAGTCCACTAAAGCACCAATATTAGGGTAATTATTGCTATTGATTTTAAAAATTAGTGTTTGGCACTGGAGGACCTGAGAAAATGGGAAGATGACCCAGGATGTGAGAGGAGAGAGGCTCTGTGAATTGCTAGCTGCACCTCTAGAGGGTGTGTCATTGTATTTTTCCTATAATTAAGTCACAGACAGAGAACTAGTAAAATAGATGCTTTGTTATGAAAGCATTGAGCCAGAGCCTCTGGTCTGTCGCAGCTGTGCTCAGTACAGGACCTGTGGAGACACAGGGGAGCTTTATGGCCCTGGATCTGGGTACTGGCTGGGAATGCTCCAGTCCCTGGAGTAAAAAAACAAAACAAAACAAAACAAAAAGGACCCAAATGTTGCGCTAATCTACTTCTGGCTGCCTACAGCCCCAAGGGGCCATTCCAACCAACAGCCAAAGGAAACCAGAGTGGACAGGTGCCCTGACTGTGTATCTTTCCCCAGAATACCTCCTGTGCCAGGGATCAGAAGGAGTGTAGCTAGTTCTCTGCCACTCAAGATTTCTCTTATGCCAGAAGAATTCCCACGTATCTGGGGAAGCTTGCTTTCTGATTGCTTTGCTCCATGACAGAAACAAAAAGCAGTGAAAGGTTCTCTTCTTTCTGCACCTAGCAACATTTGACAGCAAGTACCTGTCCCACTGTACTCTCATGCTCTGTCATCATGCCAACCATGGTGGCGAAGCACATTAGCTTATTGCTTTTTCTAAAATGATCAGCAGTGAAATAGGAAATGATAACATTTAAACTAAGATCATAAGGCTTCAGAATTAAGACTCCACTGAGATAAAAGGGGCACTTCCTATCCTCAGAGTTTTTGTTTCAGGCTGTCTGCAGACTCAGGCAGACATCATTCACATTTTTTATTTGCCACCATAAGGACTAGAAACATTTTGTTACATTAAATATTAAATTCTGGAGCATAATTATGTGGCCATTTCAGAAAGAAAGGCAACTAAGGAGCAATTTATGTAGGCCTATAATTACATGAGACCCTGCAGATGTTGAACCTAATGCTAATTTAGTTTTACTGAATAATGGATTCTGTTGTTTTGGTGCTTTCTCTGTGCCTAATGGAGATTTGGACCTGGATGCAAGGAGCTGTCTGAAATTAAATCCAGACAAAACAGAAGTGATGCTCATGTATAAAGGGTTTCTTCTGTAGTCTCAGAAGGGAACTGTAGCTGCACCTTCAGTTAAGGAATATAGTGCCATGCTTTTCCACTATGGGTTGCTGTCTATGTATTCTACTAGACACCTTTATGATCCTGGATATACAGAGAAAAAAGTATCCAATTCTGTTTTACTCCCACCCCACCCCCCATTTGAGGCTGACCAGGAGTCTGTAAACTAGTTGGCTACCTAAAGATGACTCAAGTCACCCAATGTATAATCAGAGTATAAACAGCAAAAAGGTATCTCACTGCCTTCTTTAGGATGAAGGCACTGTCCGTGAGTGACTCCTCCCTCTTTGCCTCTGTCTATGTGAGAGTAAAGCAAATTTCTCCCTAGCACAATCACTCGGGAATCTGAAATTGTCAGCATTGGGTATGTTTTGCAGAACACCATTGGGCGGGGCATGTTTTTGTAAAACCAAAACTAGGTTTGAATTTGGTTTTGGTTTTGGATTCACTGTCTCAGTTTCAGAGGTGATATAAAAGGTTATACACAAGTTAGATGCCTGTGCAATAATGCAGACTTCTGTACACGTAGCATCTTAGGGCTAGTCTACTCTACCGCAGTAAATGAATCTAACGTATGCAAACATCCCTTATGCTTTCTCAGGGAGGTGGAGTACACAAACAGATGGGTGAGTGCTCTCCCATTGATTTAGCATAACTTCACCAGACCTGCTAAATCAACACTCACTGCATTGATTGCAGTGGTGCCGATCTAGCAAGTGTAGACATACCCTTAGTCCTCCTTGCAGCCTTTTACTGATGAGAGTGTAAGTGGAAAGGAGCTCAAGATGGTATAACCTATAGGCCAAGCAGCAGGATGAAGGTGTACATTTAAATAGTATACAGCCTACTTTAACTTAAAACCTACTTGTGAAGCCTGCTCTAAAATGAATCTAAAGTGATGTAAGCACATACTAAGGGGCCAGAAAGGAAGAGAGAAAAGCGTGTAAGGTCTGGTCCCTGCTATGAACTGTTGGCACATTTCAATACAGTTGTCAATAATCATATTACATAATACAGGGGCACACTTTATATCAGGACAAATCATGTCAGCAAATCTCAGAGTCTGACCACAATTAGCTGACATGATGATATACATGATTTGTCCTGGCCCACACTGAGTGTTAAACTGTGTTCAGACTCTAGGTCACCTTGTGTGGTAACTGTTCACACATAGACCAGGCTTTAGGTCCAGGAGTTGCTTCTTTTGCTCTCTTCTGGCCTCTTGGTGTGTGGTTACACCAGCTTGGACCCATTTGGACTTCTTTACACCCAATTAAACTGGTCTACTTGGGAGCACTCAGGAAAGTTAAACCAAATTAATTTTTCAAGTGGACTAATTAAACCGCATAAACCCTTATATGGAAACAAAACAAAATAAACCAACTTAAGGCCACTTCAGTTCTGAGTGTAAGTGTCCACACAGGGGTCTAATGCAGTTTAATTAATCCAGTTTAAATTCCCACCTTTAGTTAATTTGGATTAATGTTCCTGCATGTCCTCATGCAGAAAAGAGGTGTCAGGTAGGGAAGGGGATATGACTTTTTTGTTGGTAAGTGGGTGGGATTTTAAGGGCCAAATTCTGTTCTGACCTATTTCCTAGGCAATCCCACTGTAGTAAATGTGTTTGCAAGAGTGTAAATAGACCAGAAATTTACTAAAATTGAGTAAGCCTAAATGAGTATGTGGCTCTGTCTACACGATGGAGCCTGTTCTGGCATAGCTATGCCAGCATATCCCCCAGCGTAGAGGCAGCATACACCAACAAGAGTTTTTCTGTTAGGACTTGTCTACACATAAACTGCTATGGCCGCACAGAGACAATGCTACCTACCTCTAGTTGGTTTAAGTGTCCATACAAAGAGATTGTACTGTTTTTTTCTTTTTCTTTTTTACTTAAAATTCAATTTAGTTAGGCTTCGTGTACACTTAAAGCTTATACTGACATAGCTGTGTCGGTCAGGGGTGTGAAAAATCCCTGACCAACATAACTATGGTGACAAAATCCCCAGTGTAGACACCACTACGTCCATAGAAGAATGCTTCTGTTGACTTAGCTAACATTGTTTGGGGAGGTTGCATTCCTACACCAGTAGAAAAACTCCTTCCATCAGTGTATGCTGTGCCTGCACTTGGGGGCTATGATGGCATAGGCTCTATAGTGCAGACATAACCTTAAATTGGTGTAATTTTCTATTTGCATCCTGTGCCCTTAGTGTCTCATCTGAATGTTGCCCTCAGTCTATATATAGGAATTTGAAATATGAAACACTTTTCAGGGTTATTCTGCTCAGCTGAGACTCCCAAATTAAAAAAGAATTTCCTGTCTCCCTACAAATAATTCTTCTTCTACCCATAGAACTACCAAGGAGTAACAATTTTAAGCATAACACATGCAAAACCCAGCATCAACAATCCAAAAATATGAGTAGGCAAACCCTCTTTCAGTATATATATATATCCCTAGCATCTTCATCAAAGGAGTTGGTACTTTACTTTCAGGACAGAGCTTAATATTTTCTGTTTCTATCAAAATAACTTCTGCCTCATTTGTATAAAGTGCCCAGGTCTCTCCCACATTGTTTCTCTGAACCCTCTAGGATGATATACACAGCAAGAGACAGCACAGTGATCTATTTCTGCTCCCTCAGATTCTGCCAATGTACACCAACTGAGGATCTGTCCCAAAATATCAAATTCCTACTTTGCTGGTATTTAGATAAATCTAGATGTATACAAATGCATACAAGGCATTCACCAAACAATCGTAACACTGACTCACAGGACACAACACTTTACTTCTCCATTCACACAAGGTAATTAAAAAAGACAATATAATTTCAAAGTATAAATTACCAGCTTATGAAACTCCAGTCCCCTTGCAGCTAAGTATATGAACACTGCCCTGCAAGGTCATTTCCACATATGACTTATAATGAAAGAATACCAACAGTTCAATTATTAACTATTTGCCCATTACACAACCCAATTAGGTATTGACCATTGATACAGGCACTTATTTCTCACTTAAAATAAATTAGAAGTTATATGAAATAGACTAGAATAGCTGGGGCACCTGAAGGAGACGGGGGACAATGGTAAGCAAAGAATTGTGACCTGGATAACATAGGTTTGTTTTGTGACTCACCCTCCATTTCATGCATAGCGGAAAGTTACACACACCACTGGGATTTGGAGCATCTGTTGGTGGTGGCATTGAGCTAGATCACATATGCTCTGGTGGTTTAGCTGAGTGCTACAGGAACAGAGAGGAGAAGCTTCAAACTGAGGGCTGCTGTGCTATATAAGCCTGCAATCGAGTATGTGTGAGCTGCCTCTGTGGCTGGCTGCATTAGGAGCTTCTGTGGGAGCAGAGATGGAAGGCAAGTGACTTTCAGGTAATCACTTGCTGCTTTACCCACTGCTGCAAAGGAGAAGGCATTAAGAAAAATGGCTGATTTTCTCTGTTCCGCACTCCACCAAGGCTAATCTGGGGTCCCTAAAGGGTATTGCTAGTTTGGAAACACTGGATTAGGAGCTGCACTCTATCTATAGCTCCTTGCTCGCACTTGGGCCTCAGTGCACTGTGCTACTTGGGAGTTCTACATTTTCCCTACCACCTCTACTACCATTCCCAACTCAGCTGTTATGTGCTTCACAGTCTCCACCTTCTTAACCAGACTTAATAGCTTGTTTGGCTTAGGAAGTACACAGTAATTCTGAGACAAACAGTGACCTCGTAGATTCTGAGAATGTCACAAGATGCACACTCAGGTAGCTACTATCTCCTTTATAATTCCACAAGGATGCAAATTGGGCTGATAGAACAGCAATCAACCTGGGGAGTCAGGCTGAGAACGAGTTGACTGCTAGAAGATAGGATGTTCTGCCCTTCTTCATCCACCTGGCTGAACACTTCTCTAGATCAAACTTGAGAGCATGAACACTGGAAATCTGCAAGCTCTTCTTTGAGGATTTTAAATGCCTGCTATATTTGTCCTTCCATCCAGACTTGTAGAGCATTTTCTTCTTCCTCATGTTTGAGGAGCAGTAATAAAGACAGCATTACTCACAAAACTGCAATGGTAGCTGCTCTCCCTGCGCAAACCTTCATCTGGCATTTAGTGGTGGATATTGCCCAGTTTTTAAGAGTCTCTACCTTCCTGGTTCCAGTTTAGATTATCTACTCCCCACAGTGTGTCCTATATGTGCTATCTCAGCCATGTCAAGCTCACGTTTTTCTATCTTGAGCATTAAGTCCTGCTGATAAGCACTGTCCTCGTGTGTTGTAAGAAAGCGTCCGGTCTCTGACTGTACATGGCTGTGTTGTTATAGGCCACTGCAAATTTGCCCAGACCTGTCAGCACTCCATTAATCAGACTCCACAATGTAGCTAGCACATTCTTCATGCTGACAGACAACAACAGAAACCCATGTGGTCTAATTTAATTTTACAATAGCAGACTCTAGCCTGTCCCCCTATCTTTGTTAAGTCAATTATGGTCACATTCTAGACCAGCCCCAGCTTCTCCTTTAAATAATCTATTCTGGGTATTGGAAAGGCATCTGCCACAATGACTATTCCTTTTATGGTAACCCCTACAAAACAGGTGTATCCATTTGGTTTTAGAATTAGGGCAAGTGAAGCCAGGGGCTTTTTGATGGCTCAGTGATCCTAGCTGAGTTATGCCAGCTATTATTATTATTCGTCAGGTGACAGCCTGTACTCAGCACTGTACAAGATACAAATATAAAAACAGTCCTTGTCCCAGAAGGCTTACAATGTAGAACAGGGTTCGGCAACCTTTCAGACGTGGTGTGCCAAATCTTCATTTATTCACTCTAATTTAAGGTTTCGTGTGCCAGTCATACATTTTAATGTTTTTAGAAGGTCTCTTTCTAGAAGTCTATAATATATAACTAAACTCTTGTTGTATGTAAAGTAAATAAGGATTTAAAAATGTTTAAGAAGCTTCGTTTAAAATTAAATTAAAATGCAGAGGCCCTCGGACTGGTGGCCAGGACCTGGGCAGTGTGAGTGCCACTGAAAATTGGCTCGTGTGCCAAAGGCGGCACCAGTGCCATAGGCTGCCTACCCTGTGCTAGGGAGTTCCTAGACAGCAATGGTGGCTAAGGGAGAAGGACAGAGCTTGAAGAGAGAACTGCTTGAGCGGCTCGTCTCAATCATGGCTGCAAGATTACCGGCTTCTGCTCTAGCCACCAAAGGACCCAAAATGCTGCCTCCCAAATGCTAGCACCCTAGGCGACCACCTAGGGCGCCTAATGGGTTGCACCAGCCCTGAACACGGCCCTTTCCCAACCCACACACCAGTGTAAAAGCCTACATGACCTCAGGTGCAATGAAAACTGTTGGACAGCAAGGAGGAAGGAAGGAAAGGCCTTGGGAAGAGAGAAGTTTGTAAATCTTATCTGGATTAAGACTGGAAATAAGGGTAAACTGTCTCAAATTGATTTTTAGCTGGTCAGTAACTGGCAATGACATCACTTCTTTGATGAAATACTTATACATGTTTTATTACTGTTTGGATGTAGCAAATTGCTTATCATTTAGGCTTTTTAGGCATGTTTAGAGCAATTGTATAATTACCATTTGGCCATTGGACTTAACAAAGAAATTTATGGTTAAGTTACTGTTTGGTGGTTTCCCATATTAATATTAATCATTTCAAATATTATCAATCATTTCAACCCCTTGAAAATCAGCCAATTGGTCTGGAGTTGATAGAGTGATGATATTAGAGCTTCACTCCATGTTTCTCCCAAAGTCCCCTATTCATTCTGAAATTAAAATCTCTGTTGGCAGAAGATTTCTCCTTGAGAAAATCAATAAGTCAAAGTATCTGTGAACTTATTGGACTTGATGAGACTCAGTGATACACCTTCATGATCCAATAATCTACCATTGAGAGGCAAAAGCTTTGCCCTGTTGTGGCAGCATGATTAGTGGTCCCATGAAAGCAACTCCTATCCCTTGAAAGGGAATGGTTTTAACAGGCCTGGGTATCAGGGCAGCTTTCCTGTGTCACATGTCTTCCCCACTCCTCTGTCTTGCATGACATGTGGTAATATCTTGTCACACATAAATGGCCAGAAGAAATTCTTAATGAGGTGGGCTCAAGTTCTTTTTACCCTATGTGCCCAGCAAGAGGGATGTTCAGGGCAATTTTTAGCAATTGTGCTCTGTATGTCTGAGGTATAAGGTTGTGGCTTACCCTTTCATTTCCCCCCAATTCTTTCCTGGTGTGTACCCATGCCCAGTAACCATTGTTATCATGACTCAGATTCTAAAGATCACTTAGAGGATCTAGGGGGAGGCAGTTGGTTTTATGTTGTCGGGGCCTCAAGTTCCCTATCAAATATGGTATTCCTGGCTACTCTACTCCACCTGAATGGTCAGGATGCTGCGCTAAATGTGCACAACCCCACTCTCTCAACACACACACACAGAAAAACCTATGTCCTTCCACTCTGCAAAATATATAGAGAGAGTTCTCTCTGGTCCTGTTATGGGCCTGCTTGAAAGACAGCGAGAATAGCTTCTTTAATGGTATGTTGTTTGACAAGCCCAGACTAGAAGTGCGGTTAAACCTGCAACTGCAGGGGATTGTTGCTGGCATGCAGCATGAGGAACTAGGTGTGACATAGACCTATGTGGTGATGACTTGAACCTGTAGGGAATCTGGGTGTTTCCCATTTTATCATGGCCCTGGCTGGTGCACATCACAAGTTTCTCTGTTCTCTTGTTTAATGGAAACCTCTGTTGCCAACTCTCAAGATTTAATCAGGAATCTCACCATTTCTTGTGCTTTTCTTTAAGCCCCAGATCCTAGAGTCAAGCAGTTATATTAGAGTCTCCGCTTTCATTTTTAAAAACAGTATGTTTCTAGCCCTCATGCTTGCAGAGACAAGTTGGAAAATGTGATCTGAGCACACCCTGAAGACTCAGAAACCAGAAGGCAAAGACAAAGAACTCAACACTTAAAAAAAAAAAAAAAATCTCATGACTTCGAATGTTGTGTTTGGCAACACCGCAACTAGTCCTGCTGTTTTGGTGGTTAGAAAAGGAATGAGATTCTCAGCTGTGGAACTCACTATCAACAGAGTTGAGGCTGACCAAGAGTGCTTGCCACCCTGGCTTTATTCATCAGGCTTGCGCCCAGAATATGAGCCATTAAATTGCTGCAGACTGGCCATGCTACTCCTGGAAATAACCACCTGGACTTAACTTCCCCAAAGTAAACAGCTTTAATTCAAGGAGGAAAGTGAAAGAACTTGTCTCTTTCCTAACAATAGTAAATCATTATTTCTTCCCCTGTAACCACTAACACAGGAACTGCAGGGACAAAGTTCACTCTCAGTTCAAAGAATGGGCTAACTTCTGGGTTATTTCTCATTTTAATTAGAACCTTTTCAGTTTTCACCAATCCTCTGTACAGCAGGAATGTTGGATAACATGGGACCAACAGCAGGGAATCCAGATGCTCTGTGCAATATGGAAAGTTGCTGAGTTGGATTTTTCACTGTAGTGACAAATTTGGAACTGGGTGCAACTCTGAGTAAATTTAATATTGTGACATGGGAAGAGGATTAATCCTCATGCTCCTAAAGAAAGCAATCAGTATTAGTAAAGTAACAATAATCCTACAAAGAGATTGTTACTTATTTCGTGCCCAAATACTAATAGAGACAAAATAATTGTTAAAAGAAAAGCAACATGGGGCAATAAACTCCTGTTATCTGATTATTCTATCAGCTGCATGAGTGCGACTACCAGGGTTGTGGGTACACAACTGGCAGGCTTACAGGGGAGAGGAGAATGGAGATACGAGAGAGAAACACCACACTCACACGATAACTCTCGATAGCCAATATTTAGAAAAACAACCACCACCACCGGACTCTACAAAGGAATGTGTAGCATTTGTGGTGTTCTCATACCAAGTACCTGCAGCTGTTTATCCTGATGCAGGTGTAGATAAAGCTTTGCCAAACACCAGGTACATGTGGGAGACTGCAGAGGGAAGGCTGTGTGCTTCAGCACATCCTGTTTTTGAACTGTTTCATCAGGCTTAACCTATAATTATTTTTAGGAGTAGATCTCACAGCTCCCCAAGGATATTCACTCCTTCCCCCATTTTGCTCTTAATAACCCCACACTGAATCAACAATTCTTCTAGCCATGGAGTCCTGGGCTTCTTTCAGCTACCCTCAAGTTTTCTCAGAGGTCAGAAGAGAGCTGTTCTGCAGCATTCCCAAGCCACTGAGCAAAGTAGCAAGCTTGAGACACACACTTGACTCTACTGTGGGGCTCTGAGTAACTTCCTCAGCCATTTACAGTTTTTTTTTCTCTGAACCCTAATCCAAAAGCACCCCAAAGCCACACACATACAAAGGGGACTCTTTGAAGCAGTTGTCTGCCAAACATACAGAAAGCAAATTAATTTTAGAAAATTAAATTCCCCCTAGTTGAGTCAGGAGGGAAAACACAACATACAAGCTCTAAAATGGCCTAACCTGGATTTTTTAATAGTGAGATTAAAAGACACAAGAAAGTAGCTGGTGATAAAACCTCAGTGAAATGAGTTCAGAAAGTCTAGAAAGAAAATTTTTAAGAATAAGTGAAGTTCAGAAGGCAGAAAAACTTGCTTGAAATGTTATTCCATAATGAGACTATTTCTAAAAATTGATAAAATTAAAAGAAAGTAAAAATAAAAAATAAACAGAATATGAGAGAAAACAAACTGAATTGAGGATTGAAGCTGTTCTTGTCTCTGGGACCATCAAAGACCAGATTCCTAAAAATGGAGCTTAGAAACTAGTAATAACAACAGTTGGGATTACTAAGTGACTAATCATATCATTAGGAGGGTGTCAGCTTCCAAATATGGTGTAATATTTCTAAAAAGGAGCCCACTCCTACACTCCAATGAAATAGTAGAGGAGTGGCTTTGCTTAGAAGAATCTTATTTACCTGGCCTGTGAAATGAAAAGTTGTGTGTGCCAGGCATTAATAATACCTATTATATCTCTATAGGTTATCAGACTATTTTGCAATCTCTTATGTGATTGCAACTCATTGTTTCTAAGGGCTTCTCACAGTGCGAGCACTTTACATGGCTTTGTTTTCTACTTCACATCCAAGTCATATTCTGCTGTTTCCAATAGAGAGTTCATCTCAAAGAGCTTGGCAGTTATACAAGGGCAGGAACTATAGTTTTGAGAAAAGGCCTGGGGAGAAAGGGTATGGAGGTGTGCTGGGAAAAAAGGGTGGAACTAATCAAAAGGTAGCACCGTATGACAACATACAATGCATGTATTCTCTATTGAAAAATTACCAAATGCTACTTATGTGTATCAAAGAACTGAATGTGTGTTCTAATCAGCTATACAGCTGCATGATAACCCTCTCTATCCCAAATATCCATCATCCCGGTGAGGACAACAGTAGAAAAGATGGTTGGGTGTCTTTGCCAAATCATTTACGTATTTGAGAAGTTCTGAATGGTTTAGAATAATTATTATTGGGTCACCCCTGGAATCATTGTTATGTAGAAGCATCTAATGGGATTAAATAAATCTGGTTATACATACTTTACACAGATTATATCATAGGTGCTCACATGAGATTTAGCTACCTGCAGAGATGGCAGAATTTACTAGTTTTCTGGAAGGACAATTCTTTTAGTACTCATACATTTGTTTATCCACAGGGAAGCTGCCTTATTAGGAGGCTTTGTCTTCTCCAATAACCTTACAGTACCAGGAATACTGATTTACTGGCATGGTCATCACATTTCATGTCTTATGAAAGCTCACTCTTTTGGCTGAAGTTCTTTTGGGAATGTCAGATCAGGGTGAAGAGTCCATGGCTATTGCTGATGTATCTTACCTTCAAGTATTATTTTACACAGTGACTGCTTATCTCTTATCTGCCACCTGAACATTTCTGTAATTTGGTCATTTTACAGGAGAACCGAGATGGCATATTTCATGGAAGAGCCATGGGGCATTCCACCCCTATTGTGATGACTTGTGCATGAGAAATATGCATGAGAAACTATTAAGTAACAAAATAGACTATAACAACTGATGTCATTGAGGATCAAGCCAATAGCTGGTAAATTTGATTTAGTCCCTTTCAGTGCTCAATGAACTAAAATGTAATTGAACTTTTGTAATTGAACTTGTTTATTTATAACTGATTATTACATTTTTAGGGATTATTTATAGCCAATGAACTGCATACAATAGAATTTAATTTTAGCTTATATTTCCAGACAGCGCTCTTCTGTCTACACTGCTGTTAAGAAACCATGTTAATTCAAAAGTGTGTTCTTGAAACACTATACCTAAGGCCCTAATAAATTCATGTCTATTTTGGTCAATTTCACGGTCAGAGGATTTTAAACATAGCAATTTTCATGATTTCAGCTATTTAAATCTGAAATTTCACAGTGTTGTAATTGTAGGAGTCCTGACCCAAAAAGGAATTGTGAGGGGATCGCAAGGTTATTGTGGTGTTTCTACCTTACTTCTGCATTGCAGCGGTGCTGCCTTCAGAACTGGGCATCTGAAGAGCAGCGGCTGCTGGCCAGGAGCCCAGCTCTGAAGGCAGCGCTGCCACCAGCAGCAGTGCACAAGTAAGGGTGGCATGGTATGGTATTGGCACCCTTACTTCTATGCTGCTGCCTGTAGAGCTGGGCCCTTAGTCAGCAACCACCACTCTCCAGCCACCCAGATCTGAAGGCAGAAGCATAGAAGTGCCACCCTTACTTCTGCACTGCTGCTGGTGGGGTGCTGCCTACAGAGCTGGGTGCCCGGCCAACAGCTGCTGCTCTGTTCTGAAGGCAGTGCAGAAGTGAGGGTGGCAATACCACAACCCACCCCCCCCAATAACCTTGTGACCCCTGCAACTCCCTTTTGGGTCAAGACTCTGGTCTCCTCCATGAAATTGGTATAGTATAGGGTAAAAACACACAAAAGACCAGATTTAACAGAGGGAGACCAAATTTCATGATCTGTGATGCATTTTTCATGGCCATGAATTTGGTAGGGCCCTAACTATACCCATAGAAAGTCTGGCCAAGTTCTCAACTTAGTCAAGCAAACATTCATTAAGATTCAAATATATGTGAACTGGTTATAACTGGACAGCACAGTGAGGCCTAGTCCATTACTGAGCCTCCAAGGCCCTACCACAATACCAGTAACATAGTAAAATTGACTCTGTATCCAAACTCAGGGGAAAAAAGACAGAAATCATAAAGATATTTGCCACCTGCTGACAGCGTTCTAAAAAAAGGAGCAGTGAGTACCAATTAGACTAAGGGCTTGTCTACACTACAAAATTAAGTCGACTTTATCTAATTCGACCTTGAGCCTCTGAATTAATTAAGTTGATTGTGCGGGGCCACACCATGCTTATTGTTTTGAAGGAGTGTGTCCTCACTAGCAGCACCTGCATGGATGCACAAAGCAGTACATCATGGGTCGCTAGCCCAAAGTGCAACTTGCTGCAGTGTGTTTTGGGAACTTTGTGCAATGCCTCATGGACAAAACATCGTTGCAGGGGAGAATGGGAACATTGTGTCAGCATCCCATGATGCACTGTCCTCCCTCCCTCATATCAGTGGCAAACAACCCAGTGGTTTTTGTGCCTTAAAACAGCCACGTGAACTTCATAACCCCAGAAGCATGGAGCCTGCTCAGTTGTGCACTCTTGCTGTGAGCAGCTCAAACACCTCGCGCCTTCTCCTGCAGTATTTCCAGAGCCGAAGTAGGTTCTGCCACATGGAACATAGCGATGTCCTGAGAACAGCCCTGCTGCAAGCTATTGCAAAAAGCAATTCACAGTTGCTGCTGGCAGTAACAGAGCAGCTGCACTCTGCTGAGCACCATTTCTGGTGGGACCGCATCATTTTGCAGGTCTGGGATGACAAGCAGTGGTTGCAAACTTTCAAATGCAGAACTTTGAGCAGAGCTTTCCTTTCCCTTTCCGTTCAGTTCAGGAACCCCATATTGAGAGCTGCTCTGACAGTGGAGAAGCGAGTCGCAGTCACTATATGGAAGCTTGCAATGCCAGACAGTTACCAGTCAATTTGGAGTAGGTTAATCAACTGTGGGAGTTGCTGTGCTCCAAGTGAGCAGGGCTATTAATCGACATCTGCTACGAAAGCTAGTGAGTCTGGGAAACGTGCAGGACGTAGTGGATGGTTTTGCCGTGATGGGGTTCCCTAATTGTGGTGGGGAGATAGATGGCACGTATTTCCCCATCTTGGCACCAGAATGCCTTGCCAAAGAGTACTTAAACCAAAAGAGATAATTTTCAATGGTGTTGCAAGCGCTGGTGGATCACAGGGGGCGTTTCACCAACATCACTCTAGGATGGTTGGGAAAGGTGCATGACGCATGCATCTTTAGGAACTTGGGTCCATTCAAAAAGCTGCAATCCAGGACTTTCTTTCCAGACCACAAAATGAACATTGATGATGTTGAGATGCCTATAGTTATCCTGGGGGACCCAGCCTGCCCCTTGCTTCCATGATTCATGAAGCCATACACCAGATGTCTCGATAGCAGTAAGAAATGGTTCAACCATAGGCTCAGCAAGTGCAGAATGGTGGTTGATTGTGCCTTTGGTCAATTAAAAGGGTACTGGAGAAGTTTTATTAACAAGGTTGGACCTTAGTGAAGAGAACATCCCAATGGTTATAGGTGCCTGCTGTGTGCCAGGGCCACCTGGGGGGGGCAAGTGGGGCAATTTGCCCCAGCCCCTGGGCTCCGCAGGGGCTCCCAAGAGAACCACTGAGGCTCTCGCACCAGCCTGACCCCATCCTTCTCCCAGAGCCTCAGCTCATCCAGGAGCTTCCCTGAACAGCGGCACCGTGTCTCCGGTGGGGCCTGAGCTCAGAGCAGCATGGTAAGGGGGAGGGAATGGGAGCTCAGGTCCCGCTGGATCTTGCAGCCCCGCCCCCTTACCACAAGGCTCTGAAAGGGGAGGAGCTCAGGCCCTGCCGGAGGCAAGCTGCGCCTCTGTTCAGGGGCGCTCTTGGATGTGACGCACTGAGGCTCCGGGTGATAGGAGGAGCCGGGGGTAAGAGTCTGGTGTTGGTGCTAGGAGGGTTGGATAAGGGGCAGGGAGTCCCAGGGACAATCAGGAAACAGGGAGGGGGCAGAGGTTGGGGGGGCGGTCAGGGGACAGGGAATGGGGGGGTTGGATTGTGGGCATTCCAGGGATCTGTCAGGACTCAGCAGGGGGGAGATGGATAGGGGTTGGGGCAGTCAGCAGACAGGGAGCAAGGTTGAGGTCCTGAGGTGGTGGGGGTGGGGGTTTCTTGGGGGATCGGTGAGGGGGGCAAGGAGCAGATGGGCCAGGGATTCTGAGGGGGGTGGGCAGGTTTGGGGGGCAGGAAGTGGGTGGGAGGTCGGATGGGGGCAGGGCCAAGGCTGTTTGGGAGGCACAGCTTTCGCCTACCCTAAAGCTCATTCAGCAGTTTGAGGCTTGCAGAAGAGCCCAAGCTGTTTAGCCTTTCCATAGGGCTACATCCTTTCACTTCTTAAATGACAAATATAGTCTAATATTAATTCAATGCCAATACTAAGGGAGATTCATGTAGGAGAGGGGAGCCCCCCCCCCCTTTCATTTTTAAATTAAGCCCCCCCACTGGGGGGAGGGATCATATGAAGAAGAGCAAGTATCGGTACACCCCACGTACCTCCGTTCCACGCCTCCTCTCCTGCATTCCCTGCCGACTTCAGATGGGGGGGGTAATTCCAGTGGTTCCAAACTTTTGTTCTGGTGACACCTTCACATAGCAAACCTGAGTGTGACAACCTCCTACGCCCTTATAAATTGTTAAAACACTTTTTTATATATTAAACACGATCGATATTATAAATGCTGGAGGCAAAGAGGGGTTGGAGGTGGGAGGCCGACAGTCGCGATCCCAATAATCTCGTGATCCACTAGGGTCCCAACCCCAGTTGAGAACCCTGGGTTAATTTAATTTAGACCTGTGCCCCATATCACATGCATATGCTATTTTGAAGCATTTCAGTTTTCACAACATAGGATCATCCCAGATTCCTGGAACAAGCTCAAATAACTCAGTTCGTGGATATGTACATAACTATACTAAAGACAAACTCACAGTAACTTTCTCCAGTTTGTGAAGGGACCCGATGGATGCAGTCTCAGGAAACAATAAATGCATGGAGTTAAGTCCAATATGACTATAGCCGGTGTGGGTAACCAATGATGTCCTAGCCTCTGTTGTCAGAGGGTGGAGACGAGCAGGAGAGAGAATCACTTGATCATTCCTCGTTAGGTTTATCCCTCTGGGGCACTTGGCATTGGCCATTGTTGGTAGACAGGATACTGGGCCGGATGGACCTTTGGTTTGACCCAGTATGGCTGTTCTTATGTTCTAAGCTAAATGAACCCAAAGTTATAGAGACAGATATGAGTCAAGGAAGCCAGCAGAGTTTCAGAAACCTGTAAAATCTCTGACTGGATGGGCTCAGGCAGTTGGTCACAAACTGAGGTGGTTCAAAAGTTTTGGATTTTTTTTAAGCAGAATTTTTTTTGTTGTTTCTTTAAATAATCAAACACAGCGAGCAGCAAATATTTGGCCACACACTTCTGAAACCCCAAACCATATTCAGAGTAATTTCAGCTTTTCAATTAAAAAACACCACAACAAATTTTGAAGGAAAGCAGACATTGTCCATGTTTTTTTTTTCTGCTTTTTAAAAACCCCCTAGATTTCAATTCAAAAAAAGTTTTGATGGAAAATATTTGTCCTATCCTTTTAATGAGCTTTAATGCCTTTTAGCACTAGCTTGCAGAGAACCAGTGATACCTTGTAAAGCAGTTTTCTTAAAACTGGGTTTGTGCCGAGATGTGGAAGGTTTATTTTTCCCAGAGCCACCTGTGGTGGGGGAGCAAGTGGGGCAATTTGTCTGGCCCCTAGAGGGCCCCCCCCGAGAATATAGTATTGCAATTTTTTTTATGGAAGGGGCCCCGAAATTGCTTTGCCCCAGGCCCCCTGAATCCTCTGGGCAGCCCTGCTGTGTACTCCATAATATCTATGGGGAAAAAAGGGGGAACATTTTCCAAAGGGGTGGGCAGTTAAGGCAGATCACATGGCAGCCATTTTGAGCAGTCAGACACCAGGGCAATAACAAGAGCACAGCAAGGGGCGCTGCGTATCCACAAGGTTTTGAAAAGCCATTTCATTAATGAGTCACAGTAATGTGAGCTGTCTGTCTGCATTGTTCTTTCCCAAAGCTTCGCCTGGCTTGTAACACTGTCCCTGTGAAGCCAAACCCCCGCCCAAGCCATCTGCTTCTACTCAATAAAGAACATTCATTTCTCAAATCTATTTACTTTATTTAACAAACATAACTAAAGAGGGAGAACAGAAAGAAAAGGTAAGGGAGTTGTAAAGTTGGACCGTAAGAAAATTTTTCAGCTGTGTAACATAACACCACTTTCTAGACCATCAAAAGTCTGCGAATGGGTACCTTCTGTTCCTCATATCCTCCCCCTGAGTTAAGTGAAAGGGATAATGGACTTTTCTCCCATGCTTCATGGAAGACTTGGGGAGGGTGATTCTGCGCCAGGCGATGCTGTCTGTCTGTCTGCCAGGGTCTGCAGAAAAACTCTACCCTCCTGCTTCTGTTTCTGCAGTTCAACCAGAGGCCTCAAAATGTCTGATTGGTCACTCATAATCCGAAGCATCTTATCTGCACCACACACTCATGTTCATGGGAACCTTGTCTGCTCTCCAGGTCCATGTCTAACTTCTCAGACAGTGAAATCCTTCACACTGTCAGCTCTGTGTCAGCTGTCCCAGAGGCATTCATTATCTTGGTGAATATGTCCTCCTGCATTCTCTTTCTTCTCCTTCTAATCAGCGAAAGTCTGCCCAGAAACCTTCTGCAAAGGATTGCAGAGTACCTCCATGAAATTTTCATAGAGATATCCATGGAGAATTCCTGGGCTATCTGAGTCCACATAAACAGGCTTTTCGGGGGCGGGCGGGATCTGCATAGCTGGAGCAGCCTCTTGTAAACAGAGAACCTCAGCACATTGCTTTTTCTTCACAGTAAACATGGAATACCACCACATGTGTGTGCCCACTAAAGTTTAACTGGACTCTTTTTGTAACTGTTTACTCACCAGAGGTGGCTACCCAGCATCACCATTGGCCACTGTGATGTCCTGTGACCCACAGGGCTCCAGGGTTAAAATATTTCCTGTCTCACAGGGAGAATGGATCCACCACTCACCTGTCTCCCATTCTCCTGCTCCTCCTCTTCTACCTCATCATCCACCATTTCATTCTCCCTGTTGTCCCTAGACACACACACACCTGTGGGGTGTCCACGTCGCTTGTGTGGGTACTCGTAGGGTCACTGTGAGAATCGCATATAGATCTTTATAGAACCAGCATGTGTGGGGCTCCACATCAGAATGACTGTTCACCTACGTTGCCTTCTGATATGCTTGGTGAAGTTCTTTTATTTTCACACGGCACCACTGTGTGTCCCTCATGTAGCCCTTCTCCCCCATTCGATAAGTGATCTCTGCGCAGATGTCAGTGTTTCTTCTGTTGGATTAGAGCTCTTCCTGCACAGACTCTTTGCCCCACATAGTGATGAGATCCAGCACCTCGTATGCAGACCACACTGGAGCACGTTTGGGGTGTGTAGTCTCCATGAACAGCTGTGCTTAAGCTGGCACACTCCCAATGCTGATCAAACAGGAAATGGGAAATCAAAAATTCCCAGGGCATTAGCAGAGTTGAGAATGATCTCCAGAGCGATCACAGATGAGCATTGTGGGACATCACCTGGAGGCCAATTAAGTCGAATTATACAACGATGCATCTGCAGTACCTCGACCAATGAAAATCAAATTAAGTTTTGCAACCCTCGCAGAGGTGGATTACAGAAGTTGACATTAGAGGTGACTTAGGTCGGCGTAAAGGACCCAGTAGTGTAGACACATACATTAACAAGTTGACTTAAGGCGGCTTCCTGCGACCTAACTCTGTAGTGTAGACCAGGCCTCATACACATACAAACCTTCTCTGAGTACTAATAACTCTGCAGATTAAAAGTACATCACTCAAAATAAATGAACTTCCCCTGATTGTTTAGGGCCAGATTGTCAAAAGGATTTAGGTGCCTACTTGGATTTTCAAAAGCACTTAAGTTGGTTCAGCACCTAATTGCCATGGAAATCCTTGGACATTAGGGGCCTAACCTGCTTAGGCTCTTTTGAAAATCCAGGGAAGTGCTTAGCTACATATTTGGATGACTAAATACCTTTGAAAATCTGGCTCTTGTAATTATTCAGTCCCACACCTTGACGTTCATGGTTGGATCTTCTTCCTGTTGTGAGCTGGAAAATTAAGTAGAATGGCTGAACAATAGCAATATCCTTTAGAAGAAATATATGCTTCTTGTGTGTGCAAAATAGAATCAGCTGCATGAGCTGTGTGACCTTCCAAGAACCGCTATAATTTGATATTAAGATCATTATAAATTAAGATTTGGTCATGCATGGAGCTCATTGCCTGACTGATTCTGTATTGGTCTGACATAAAAACGGCTCTCTCCCAACCCCCCGAAGAATATTATGGGCCAGATTGAGCCATCCATTTTCAGGTTAAATAGTACCATACTCCACAAATAGTCCCATTGATTTAAATGAAACCTTGTACAAATATTTCAAATATGTTAATGGAAAGTGTTATGTGACATTAACAGCTACTAAACAAGGAACTCCTTATACAGTTTCCTCAGTCACCTCTATAAAAAGTCAAAAAGCTTTCTTAGTGAAGTAGAACAGGAGAGTGTGTGTCCATGTGTGTTAAAGAAAAATCTGCAGATTATGCAGTTTGGGTAGACATTTAGCCATATCAATGTTTGTTGACGCTATAGCAAACTTACACCATGTAGTAAATGATGCACTGAAATAATAATGAATGAACAAGTGATGTTGTATTATTTAACCTTTTCTATTTCAGCTTACAACTATATTCACTTAGAAAGATTCTACACAATTTCACACAGGACTTTTCCGCAGATTGTCCACAAAAATCTATTGTTTTCATTTAATCAACTTTATAAGTCCACCTTATTGACCAACTTCGTTTTTTCATATCTTACCTGAAAAAAAACATGTTTCTTGTGTATTTCTCGTCTTCCTTTGGCCCTTATTTATTGTTTAATCTGGTTATATTTAACTCTGCAAAATGCTTTGGAATACAGGATTGTATGGCTATACAGAATAAAGTTGTGTTATGTTGCATTGCTGAAATCTATGTTTTCCCTAAACTCTCGTTTCTTTCCACCATTCTTCCTGCTAAGTTGCACGTATTACCCACATACAGTACACAGACTCCTTGTAAATCATAGAGCCAAACAACGAGCCCTCTGTTTCATGAAATTAATGCAGGCTACTGTCCCTTTCCATTTTCTGTCCACTGGAGTGCTCCCTTTTAAGTGGCCCATTTGAGTAGCTGAACAGCTGGAAACATAAGAGTGAGTAAACCATAAATATAAATGAATACTTCATGTTGTTCCTTCTGTAAGAAAAACATTCCAGCCTTGCCATCCAGAGATGTTTATTTAGCAAAAAATGATAGCTTCTGGAAAAGACCAATGTTTCTAGAAGAAGCCTAACTAACATAGTATTCTGATTATTTTCAGTAGATATGGTTAAACTTCTCTAGTTTCAGTATCCTCAAGGAAACAGTTTTCAGTGGGACATACTGAATAATAGGACTGGAAAAATAGTCAAAGACTTATTTACTCTAAAAAACATGACAGAGATATTAAGCATCTAGAGAGACTGTTTAGTCTCTGTGCTAATGTAGTTTTCTTTTAACATGCTTGTTTTGTTTGGCATAAAGTCAGGGATGGGAGAAACAACAATTCATCACCTAAGAAAGTCATCACTTGTTTTGAAGAGTGAGACAAAGTAGATGAGGTAATACCTTTTACTGAGCTACACAGAGCTCTTCTGATCTGGTGAAGGAAACTGTTTGAGATAAATGCAAGTTGGGATACATTGTGAAGCAGAAGGAGTAACACATGTTGGAGGTGGTATCTTGAAATGAAGTGGGAAATTGGGGGTTAGATGTTATGCATAGACCCCAATTGCCCACTTCATTTCAAGTGACTGCCTTCAAGTTCCAACATGTTACCCCTTCTACTTAATATGCATCATCTTGTATTTAGCTCAGCCACTCTGCTTCCTTCCCCAGAGCTCTGTGTACCTCAAAAGCTTGTACCTTCCACCAACTGACATTGGTCCACCCACCCTACGACGACACTTTAAATTGCTTGTTTTAGTATGTTATGAGCTGGAGGATTTTCACCCATTGTTGAAGTTTGCTTTCTCTTTTAAGGATGGAGAGAGAGAAAGTCATACATTTTTTAACTTTCCAAAATGCAAAATTTCTTCCTAGAGAAGGTGGAGAAGAGCTTAAATCACCTCTGGGTCTTTGATAAAACGCTGCTGTTGATCACTGTCTGGAAAAAAGAATAAGGTCAACTACATCCCAAAGTTGGTCTACACAAGAATAAGATCCTAACTATAGGGCTGGGTGAAAAATTTCCCCCTAAATAGTTTTTAACAATACATCTTTTTAACTAAAAGTGTTTTTTAACCAAAAGTTTTTGTTTAAAAAATGAAGACTACACATTTTTTTTTTTGGCAATAACTGAAAATTTTCAGGCCCAAACTTTTGGTTTTCAGCCATAAAGTTTGTTTTTCAACAAGTCAAAAAAAATTGTGAAAAGACACCCATTTTGTAATTAGATCTAATCATGACCAAACCAACATATCAAGTTAAAATAAATTAGTGGACTGAGGCAATGAGACACTTCACATATTAAGTTGATTGGGCTGTTCGTTTTACAGTAATTTAGGTTAAGGTTTGTCTGACTCCCTGTCTAATAATGTATTTAATCAAAGAGTATTCACCAGTGACCTCGGGGTAAGACAAATTAATACTTACCAATGTGCACTTTGTCCCCAGAAGGCCCCACCTAACCACAACAACTGCACATTCTCACCGTGGAGGCACAGTTCAAAAGGGAATGACCCAGCCCAGTCAGAGTGGGCAGAGCAAGCAGGCAGTCTTGTGCTGGTAGCTCCTACAGAGAGGCCGCAGGAGCACCATGCCGCTTGGAGCAGACCCTGCTGCAGAGGAACCAAAGGCTAGGAGCCTAGGAACAGGGAGCTGTGACTGAAGTCAAAGAGCCTCCAGGTCACTGTCAGTGAGAACCCCTGAGAGTCCATAAACTGCCCCTTGTTGTGTCTTTGGAAGGGCTGAGAACGGAGTAGGAAGTGACCCAGGGGGCAGGTTTGGTGGCTTCCATTCCCAGGCTGCATATCTGACCGGCCACACACAGAGCCCTGGGTTGAAACCTGGTAGAGCAGGGAGGGCCCAGGTTCCCCTGCTGCTGACCACAGACTCTTGCTGCTGAGTGACACAGCTGCAGATCTTGCTGCTGGGTGATATAGCCAGGCTTGGACATCAAACCCTCGACAACAGGTTACAATTCTGGGAGTAAAATTCCCCCCCAAAATGATACCCTTTTGAAACACACATTCAGATTGCTGGAGTTGATTTTCCCAGCCACATTGCTAAATCAAATTTTAATAACTCTTGAAATCAGACCTTAGTTAACTATGGTTGAGCCTATGCTCTAGATCTCACCTATGGTGATTCAATAAAGTAGGTTTTATCTCTCTCCTCATTGTTTTTTTGACTATGATTAACTCAGGTTGCAGTCAGTGCAGTTGCATATAGAAATTAGTTATAACAGAGACCTTGCAGAACAGGTGAGCTTTTAGAAGTGATTTGGCAGAAGAGAGGAATGGAGCTTGGCAAACGCTGGTGTTCCAAGTGCAGAGGGCCATGGAGTCAGAATTGGGTTAATGAGACAAGGGAGAAGCTTGGGTGAAGTACAGGGAGTAGGAGGAGGGAAGGGGTCTAGTAAGAAATTAGGTCAGAAGTATAGGCAGGATGGAGTTCCACAGAAGATTCAGAACAACGGCTAGAAGCTTAAGTCGAACACTTCCTCAGTCATAACATCTCTAATATAAGCCTTTTTTCCAAAAAATCCTAATCCAGGTTCTTCTCCCCTCTCCTCCATCTTCAATACTGTAACCTCTTCATTTCTCGCCTGCCATATACTCACTTAGCAGCTGCATTTTTGCGTGGATTTGAGGGAGGCAAAGATCATCTTCCTTGCCAATCACTCAGATCACATCAACCCCCAGCTGAATCCCTCTACTGCCTCTGTTTTTTCCCTTCACTGTATCAGGTTCAAGCTTCTTGTCCTCACATTCAAGGTACTTTAAAGCTCTGCTCCTTCCAACATGTACACTCTTGACTTGACTCTGACTGCATTACACCCAATGCCAACCTTAATCACCTCTTCCACATCTCTCTTCATGCCTCCTTCCTCAACCCTCACCCACCTTAAACCCTGAATTGAGCCCTAAGCCACAAACCTCTCCTCCCTTAAATCCCTGCTCAAGTAGGGTTGCCAATTTTCTACTCGCACAAAGCCGAACACCTCGCCCCCCGCCCCTCTCCTGAGGCCCCGCCCCTTTTCAAGGCCTCACCCTCGCTCAGCTCCATCCCCATCTCCCTCTGTCACTTGTTCTCCTCACCTTCATTCACTTGCTTATTTTCACTGGGCTGGCTCAGTGGGTTGGGGTGTAGGAGGGGGTGAGGGCTCCACCTGGGGGTGCAGGCTTTGGCGTGGGGCTGAGGATGGGGGGTTTGAGGTGCAGGCAGGTGCTCCAGGCTGGTACTGAGGAGTTTGGAGAATAGGAGGGGGACCAGAGCTGGGGTAGGGGGTTGGGGGATGGGAGGGGTCAGGGATGCAGGCTCTGGGAGGCCCTTACCTTAAGCAGCTCCTGGAAGCAGCGACATGTCCCCCTCTAGCTCCCATGCAGAGGCGTGGCTAGGTGGATGTGTGCGCTGCTCCATCCTCAGGTGCCGCCCCTGCAGCTCCCATTGGCCATGGTTTCTGGCCAATGGAAGCTGCAGAGCCAGCACTTGGGGCGGGGGCAGTGTGCAGAGCCCCCTGGCTGCCCCTCCACATAGGAGCCAGAGTGGGTACATGATGCTGCTTCTGGGAGCAGTGCAAAGCCTGCCTTAGCCCTCCTGCAATCCTATGCCCAAGACACACTTCTCTTATCATTCCTGTAAGAAATCCATCAGAAAATGTTGGAGACTTGTGCATGGGATGCACTTGTACACATTTTATATAAATGTGACCAGCTCTTCATAGTCTCAATGAGGGCTCTGACATTCTGCAACAAACTACCTCCCTTGTTCTGAAGTAGGCCGAATTTGGACATGCTCCAAAAGACAGCTGACTGATAGGGTTTTTGGAGAGGGTTGAGGGCGTTCTCCCCACCAGGATGAATGGGCAGAAGGGAATTTCTGTAGGTGTCTGGCTGGTGGGATTCCTGTTGACATTATTATTTGAACAACACTAGGATTAATTGAAACGTATAATTAATGAATGTGTTTGGGTGCCTTGAGTCTTAGATAGGCAACTTTTTATCATTTTAAATCTAAATAAATAAAATATGACGTACGTCTTCTCAGACTGTAAGCTCTTTGGGCAAAGACCATATCTACCTGCATTTTGTACAATGTCTAGCACAACATGGCACCAATCCTGCGTGGGGCTTCTGAGCACTACTCAAATAGTAATAATGCAGAGAAAGGGGAAAGTACTGCAGAAGATTCAGGAGGGTGGTGCCCTGTTTCGAGCAGTACTACAGTAACACACACCAGGGAACTTTTATTGCTAAGCTCTTTGGCATGCAGCAATTATCACCAAACCAGAAGGTTTGATCTGCTGCATTCCACAGGTAATAATCCCTCTCCCTCCTCCACTGTTTAACCAGAGGAGAGGGAGGAGGAGATGGCTGGGTGCTGTTACTGTCCTCAGCACAGGAGAGAACAGTCAGCCCTGCTGCAGATTCCTATTGGAAGAGTGAAGACGGGCAGCCAGATGTTGCTAACTATTGAGTGGGGGAGTGAAAAGCTCTTCATAGGTGAGGGAAGAGAAAGCAGCAGGGCAAGATCTGAAAGGCAGGTTACAGAATCTCTGTGCTGTAGGAGTTGTACATACAGCCCTCGCAAAATGTGTGTAAGAGCTGTACATAATGAGATGATAAAAGACAGAAACTAGCACAAGTTAATTGCATCCCATGGCACACTTGAGGTCCTGTGTTCTACAGTGAAATTTGGTTTTTTCAGAAGGATTGCTCAAGCCAAGATTTCCTTCCATTTTCTGATTAATATTTGTAGACTCATAGCTGGATGCTACACGCCCCAATGATAATTATTTGTTGCTTCCCTCCCCATAAGGAAGTGTTGTTTTCTAAAACTATGTAATGGTACCTCCATACATTGATATAGGTGTGACAGATATTGCAACTCTGTGCAATATCTTTGGGGACTATATTGAATTCACTTTATGAATGGTTTATGTATCACTGTGGGCCAGGAATTGTATGCAGTTCCAGCAGGGAGGGATACCACAGCTCCTTTAAGAACCAAAACCAGTGGGGGATGATTAAGATGAATCACTTAGGTTGTATTCCTCTCTAGAGAGGTACCATCCCTGGGAAGACTTGCATATACTGGTTCAAACTGGGTCTTCCAGAGACCCACCGAAAAAGAAAGGGATTTTGATATAAAAAGGCTGGAGTTAAATTGACTCAGGACCTTCTTTCTAATCCAGCAAATGGACAGTACCTTCTTGTGGAAGGTTGCAAAGACTTTGGCCTACTCAGGATCCATAAGACTGATGGTCAACTCTTGCTATGTCGAGTGTGTGTTTAAATCTGTTTGTTGTTTTTATGTTTTCTGTGTAATGCTTTTACCTTAAGAATAATGTGCTTGCTTAGTAACTCCTGACTCCTGGCAATAGACTGGTCATAGCCCTTAGAGGTAGAAAGCAATGCACAGGCACTAGCTGTTAGGCAGACTGGCTTCCTGGGGACATCACAGTGTAAGGCAAAGTGCTATGCAGCCAGTCAAAAGGGAATAGGACAAGGGTCCCTGCCCAGAGACAGCTGGTGGCTAGAGACCTGAATGGCATTAGTGGAGTGGACCATGGAGGAAGCAGGGGAATACACATGCAGTTATCCTGAGACAATGACAGCTGGCACCTTAGAAATGCTAATAATACAAATAAAATAATCACTATCTCTTTTTCATGGGTGGAAGATGGAACTTTACAAAGGGTCTGTTCTTTAGGGCAGAGATTGATAAGTGATGCCCAGACACAGGAGATTTCTTCTTCTTCTTCTTCTTTTTTTTTAAAAAAAATCAATAATATGAACACACATTCTGTTCATCCTGCACAAAGGTGGCAAACAACAGCAAATTTGCACACCGGCTGTTCTACTTTCTAATCCAGCCAAAATACCTATATCCCAGCCCTTCATCAGCAGCTTCACAATCTGATTCTGGGTCTGGATCCTGCTTCCAACATTTTTGATCCTATGTCTTACTTGTCTGTATCTCAGTCACCACCAAATACACACGCGCTAAGGAAACTGTTTGGCCTAGCACTTAATTTTCACATAGGGCCATGGATGCATTGCATGAGTTGGTTTTCCCAGTTCTCCTGGGTCAGTGCTGGTTCACCTAGGTCCTCTTGCTGACAAAGAAGGACCCATGTTAATCTTTAAGGCACTGCCTGCACGAGCCTTTTCCTCCTGAATATCCTACTGTTGCTATGACTTGTGGACTTGAATTAGTATAAACAAGGAGCTGCCATTATATTACCATATCATCTAATGCCATTCAGAGCAGGTCTAGATAACATGTATATAACAGGGCTCTCATTCAGGGAGCTCAAATGGTGGTAGCAAAAATGGGGATTGTTTTGGCAAGAAATGTAGCATAGTCAAAGCCATACAACATACAGGTCTTTGTACATATTTTTGCCAATAGATTTTCCCATTAATACAAGTAACAAGCACTCCACCCAGTACTGTGAATGACCCTCTTGATGACAGATGTGGCCAGGTCATCTTGATTCTGAGGTAAGCTTGTGAAATCCTTTTATGGAGCACTTCAGACCAACTATTCATCTAATACACCAAGTCAATGGCTCAAACTTTAATGTGATCTGCACTATGAGAGAAAGATTTGTTGTGGACACCTCCCCTCCCATTCATGAGTACACAATGTAACCACAGTAATAAAATACTGAAAAATGGTATTAGAAAAATAACTAATGCATCTTTTAATTAGAGTTAGCAGCTGGAAACAAAGTTGGAGACCTAACACCAAAGTGACCAGCTAGCAGCCATCACCAAGTATGCTGTTGACCTGCCGTGGTTCACAGACCAGGGGTTTGGGAACCATTGCAATAACTCTGGTAAATACATTTCATTACCACATTGGCCATAACAGTATAATAGTATTGTTTGCACAGCCTACATCTAAGAATGTTTAGGCACTTTTATTATATTTCCCTTTATTTTCAAAGGATCAAACAATGGTGACATATGCAGTCCAGACCATGAGTAGGTGTGGCTCAGCATGGGTTATTGCAACCATTCATTCAAACAGAGTACCACAGCTGGATGGAAAAAAAACAACAACAGCAACTATAACTGTAGCCATAAGTCTGAGATGAGGGGCATGACAAATACACTACATCTATACCGTGCAAATGTGGGCCGGATTACTGGATACGTAGAAAAATCATGATCTGTACTTCTCCCAAAACAGCAACAGAGTTCTCAAAGAAAAAACTGAATATAATTCTGTGTTTCATGTAAGAAAGAAGTGGGTGAAAATGTGCATGTCCCATAATTTAGCATTCCTCAGAACTCAGCTTTGGGATCAGCTGCATTCAATTCAGGTTTGGGTTAGTGGAAAGGCATCTTACTTCTTGGATTTTAGGCCTCTGTCACCTTCATAGTTCTGTTCCTTTCCCTTGATTGTAGACATAAAGCAACATCATTTGGGATCATTTAAAAATTCATGTTTTCTTGGCATGGAAATTAGAAGTACGGTGCTTTTGTTTTTAAAGAACTACGCATAATAAACTTGTTCTTTAGATATTTGCATAACACCACAAACCTACTATTTGGCTAAAAAAAAATATTGTGGTAGAGACACAAAATGGGGGAGGTAATTTCTTTCATTGGACCAGCTTCTGTTGGTGAGAGAGAGAGAGAGAAGCTTTTGAGCTTACACAGAGCTCTTCTTCATACCTCACCCACCTTGTCTTTCTAATATCCTGGGACCAACATGGCTACAACATCACTGCATAAAACAGTTGTATGCAGTGATATTGCTTTATTATCTCAGTAGTGACAAAAGGGATAATATATTATTGTATTAAAGCTGCAATCCTATAAATTCCATAAAGTCATTTTTCATCCAAAGGCCTATAGCACAATAATCAATGGGTTCTTCTAAGTCTAGGGGAACATTGTGTCATTCTTTTGATAACTGTTTTTAATATCTTAAGTGTTATAAACATATTTCACCCAAAATTCAAAAGTACCCATCATGGGCCAAATCCCATTGAAGTTCAGCGGGACCATTCATATGAGGCAGGCAAGCATAATTTTGGCCTTATATACATTTTGTCCAGTAGATGACTATATAATATGGCTGTACACAACTGAAGGTTATGGACTAGTTAGCCTGTTTTGAGACCTGCTTTATTATTCATCATATGTACATTGCATTATAAAAACAACAATCAAATATAATTCGTAAAAAAGAAGCTTATATAGAGTACATCATGGGTTCTGGAACCTTTACAATTTTCAAAACATAGCTGCATTTTCAAGTTTCATTGTGTAATCTCATGTTCCTATTTTCAGACTATAAAACAAAATTTTTGAGTATTTGAAAACAGGGAATTATATTAGAAATACCCATTAAATCTGAACAAGCATGAATACAGCCAGGCACTGACTATAGGTCAGATCCTGCACCATGCAGGTCAGAGGGAGTTTTTTTGGTTGACATCAATGGGAACAGAAGCCTACAGTAGACTGGAAATATGTGTGCACGGGAGCTGGAAGGCATAAATTTCAGTTCGAGGAGACTTAGCTAAGCTAGCTCTAAGTAAGTTAGCATGCTAAAAAAGAGAAGTATGGCTCCTGTGACATGAAAGTGGCATGGGCTAGCTGCCCCAAGTATGATCCTGTCCAAGACCATATGTATGCAAGGCTGGCTTTATGACTCGCGGGCCTGATTGCAATACTTGGCAGTGGTCTGGGGCTTTGGCAGCACTTTGGTGGCGGGGCATCTGCTCTGGATCTTCTGCAGCACCGAAGGACCCCCCGCCAAAGTCCCGCCGAAGACCCCCAGAGCAGGGCCCAATTCTGGAGAATCGGTGGAACTGGCGTAAAGCCGGCCCTGTATGTATGTACTCAGTGTGGCTACCTTGTTCTGCTGCTTGTGCTGCCATGATGACGCTTCTGTTTTTTTGAGTGCTAACTTGATCAGAGACAGCACAGGTCTATCTTCTTGTGCTGGAATTACACCTTCCAGCTCCTGTGTAGACACACTCTGTGCCCCTGACCTTGTACTGGGAACCTTGCCGATAGACCCCTGAGCCTGCACTGAGCCTCACTGAAATCCTGAAGTCAACAGGACTGTGGTGGACACAGAGATTTGCCTGTGCAGTTCTCAGTCTAAATTAGTCATATGAAAATCAGATCCTCAACTTTCTTTTCTCTACACAAACAAATCCTCTCTTGTTAAGGACGGAAACATCGACAAAGGTTAGAAAGGAGTGTAATACAAACCAACTGTGAACACCTAGCATTTATGTACTGCCTTCTTACCTTTCACGTCAGAAATAATTATTTGCATCATATTATACTGTGTAGAACATCTCCAATAAGCAGCTAATGAAATCTCATTTATAAAAATTATTTTCAATTATTGCATAGAAAATGATAATGTGTCAATTAGAGAACCTAAAATATTATTTATAAACAAACAAAAATTAAAAACTTGCTAAAATATCTATTCAGTGTTCATTGTTTCTTTGTATTTACTCTAGAAGCGTCTCAAGATAGGAATAATCTTCATTCCTCCAAGATAAATTCCGTCCATTTTAGGATTTTCCAATTCCCACAAGCAGTGCTATTAAAAATACCAGGTTTCCACATATATATATTAAAAATAGAACCATTTCATTTTTTATCTAAAAAGGATAAAAACATTAAAAGAGAGTTATTAAAAGAAATATAAAATTAAATTCTATTTGTACATCAGTTTTAGTAACAGCCCAAGTACGTACTAAGCAGCAGTATCAGTTTTCTATTTGTTGATAATTAAATAGAATTGATACATGTTCAATTCACACTTGGCAACACTAGAAGGAATTTAGAGAAGGAGTCACTCTGAAGAAGACAGGGAAAAGAGAAAAGAGCAGAAGCAGTATGTCTAATTGAAAATGTTTGAGGGTTTTAAGTACAAGTAACCAGATTGTAATTATCCAAATTAGAATTTGAACAGGGTACTGGGGTTAGAAACTCTACATTTGCAAAAAGTTTCAGGTGACGTTTTAGGATCACATCACAGTTTGCCTCTCATCTGAAAGAGAGCACCTCCAGCAACAGTGTCCCCAGCTCTCATCATTGTCACTTACTCAGTGCCACTTCACTGCCATCAACTGAAAACTCATCCCAAAGAGAAAGTTAAGAGGTGACCTGATCACAGTCTATAAGTACCTACATGAAGAAGATTTACGACAGTAGAGTGCTCTTTAGTCTAGCAGACAAGATATAACAAGATGCAATGGTTGAAATGTAAAGCTTGACACATTAAGACTGAAAATAAGGTGCAAATTTGTAAAAGTGATTGTAATTAATCAATGGAACAACTTACCAAGTGATGTGAAGGATTCTACATCACTTGAAGTCTTTAAATCAAGATTGGAGGTCTTCTGAAAATTATGCATTAAGGGCCTGACGTAGGAGGCTAAACTAGGTGATCATAATTCAGGCCTTAAAAAAATAAATCTATGAATTAATCTTCCTGCAGTACCCTGGGTTTTGTGTGGTGGTTTCCCATTTGAGTATTGACTCAGCTTTACTCCAGTTAACTCAAGAGACCTGACAAGATCACATCCCAAAGTGACACAAAACGTATTTTCAGCGGTATGAAAAATAAAACATTTTACACCTCATTAATGTTCTAAAATGCGTGATATCAACATTACCTTCTTATGTGGATCTTCATATTTCTCTGAAAAATATAACCAAAAAAATTATAAGTCTTCATTTTACTTCTTGCCTTTGCTAAAAGAAAAACATTTCTTCATATGAACTTTTACCTTTCTTTTTCAACCAAGCATTTACATCAAGCATTATGTACACTAATGCCTCCCATCCTACAAATCCTCCCATAGTTTTGACCATCCATCGGCTGGGAGAGGGATCAAGCATCTGCAGTCCCAGAAATATGACAGCAACTAAAGAGTAACAAAACAAAGCAACACACACTTGATATAAAACCATTGATCATTATGGATTCCATTCACAATTTCAATAGACATTTTCATTTTTTAAGTGCGATTGTTTGATCTGGAAATACTATTCAGAAGCTTGGAAAGCAGCATTAATAATGGTGATGTAACCCACTAGTAGTGTATTTTACAGATCCTCTGCGCCCCAATCTACAGAGGATATGAATCAGGTACAGCTCAAGCTGTGGAAACTCCTGCCCCCGCCTCCCCATTTAATTCCCTGTGTGTCAGCCAAGATGATATGCCGTGAAAGCAGATAGTTAGCTAATGACTTCAGTGGTTTGATCCTATGGAGATTGGGTAACTGAATCCCACAAGTGGAGTGGCAAGGCACTGCACTTGGAAGAAAGAGAGAAGAGCTGACAGGAGTCTCTTCTTCATTCAGGAAAGCACTGAACCACTTGCTAAAGACCATCCCTATTCAGGATATGTACTTAACTTTAAAGGCTTGACTGAAACTTAAACGTGTGCTTAAAGTTAAGTTTGTGCTTAAGTGCTTTCCTGAATCAGGGCTGGACAGCAAAGGAGTTGGGGATTCTGTTCTCTTAAAGCAGCACCAGCAGTGGGAGCAGCAGTACCTGGAGTCCCCACCCAAGGACATCAGCAGTAGAGGCGACTCCTCTCTTAGACTGCATCTGTCCGGCCAAGTTGGCACTTTTGGCTTGACAATTTGGATATGGTGCCACCAGCATTGCTGATGTCAGCAGAAAACAAAAGCTGACTGGCTTGGGAAGCAGAACCAGAGTGATGAAGAGGGAACAAAAATGAAAACTGACGAAAAAGAAATGCTGTCTCAGCAAGCCTGCACTCACCACCCTAGTCCATGTGTTTGGATGCCTAAAGCACTTGCAGTTATGCTCAAGCCCCTAAGTGCTCTCAGTGCAGCATGTGAAGCCAGGGCATGGGGAGTCGGATGGGTGCTTATTCACCATTTCAGAAGTGCCCAGAGGCCCCCCTGCCAGACACAGATAATGACTCTTCTATCTCCAGTTTATGGCATTCCCTACCACTCCTGACTCCCCATAACGGCCCTGTGAAGATGACATCTACTGGTTACTGTTAGAAAAGTAACCCCTTCCATATTTAAAAGCATCCATATGCTCCAGTTTCATGCCAGTGCAATATTTGGTAAAACACAAATTCAATTAATGTTCTAAAAATGTTTAAGATGTTATACTTTCTTTACTTTTGCTGTGCTTTTTGTGCTTAAAAATTCATGACTCAAGTTGAATTGGTGCATTGTTACCTATACATTCAAAATACAATTAAGGCAAATAAAATAAAGAATGTTAACACAAGAACCCTCATTAATTATAAGCCATAATTATAATCATCATCATCATCATCATATTTTTCACTATTATTGCACTTTACATCGGAAGACCTTTCATGTTAATTACATTTAAATACTTGTGAAGGAAGGATTTGATATAGAACTTATTGTCTTTCAATTGACCTCAGTGGACTCTGAATCAGGCTCTTTGTAATATTTTAAGCAATTTGCAATGGGGCAACTACGAACAGAGAAATTAAGATGCTTGCTCAAGGTAACACAGCAGATTGGTGGGAGAGCTGGGAATAGAATGCAGAAATCATTGAAGTTCTAGTTTAAGTTCTTCATGTCCCCATTCTCCTCTCCAGACAGGATTCTTTGATCAGACTGCATCTCCCCTGATGCACCAAAATCTCTCATCTGGATGCATCAGTGGAGTCCCATGTCTGTGGTGTCCATGGGAGATGTAGTCAAGTTTGGGAGCTTGGCTGAAAGAGGAAAATAGAGACATTAGGTAACTGAACTACAACTCTGATGAGAAGTGCGGTAGCATTTCTCAATTGAATTATTTCATATTTTAGCCAAAACTGACAATTGAAAACTTTCAAAGTGTTTAAATGAAAAATTTTCTGTAGGAAGGAGATACTTTTCACAAAAAAGTAGTTTAATCAAAAAACCAATTTTCTGTCAAACACAGTTTTGATGAATTTTTTTCAACCAGCCCTTATCCTGACTCTCAGACCTGCCTCCTCTGAAAAATTGATCAATAAGATGAATAATATTAAAAATGGAATTGTAAACTCAGTTCAGTAGTTCTAGTCTGAATATATGGGCACTCCAAAAGGGAATCTGTAGTAGTTATAAGAACATTATTTAAATATTAAAACAACAACTCACCAGCCAAGACTTTTATGACAAAAGCATTTAGAGCATGAAACCAGTTAAAAATAAATCTCCTGTTGGTACAATAGAAATGATGTGTTAAATATTATTGTTCTTTTATGTGACAGTAGTGTGATGTAGTAAAAATTTACTTCACAATGAAAAACACAGACAGTGAATAATATGCCAAACTAGTTTTTCAAAACTCTTAACAGATAATAAATCCCTCAGGGAAACACTGTAGGTTCTTAAGGGTGTTAGATGCCTTTAGATCATTTTTCAACTGAATGCCAGGAAAGAAATGGCAGGTGGCTCTCATAGGAGGGATTTCCCTGTAGAGAATTGCAAAAGGCACTTCTCAAAAAAAAAAAAAAAAAAAAGTTTTTGCAGTCTATTACTGAATGCTTATTATGCTGTACACAAGAAGTAGCCTTTTCAAGATCCTCTCATCTTCTCCCACTTTTTGCAGTTTCCTCCTGCTGCCCTCCTCACAGGGCCAGCTCCAGGCACCAGCTTATCAAGCAAGTGCTTGGGGCGGCAACTCAGGAGTGGGGCGGTCCTTCCAGGGATTCGGCGGCAATTCAGCGGAGGGTCCCTCACTCCTGCTCGGAGCGAAGGACCTCTCGCTGAATTGCCACAGATCGCGATTGCGGCTTTTTAATTTTTTTTGTTGGTTGCATGGGGCAGCAAAACCCCTGGAGCCGGCCCTGCCTCCTCATCCTCCTAGACAGACTCACACTTTTTCTCTTTACCTCCCAAAGATTGCCCACTTGCCTTTTACAATCTGATTCCAAATTATAGTTCTTATCTGGTAGGTACTGGTAGAGAATGTTCAGAATCTGATAAATCCATCACATATTACTTGTTGTAACCCTAAAACTTCCCAAGACTCATTGCTCTCTCAAATGTAAGAAAAAAAAATTAACACTCCACAAATTTCAAGGGTGTCTCTGAATATGGAGTTTTGGCTCTGACTCATCTGTAGTAGAAACATGTATTATTAAGAGTGGACTGGAAGAGACCTCATGCAATGGAGTGAGATGTCAATTTTTTGTAAGTGAAAATACAAGACCTGATGAATCTGAACTATCATTCCAATTTGTGGTTTGAAGTGAACGAGACAATCAACACACTTGAGTCAACATCTTTTATGGATAACAAATAAGGTGTTGCAGATCCTAAAACTGAGAAGGCTCACAGAGCTCTTTGGTCTAAATGAAAACTAATATGACCTTGTATCCAAAGGTAGGTACACCCATGACTACTTTAGCTACCACCCATTAGCGTTGCTTAAAACAGTAACTTCAAAATCTTGGGTAAGCCACTTTCCTAACATCCAGAAGCAATCATCAGTCATGCAATAGCTTGTTAATTCTGCATAGGTTGGATTTATCAGAAGAAGGCCATGGGCAGATCATGTGCACCAGCCATTTGTTCTAGGGAGAGGCCACTGTAGTAGCAATTTGGGTTTAGGGGTTATGTTGCCATAGCTCTTATCTGGTCACGTAGAAGGGTAAGGGAGAGTCAGACCCACCATAATCCTCTGTCATATTGAGACTCTGGCCACATTGGAGTAGGGGGGCAGGGTGAGCCTTCTGATATTGATAAGAAAGCAGGCATGGAGGAGCGGAAAGGTACACAGAATAGGACAAGCCACACTCAGCAGATGGTGTGGTGGAGAGGAAGATCATCCTCAAATAGGGGGAAGTATCTTATTGCCCCCACAGACCATGGGCGGAGCAGGGAAGGATATTTTTAATTGGACTGGTTTCCTTCCCTTCTTTTTAATATAGAAAGAAGGCTGGTAAGACTTAGTATTTGTTTCTGCTGCTTGGCTTTTAGGGTTATTTTGTTTGTTTACCATGTGCTAAGTCTAGCTTGCCTCCCTAGTTTGCCGGAGGATCTCCAGGCTGTATATGCAGGGTCGGTTCCAGGCACCAGCATTCCAAGCTGGTGCTTAGGACGGCAATCTTCAAGGGGTGGCAGTTCCTGTTGTTTTTCCCCCAAGCAGCGCACCAAATTGCTGCCGTGGACGGCGGGGGCAGTCAGGGTGCCCTTAGGGCAGCACGTGCGTTTCCGCGGAGGCGGCAATTTGGCAGCAGCTTCTATATTTAGCTGTCTGCGGCAGCTTCAGCTAAACATAGAAGCTGCCACCGAATTGTCTCCACTGCGGAAATGCACGTGCTGCCCTAAGGGCACACTGACTGCCTCCGCCGTCCACGGCAGCAATTCGGTGTACTGTTTGGGGCGGCGAAAACTATAGAGCCGGTCCTGTGTATATGGAAAGGGTTGGGGTGTTGCATCTTTAACAAAGTCTCTCTTTCTCCAGAATAGTAAATTAGTCATTGAGTTCTGTAGGTCTTTATAAAATCAAACAATAAGAGTTTTAAATAGTCGCAATGAAAATCCCTTCCTTCTCTCATTGACTCTTGTGATAGCACCATTCCACTAGCTCTCCATTCAGTATTCCAGCATAGACAGGATCTGAATTTCTAATAGCAAAAAGTAACAGAAAACACCCACCAAACCTCAAGCATATAAAATTCTTATGTAGGCCACCTTTAAAAGTGGGTGGAAGCCATAGTGGCTACTCTTATTTCTATTTTGTTGCAAAGAAGCCCTGCGTAAATCCCAGAAGTGAGCAGCTGGATTCAAAGGATTGTCTCCGCATGCCGTTGCATACTTCTTTGCTCCAGCTAACTTCTAGCAAATGATCATCTCATGATTTGGCTTAAAAATCCTACATACAATATGTGCTCCAACTTGATAGATCTACAGTATAACAACTTTGTAAGTCTTTTTGATAAATGACTCAGGTTTAAAAGTCCATTTTGTTGGATCACTTAGATGTACATACCTTTTACTTTGAGGAGAAGGTCGAAAAAAAGCTATCATTGGTTGAAAGAAAGAAAGAATCATGATAATGCATCCAATGACAGCATGGGCTTCTGCATGCTGTGGAAGAGAACAGCATTGATGCCTGGGATTTGGTTTCTGAATCGCTGCTTTTAAAGATGCTTCCTACAGCTTAGGGACAAATCATGCTCTCAGTTATACCAGAAGTCACTCCAGATTTATTCTGGTCAAAATGGAAGTAGAATCCTTAAATTTCATTGTAAATCCATCAAAGGGCCAGTGTACAGTAATGAATCTTTAAATTTATTTTTCCTTGCAGAAATCTATAGTTTTAGTTTCACATTATGTGAAGTATTGAAATAGGTTCCACTCTCCCCCACAAAGATGGGGAAACAAAGCAGACTGATAATGTAAGTAAGAAAAAAAATAATCAGAACCTCTTCTCCTAACCCTTTTCCTCCAAACTTTAGGTAATACTGGTTATGCTGAGCAGCATTTTTTGTGAAAGGAAAACTGTGTTTTGATAGGAAAAAGTAAAAATAGGGTCATGTGTTACAGTATGTTACATGCTGAGATAAGAAAAACATTACAGACAGGGAGTTAGGTAAGTAGCTATATGGCTCTGATCCTGTAAAGAGATCTGCACGTGCACACCTTTACTCCCACTGCAGTCCCATTGCCATCAGTGGCACTCTGCTCAGCAGTAAGGAGTAAAGTAATCCCTTTGCAGGATCAGGACCTGTAATTGCAACATGAATTACACAACCTGGATTCCAGATCTGAAGCTTCTCAAGGTTGCGAGAAGCTCTGATTCAGGGTAATTACATAGATAGCCTCATCATAGATGTGACGTTTGGACACAAACTTTCCAAAAGTTTCAGGGCTTCAGAGGGCTTGGCTCTAAGCCTCTGAGTCAGGCTGATCTCTGACAAGAATAAGGTAAGCAGCTTTTCATGATAGGGAAAGAAGGTATATATATATATAACTGAGATGTGAAACAAACAAGGAGAGATAAGAGGTGAAATGTTGAAGACAGAACAGATAGAGAAATTACTTCATCAGCTACTCAGTACATCATAACAGCAAGAAAAAAATAAAGGGGATCATAGAATCACAGGGTTAGAAGATACCACCAGGGTCATCTAGTCTAATCCCCTGCCAAAATACAGGATGTGTTGTGTCTAAAATTTGAATGACATGACGAGAGACTATATTGCATATGAACAATTTTCTTAAACTAGCAAAAGGGCATAACGATCTAACAGCAGGGGGTTGTACACTGGAAGGTCTTTAGTAAAACACTCAGTTCTGTATTTACATTTGAAGGCACCAAAATGAGAAGGAAATGTTTTCTATAATATGTTAACCAAGAAAGTTGGTGGGGAGAAACTGGGTAAAACTTACATTAGCCCATCCCTTTACTGCTACAAAGGCCAGTACGAATGCAGTGATTGTTTCTGCGACCGTTATCACCATCAGAGACAAATGAATCTAAGTAAAAACAGATTACAGGCTATTAAACTCATCCATAGTATATATTAATGTGTTTATTGTTTTGTTGCAATAGTACAAATTGAAGAATTTTTATGTTAGTATACAACTGAAAAAGTTCACAGTTTGTTAGATATTGGAAATTTGTAAGATGTTGTAAACCTGTTAACCTTGATTAGTGACAAAGTTGATTAACAGAGGTTTTGGAGCGTGAGCTTTCGTGGGTGAATACCCACTTCGTCAGATGCAGGTAGTGGAAATTTCCAGGGGCAGGTATATATATGCTAGCAAGCAAGCTAGAGATAACGAGGTTAGTTCAGTCAGGGAGGGTGAGGCC